>NC_087273.1:36005473-36325858 GCF_015220805.1 Pogoniulus pusillus | reverse complement strand
ACATTCTTTCAGTCTGCCTGGATATGTTCCAGTCTGATCTCTATGACAACATAAACTGACAAATTCTGGTTGAGTACAAGAGCAGAAATGAAAATTTTCCTTCCTGTTTTTTTTCCCCCTCGTTTCATGCCATGCAAAGGACTCGACTGGAAAACAAAAAGTCAGGTGTTACTTTCCATTCAATGTGGCTGTACTGCTGTCTTATTTGTCCAAAATATGATAATAGAGGTGGTTAATAGGTACCTGAGCAATGTTAATGGCTAACTTATTTTGGCAATACCATCATTAGCCAAGTTACTCTTGACAGCCTTGTGACCGTGGAGGCTGCTAAATATCCTGCTGCTTGCGGTTTCAGTAAGCACAGCCAGAGAAAGAAACTGATTCACCAACCTCTCTACTTTTGCCTACACTTCTAGGCTTCCAGTGGCTCCACTTTTGCACCTGTGCTGTCATTAGGCTTGTAGCCCCATCACGATTTGTTTGACCCCCCCAGCTCAAAGTTCTAATGAGGGAAATGTTGCTGGTTTGGTTTTGCAGGGGCCTTTTTAGTCTTCGTTTTGTTTCATTGCCACTGTCACTCACTAACTGTTACAAGCACTTAAGTTTGGCTTTTTCTTTTTCCCTGCCCTTTGACAGTTCTGTTGAACAGCCCTTTCCAGAGCTGAGCAAAATGCCTTGACCCATACCTCTCTATATGAAGGACTTTGATAGTACTCTAGAGCTTTTCAGCAACTGATTTTACAGATCCTGTTCCCCTATTTGAATTAAATGGAGTTTGGGTCTTTTAAAAAGAACTGGAGTAATGCTGCTGGCCAAGCCCTTGGAATTTAAACCCAAATTGGAGAGCTGAATATCTAAAAACAGCTGTGTTTGTGCAAGTTATGTATTTTCAAACTGAGCCTAGATGTGCAAGGTTATTTTAGTGGTTCTGCAGATAGCAGCCTAAGAATTCCTCACATCAGTGAACAGATGATTCCTAGTAAAGAAGATAAACTGGAAGCTGCTGGGAACTGTCCTGCAGTTGGTGAAACACAAAGTCCAGATCTGAATTCCCATTAAAACGTTGCATTTTTGAGAGCATTTTGTGGAAGCAGGTCTTTGATGCTGTGCTGACAAGTGTCTTATATAAACTCCCATCTGTCACCAAGCCCAGGAGAGCTGCGTTTTGAATGTGGGACACGCAGCAGCAAATCAGCTGCCAGCTTTTAATAGTGCAGCAAGTCGTTTAGAGACATTTGATATTTTTATTACTAGCTTTTGTCACAAATTGCAGGGTTGTTTTTTTTTATAAAATAGCCAAATGCTGTCATGGTTTAAAAAAAAAACCCCAAAACCCAAACAGCTGGAGCTGGTGAAAAGCATTTGCTTCCTGCACATCTGATCCATACTTTTTAATTGAACACTCAGGCTGTAATAGGTGAATCAGGCCTGTGGTGTGGGTCTGAGGTTCTGAGATTGCTCAGAAAAAGCCTTTTAAGATGTTTCTCCTTCCTGAGATAGAAACCCATTCAAGCCATCTATTTGTTCCACTGGAGTAGCTTTTTTTAGGCCCTTATCCCCAGGGTAAGACCAAATGGCTGCAGCCGCTGAGGTTACTCCTGGGGTTTGGATCACAGCTAAGTTCTGACACATGCTCTCCTCTATTGTAAATGTATTGGTTTCCATAATTTACAATGGAAGCAGATGTGAAACCCTGTGATGCTGGCTGGGGAATGCTGGAGGGAAGTGATAATATTTCATTTAGTCTAGAAGTTTAAACACAATCATTTGTCACAGTGAATTTATTCCTTCCCAAGCCGCACCTGACAGGTCGAGAAAAATTAAAGCCACCTTCCTAAGCACTGACTGCAAGGATTGAGCACTTGCTGTTTCTTTTCTACCCAATCTTCCACAGCTTTCTATCTTCCACAATGATGCAAATCCCTTTCCTTCCTGTTATTCATCACTAAATTGCATGGTGAGTTGTGTTCAGGGGTCTGAGCTGGGTACCAGGGAGGCGAATGAACAATCTCTAGAAAGTATGGGTTGGTGCTGGTATGAGAAATGCAGCTGGATGAACTGGCTAGGATGAGGAAGAGCAGGAGCACAGCTTTGGCAGTAGCCTGTGCTTGTATCAGCTCATTTGGATCAAAAAACTTCATTTTGAGAGACTTTTCTTGTGGTTGGCAAGTTCTGCTCTTGCAACTCCCTAGTGTAGCCAGCATTGCTTACACCTGCACTTTCTGGGATAGAAACTCCCCCTCCAGCTATGTTCCAGAGAAACTAATTAGATGGTTGCCTTGTTAGGAAAATCTTTCAGCTATTCAAGGCTTTGGGTTTTTTCCCTCCTTGTTTTCTGCTGTTAAGAAAACCAGGTTGTAATCTTTTTAGCTTCATGGAATATTAATGTCAGTCAAAGGCATGAGCCTTTGGGCATAAACTCTGTGGTAGAGAACATGGTTGCTGAGATGGGTAATTGCTTCAAATCTTTTTGAACAGTCAAAGTAAAGGTTAAGCAGCTGGAACATGTTAATTAAAAAAAAACAAACCCCAACAGTATGTACCTTCCAGTATGGAAAGGAGGAGCATATCTAACAGTCATGAGCTCATTTACTGAAATTAGCATTTTGATGACCACAAGGCAAAGGAGAAAGTATCAGAATGATTTTGTATTTTGCAGCTTATCAATGAACAATAGTAGTTTGCAAGGAAGCACATCAGTTACAGTTCACAGAATGGTAGGAGTTGGAAGTGACCTCTAGGATTCATCTAGTCTAACCCCTGCTACAGCAGGCTCACCCACAGCAGGTTGCCCGGGATCACAATGGCCAGGTGGATTTGCAATCTCTCCGGAGAAGGAGACTCCATAATCTCTCTGGGCAGCCTGGTACAGTCCTCCAGCACCTTCACAGGAAAGAAGTTTTTTCTTATGTTCAAGTGGAATTTCCTCTGTCCTAGTTTGTGCCCATTGCTTCTTGTCCTCTTGCTGGGCACCACTGAAAAGAGTCTGGCCCCATCCTCTTGACCCCCCCACCTTTTAGGTGTTGCTAAGCATTAATAAGATCCCCTTTCAGTGTGCTCTAGGCTAGAGCACACTAGGCTACACAGCCCCAGATCTCAGAGCCTCCCTTCATCAGAGAGATGCTCCAATCTCCTCAGTATCTCTGTAGCCTCTGCTGGACTCTGCAATTCACAGATAATGGTTTTGGAGTGGTGACTGCAAATGTGTGACGCAGGAGAGAAGAAACCTGTGCTGCAAAACACACATAAGTGAGGCCTTTATGATATCCTCCTTTCCTTTTTGCTTTTTTTGCCTTGGAAAAGAGTGGTTGCCTGTGAATGTCAGACTGACTGCTGGCCACAGCAACAGAGTTGATGCAAGTTTCCACAAAGACATTCTTGCCCAGTTGGGTATCCTGTGGTGATACTGCAAGTCATGCCAAAACATCCCCACATCATCCCATGATGTGTTTCCTTCTGTAATGTTGGTGCTTTGTGGGTTCCTTAGAGCCTTCCTGTAAATTATGCATTTTATTTTTATAGGCAGCCCTAATATTTCTTCCTTAATGTGAAAGCAAGTGTCTTCCTTATTTAAATAAGACAATAAATAACCCATCTGTTCTCTTTGCAAAAGCTCTGTGGTGGCTGACTCACATCTGCCATCTCTGGAACCAGGTTTGGTTGGTATTTGCGCTCTGTTAAATGTGCAGGTTAAGTATCCTTGCAGTGCTGCTGTTTCTTCCATGGATATGGTGGCAGTTTTGGAACTACTTTCAGGAAAAAAAGACACATTTCACAGAATATACTTATTTTAAAGTTCTCTGGGAAGCTCAGAAGCTAAACTGAGATTGTTTGGTTTCATTAAAGGAAGAACTTGAGTGCTTAGAAGTGAGAACAAGATTATGTATATATATATATATGTCAGACCTCTGCCCTGCTGCTTTAGTCTCAAAAAATAAGCAAGTATTTAGGAAAAGATTTAACTGTCCAATTGGAATACATTAGTGAGGACTGGAGTGTGTCCAGAGAAGGGCCATGAGGATGATCAGAGGGCTGGAGCACCTCTCCTACGGAGACAGACTGAGAAGAGTTGGGGCTGTTCAGTCTGGATAAGAGAAGACTCCAAGGAGACCTTATTGTGGTCTTGCAGAGTCTTAAGGGGACCTACAAGAAAGCTGAGGGGGGACTTCTCAGGATGTCAAGTAGTGGTAGGACTAGGGGGAATGGAGCAAAACTAGAAGTGGGAAGATTCAGATTGGATGTTAGGAAGAAATTCTTCACCACGAGGATGGTGAGACACTGGAAGAAGTTGTGGTGGAAGCCTCATCCCTGGAGGTTTTTAAGGCCAGGCTGGATGAGGCTTTGAGGAACCTGATCTAGTGTGAGGTGTTCCTGCCCATGGTAGGGAGGTTGGAACTGGATGATTCTTGAGGTCCCTTCCAACCCTGACAATTCTGTGACTTAGAAAGCAGATCAAACTCTAACAGATCAACATTGTTAAAGATCTCCTGGAAAAATCTCTGTACAAGTGGAGTATTGAGAATTTGTTTGCACTGCTGAATCCAGATAATTTCAATACAGAAGTAATAAAAACCCCCAGCATTTTGGATATTACAGAATGTTAGGGTTTGGAAGGGACTTCCACAGATCATCCAGTCCAACCTCCCTGCCAAAGCAGGTTCACCTTGGGCAGGTCACACAGGAATGTATCCAGGTGGTTTTTAAAAGTCTGAAGACAATGAGACTGCACAACCTCTCTGGGCAGTCTGTTCCAGTGCTCCGTAAGCCTCGCTGTAAAGTTGGAACCTTCTGTGTTCCAGCTTATCGCTGTTGTTCCTTGTCCTATCATTAGGCACCACTGAAAAGAGCCTGGCACCCTCATCTTCACACTTAGCCCTCAGAAATCTGTCCATGTTGATGAGATCCCCTCTCAGCCCTTCTCTTCTCAAGACTAAACAACCCCAGGTCTCTCTTCACAGGAGAAGTGTTCAAGTCCCTTATCATCCTCATAGTTCTCCATTGGACTCTATCCAGTAGATCCTTGTCTCTCTTCAACTGGGGAGCCCAAAACTGGATATGGTGGTCCAGGTGTGGTTTCACCAGGGCAGAGTAGAGGGGGAGGAGAACCTCCCTAGACCTGCTGGACACGCTTTTCTTGGTGCACCCCATGTAGCTGCTTATGTCTGTGAGATAATTTCTGCAAAGCTTTTACAATCTTTTCTGTGTGCAAGCTTGCATCTTCTTTGCTCTCCTTTAACTTTTAATCATCCTTCTTATTCTTGTTAGTGTGACAGCTGTTTGTTTTGGCTGCTTTGCAGTCACCTCAAAATGTGTGGGGTCTGATCTTGTTCATAAATAGCAGCTTTTACTTGTGAAAAGTCTGTTTCTCTTCCTTACCTGCTTTTATTATTCAGATTTCAGAATCTATAAACAGGCAATATGGACTACTTAATAATTTCAGTACACATGCAAGTCTGTCACAGTTCAGTTGAAAGGATTTCTGGTGTTTTATTTCTTCTCACAACAAACTTTCTGGGAATTTCTCCTAGAAAAAAAAATATCTGTCTTGAATTCAGCTCATAACAGTAATTTTGGTATGAATAGAATCATAGAATCAACCAGGTTGGAAGAGACCTCCAAGATCATCCAGTCCAACCTATCACCCAGCCCTATCCAATCAACTAGACCATGGCACTAAGTGCCTCATCCAGGCTTTGCTTGAAGACCCCCAGGGACGGTGCCTCCACCACCTCCCTGGGCAGCCCCATTCCAATGGGAAATCACTCTCTCTGTGAAGAACTTCTTCCTAATATCCAGCCTATACCTACCCTGGCACAACTTGAGACTCTGTCCCCTTGTTCTATTGCTGGTTACCTGGGAGAAGAGGCCACCCCCCACCTGGCTACAATGTCCCTTCAGGTAGTTGTAGACAGTAATAAGATCACCCCTGAGCCTCATCTTTTGCAGGCTGCACACCCCCAGCTCCCTCAACCTCTCCTCATAGGATTTGTGCCCCAGGCCCCTCACCAGCTTTGTTGCCCTTCTCTGGACATATTCCAGCACCTCAACATCTTTCTTGAATTGAGGGGCCCAGAACTGGACACAGTACTCAAGATGTGGCCTGACCAGTGCTGAGTACAGGGGCAGAATAACCTCCCTTGTCCTACTGGCCACACTGTTCCTGATGCAGGCCAGGATGCCATTGGCTCTCTTGGCCACCTGGGCACACTGCTGGCTCATCTTCAGCTTACTGTCTATCAGTACCCCCAGGTCTCTTTCCTCCTGGCTGCTCTCCAGCCACTCTGTCCCCAGCCAAGTCAGTAACATTCTTCTGCATTGTAGCTTCACAGACCTGCTAGCTGGTTGGGTTTTTTTTCCTGTATGTAGGCCAATCTAAGGAACATTTAAATGGCTATTTATAGTTTTTCCTCTGTGTCCTGGGTTAGGGTGGATCCCTCCCCCGGTAGAATGAGCTCACTACAACACAGAGTTTTTTGGAAAGTCAGGGGAAAATGAAATTGTATTTCTTATGGTTTAAATATAACAGTATAAGGAAAAATACACTACTAGAGAAATATAATAACCTTAACAAAGATGGGGAAGGGGCCAAGTGGTGGTGAAGCAGCAAAAGTAGAGGCAACGGGGAAAGATAGCAGCGGGCACAGCTGAAGCAGGAGAAGCAGCAAGGGGAAGGTACAAGCTGTGCTTCTAGACATAAAGCTCTTGATGCTCCAATGAAATTATATTCACTTATCCATTGTTGCCATTGTATGGCCTATGCCTAGAATGTTCACCTCTCCCCTCAGAGCTTCTACTTCTAAGTTTCTCTGTTCTGAATATGTTTATGTCTGAGCTAGAAATGTATCTCAAATGGCCACACTCAGTCATGCTGTTATCTGAAGTCCTTTCATGCTCAAAACTTAGGATTTGTTTCATAGCATTTAAGATCCACTTTTCAATTAAGAGAAATACTCAAATATCATTATAAGGTACTTTTAGAGCATTGCTGTCCAAGTCATAAAACATTCAGCAGAATACCCAAACAATATAATTCAGCAGATGTCAACAAGTAAGCTGCATTTTTACTTGAGGGCAATTCCAGTGTTCATTTGTTGACTCATTTTCTTTTCACTGGCAGAATCTGAAGAAGATTCAGGAGATGGACAAAGAAGCAAGTGATGATTCCAGCACAGATCTTGATGACTTAAAAAATGCTGACTGGGTAAGACAACAATTGAATAATGATTCAGCATCATTGCCAGTAGTTATTTCTTCGTGATGCTTGGCTAAAACTTGTTTTATGTTAAAAATGATGCCTGTTTTTTTCACACATCAATTATTAGGAATTCATGGCAAGCTATAAGCAAATAGAGTCTCAACCTCCCTTCTCAGGCAGATGAAACCACACAAGTATCCAAGCATTGCAGTTTTCCTTTAGATTGCATTCAGGAAGAACCTCTTACAAGTTAAAGAGAGTGGACATTTAGGCAGGTATCATGCAGACTGCCCTTCAGAGGGGCAATCAGGCAGTAGGCAGGGCCACCAACTGAGCTTCTCCTCCTGTTCTTCCTCTTCTCCACCTATTCTTGCTGGCCCGCAAATGAGAGGGAGTTGTTACTGTGTGGTGCTCTTCAAGGCAGAGCAAAGGGAAAATGACTACTGAGAGGATATTACTAAGTCTTAGGATATGGAGTCCATTGCAAAATTTCTGTCTGAAAAGCAGCTGTTGGGAAAGTTGGCAAGAAAGTTCTGATCCTATGAGAAACAAGGTTTTGGGTTCAGTCACTGTGTTATTGCACATAGTGTTAGCTATAAGTCTGGAAACTTTCTTGGTGTGCTTGCAGTAAACTTGAAATGGAAATATGGATACATGGTCTGAAAATTTGAAATCCTTTTCCTCTATTATCTTAAAGAAGTGAGACTCTGCAGTCCTGCTGAGATGCAAGAAAGTGTTGTTGCATTCGTGAGGGTTATAAACAGGCTTATATATAATAAAATGGGGTTTGGTTGATGTGTTAAAAATAAAATGCTACAGCTGTACATATTTACTGGTGTCCTGAAAAGGGAGTCTTACAGTCATAAGATTGGAAGAGACCTCTAGAGATCCAACACCTCTGCCAAAGCAGGATCACCTAGAGCAGGCCACACAGGAATGCATTCAGGCAAGTTTGGAAAGAGAAGGAGACTCCACAGCCTCTCTGGGTAGCCTGTTCCAGTGCTCTGTCACACTCACAGCAAAGAAGTGAGTGAGAAGAAGAACTTTCTGTGTTCCATATTATACCTGTTGTTCCTTGTCCTATTTGTTCAGAGAAGGACAACAAGGCTGGTGAGGGGCTGGAGCACAAGCCCTACAAGGAGCAGCTGAGGGAGCTAGGGTTGTTCAGCCTGGAGAACAGGAGACTCAGGGGAGACCTCATTGCATTCTACAACTACCTGAAAGGAGGTCATAGCCAGGCTGGAGTTGGTCTCTTCTCCCAGGCACCCAGTGACAGAATAAGAGGACAGGTTGAGGCTGGATATTAGAAAGAAGTGATTGGCATTGGAATGGGCTGCCCGGCGAGGTGGTGGAGTCACCATCCCTGGAGGTGTTTAGGAGGAGACTGGATGAGGCACTTAGTGCCATGGTTTAGTTAATTAGAAGGGTTAGGTGATAGGTTGGACTTGATCTCAGAGGCCTTTTCCAACATAGTTAATTTTGTGATTCTGTGATCACTGGGCACCACCATAAAGAGCCTGTCCCCTTCGTCTTGACACCCACCTCTCAGATACTTAGAGATGTTGATAAGGTCTCCTCTCAGCCTTCCCAAAACCAAACAGCCCTAGTTCTCTCAGTCTTACTGAACACCTTCAGTTTAACCCGAAGGGACATTCGAGATCAAGGTATCAAATAAACCTTCCCTTTTCTCTTCAGGCTCGTTTCTGGGTCCAAGTGATGCGAGACTTGCGGAACGGTGTTAAGCTAAAGAAGGTCCAAGAGCGCCAGTACAACCCACTCCCCATCGAGTACCAGCTCACCCCCTACGAGATGCTGATGGATGATATTCGGTCCAAACGCTACACCTTGAGGAAGGTCATGGTAAGTCAAGAGAGTCACTAAGCATTTGTCAAATCTGAAACCTTTGCCTTTTTTATTTCTCGCTTTTTTTCTTCCCTGAGAACCTTAAAATGATGATTTCATATAAACACTAATTCATAGCTTCATCAAATGGGTTGGGTTGGAAGGGACCTTAAAGATTATCTAGTCCAAATCCTCCTGCAGTAGGAGGATTCCACTGGAACGGGTTGCTGATTGAGCACCTCCAAGGAAGGGGTGTCTGTCACCTCACTGGGCAATATGTTCCAGTGTCTCACCACAATCACTGTGAAGAATTTCTTCCTAATCTCCAGTCTAAATCTGCCCTCCTCAAGCTTCAATTCATTCTCTCTCATCCTATCACTACAAGTCCACGTGAAAAATCCCTTCCCAGGTTTCTTGTAGGTCCCCTTCAGGTACTTGAAAGCTGCTGTAAGGTGACCCCAAAGCCTTCTCTTCTCCAGGCTGTCACCATAGAGGATATGCTTCAGCCTTTGATCATCTTGGCCTTCCTCTAGACCTGCTCACTGGCATTTAAACTTCTGAAAGAGATGCCTACATGTCATATTCTTGAACATATGACTTGTGGTGGGTTTCCAATAACCTTCAGAGTCCTATCAAAAGTCCTGTCAGGCTTTCAACTGAGAGATTATTGTGGCCTTTTCTTACTGGGGAGGACATTTCTCTTGAACTGGAACATAGTTTTGGAAATTCCAGAGTGTGAAGTCATTTTTTTCCTCCCTCCTACACATGTCATGGCTGCATCTGTGCAATGTGTCTCTGATGTAGACTTTAATCAAGAGTCATGACTTTTAATTAATTAAAACATGTGTGTGAAATTGCTCATTACAGAGTGACTGAGTAAAGAAATAGATGTAGTGTAAGAGTATAAAAGCTTTTCTTGAGTGTCTTTTGTATCTGCTTGTGGCTGTAGAAGATCCACTTGCTTTGTCACCAGCTCCCCATGTATCCTGTGGAAAATCACTTAAGCAAGTCTTACATTTCTTCTTTTCCAATCAAACGGGAATGCTGATACTAATTATACCCTGGTGGCGTTAAGTCAGGGCACAAAGTGCCCTGAGGTGAAAGGCTGAGAGCCATGTATTATTTATTGCCTATTGTCATGCAGAGGGCTGTTCCCCAAGGCTAGGATGAAGATTATCAGTTGACAAAACGGCTGTTTTGATGGTAATAAGTCTCAACTTCAGCTATCAACTCTGACATTTGATGAACAGTAACCCAGGGAAGAGAGACTTCTCATTTCATTAATAATCCCACAAAACATGCTGGCCTCAAAAAATTGCCAGGCTTTGAACAGAACAAATCCATCACACCACTTAAAATATTACTGTCAAATCACCACTTGGTATAAACCTTTTCCATTTTAATTTTTCAGCACTAATTTTAGGAAGCTGATGCATCTTGCAGGCTTTAGCAGCTTGGTGTTCTGTGCCAAGCTGTGTGACATTCGTTCTAGGCAAGCTAGAGAGTAGTGATGGTGAACAAATGGAACATGGACAATGTCCCCTCAGAAGGAGTGCCCAAGAATGCAATGAAATGTTCTCCAGGAGGGACTCTGCATCTGTTTGCTTATCTAGGAAGGGCAGAAGTCTTCTCTGAGGAGCTGAGTGCCTCAGCCTCTAAACAGGGCATGTCTGGGGTGAGCAGACCTTATGCAGAAGCTGCATGGCATTACTGAAGTTCAGATTGGGATCATGTCAATATGACCTTATGGGCACTCAAACCCATTTTTCTGACTGCAGCATTCCATTTGACAGACCTGAGCTGTGTCTTTTCATGTATGTTCTGGCTACAAAGAGAGACTGCCAAGGGAAAATGAGCCAACTCACCCTTAGAAAAAGAAATAAAGGGGGGAAGGGTGCTAAAATGTGGGGCACTTGATCTGTGAAATTTAGTCGTGTCAGTTTCGGTCAGTCTGGAGAGCAGAGCTCATTGCCAGCTCCTGTGTAGCAACAGAAGATCCAGAAGGATGTATGGCATAGGATGCTCTTTGGTCCCTGGCAGTGTGCCTAGGCATGGTGCTGTAGGAAGACTGAACCTGAGAGGTGGATGTTTTTATGTGGATCCAAACTCTTATTCCCAGCTTTTCAATTTTCCCTGTGATAGGAGAAATTCTGCTGCCTTCTTTTATACCCTGTGCATACAGTGATTTGCTGACTCCCAGCTGTGGTATCTTGTAGATGTGATCACACTTTGTGATGCTTTTTCAGTCTGCTCTGGGTGGCCCTGCTTTAGCTGGGGGTTGGACTAGGTGATTTCCAGAAGTCCCTTTCAAGCACCACCATCGTGTGGTTCTGTGATATGGTCTTGTGTCTAAATGAGATACCAGAGAAACAAATATCCATCTGTCTGGAAAAACCAACCAAACATGCAAACAACCCTCACCCAGCCTTTCTTCTACAGACATAGGTCATCTGCAGTGAGGAAACCAATGGCATGCCATGGCATCCTGCTGATTTACCTTCTAGACAATAACAAACTTTATTTTGCATTTGAGTAATCTTTAAAGTGTAGGTAAAGAGGTAGCTGTGAAATCACATGCAGGGCTTCCTCCTTTTTCTGTTGGGTTTTACAGACAAGGGCACTTCTCAGCAGACAGAGTTTGATAAAGACAGAAAACAAGGGGAACATTTATTTTTGCTGCACCCAAAGCATTGGTGATTGAGCCAGGTCTAGTTTATCATAGAATTATTTAGGTTGGAAAAGACCTTTAAGATCACAAAGAAGGGCACTAAGGCTGGTGAGGAGAGTGGAGCACAAGCCCTGCAAGGAGCAGCTGAGGGAGCTGGGGGTGTTCAACCTGGAGAAGAGGAGGCTCAGGGGAGACCATTTTGCTCTCTACAACACCTGAAAGGAGGTTGCAGCCAGGAGGGTTTGGTCCCTTCTCCCAGGCATCCAGTGACAGAACAAGAGAACACAATCTCAGTCTGCGCCAGGGCAGGTTTAGGCTGGACATTAGGAAGAATTTCTTCACAGAAAGAGTGATTGGCATTGGAATGGGCTGCCTGGGAAGGTGCTGGAGTCACTGTCCTTGGCAGTGTTTAAAAGGAGGCTGGCTGAGGCACTCAGTGCCATGGTTTAGTTAATTAGAAGGTGTTAGGTCCTAGGTTGGATTCAATCTCAGAGGTCTTTTCCAACCTGGTTGATTCTGTCATTCTGTGATCATTGAGTCCAGCTATTAACCCAGCACTACCAAGTCCACCACTGAACTGTATCATTAAGCACCACATCCACTTGTTTCTCAAATCCCTTCAGGAATGGTGACTCTACTGTTTCCCCAGGGAAGTGGTGCAGCCTGTTCCAGGGATTAACATTGAAGAAATTTTTTTCTGTTATTCATTGAAGAATTTTTTTCTGATATTCAACCTAAACCTCCCCTGACACAACTTGAGGTCATTTCCTCTTGTCTTGTTACTTGGGAGAAGAGGCTGTGGCCCCACCTTTCTACAATCACCCTCCAGGTACTTGTAGAGGATGAGGTCTCCCCTGAGCCTGCTTTTCTCTAGGCTGAACAACCCAATTCCCTCCCCTTGTTCCTCGTAACAGACCCTTCAGATGGTAAGGAGATGAAGAAAACTGGGGCTGCTAAAGAGCATCCATGTTCTCTCAGGAGCTAAAAACAGAGCATCAGAGACTGTGTCATGGTTGGCAGTGAAACGTGCTTCAAACTGGTGTTCTTAAGAGTGGTGTTGGCAGCTTTTCCTCAAAGCAAGATACTTTGTTCATCTGCATTCTCTCCGTAGACTTGATTGCAGCCTTCACATCCCACTTAATCACCCAAACCCCTCAGTGTTGCTGATTAAAGCTGCCGCAGTTGTGCTTGTTGTGCAGCTATCTGCAAAGCTGGAAAGCTGTTGTCTGCATTTTGCTTGTGCTCCTCATATGCATTGTTGCTGGGCTCAGGACTTGGTGGGGTTTTATGCCTGGTGCAGGTGTCAGAGCACCACAAGCTCTGTCAGGGTTGTTGTGAGTTTTCAGTTGGTTTCATTGTCGACATAAATACAAATCCAAACCACAGAAGTGCATGTTCTGCTTTCTCTTTTCCAGGTCAATGGTGACATCCCACCTCGATTAAAAAAGAGTGCCCATGAAATAATCCTGGATTTCATCCGCTCCCGACCTCCATTAAATCCTGTATGTAATCCAATGGGCTTCATTCCTACCAAAACTGTGGCATTTGAAAGCATTTTTGTGTCTAGGGAATATGTTAAATGTTACGTTTTCTGCCATGGACTTTCATCTTTATGTAGAACATAATCTCTTAAAAGAACAGTGTGAAATATCTTGCACCCACCCATTAACAGCTGCTTTTCCCAGCGACCTTTTATCCTGGTGGAAATCATGATGAATTAGGGAAAGGTATAATCTACTTTCCAGGTTATATGTTTGGTAGCTGAGTGCATGCAAAATCAAACCACAGCATTCCACCTTTTTTTCCCTCAAAACCCTGTGAAATCTCCTTTAGCACTGTTTGATGTAAATTTGATTATCTTCACATCCTGAGGCCTCAGCAAGAAAACTGAAGCCAACCCCTCCACGGCCACGTAGCCTTCATGAGAGGATACTGGAGGAAATCAAGTCAGAGAGGAAGCTACGTCCAGTCTCCCCCGATGAGATACGGCGCAGCAGGCTGGGTAAGCACTTTCCTAGTTCTCACCTGCAGTATCCACAGCAAACTTCCCACATAAGAAGCAGCAATCATAGTGATGGGCTGTGCAGATGTCATGGAAGGTAAAATTATTCTCATCCCTTCAGAGAAACAAAGACCCTAAAGGCTTTGCTAGGGTTATGCATTCGTTGTGCTAAGCTGTATTTTAGAATGAGATCCTGTAAGGGTCAGCTTCATTCCCTTCAAGTTTTTAACGTGTTAGATTATTTTAATGGAATTGTCTTGCTTGTTGCACATGAACAATTAAAATGACAGGCTGAAAGAGTTGGGACTGTTCAGCCTGGAGAAGAGAAGGCTCCAGGGGGACCTTATAGCAGCATTTCAATATCTGAAGGGGACCTACAGGAAGGCCAGAGAAGGACTGTTCAGAAGGGCTTTGGGTGATAGGATGAGGGGCAGTAGGTTCAAACTGGAGCAGGGCAGATTTAGGTTGGACATCAGGAGGAAGTTCTTTACGATGAGAGTGGTGAAATACTGGAAGAGGTTGCCCAGGGATGTGGCTGGGGCTCTGTCCTTGGAGACATTCAAGATCAGATTCAGTGTGGCCCTGGGCAGCCTGATCTAGTTGGAGATGTCCCCGCTGACTGCAGGGGGGTTGGACAGGATGACCTTTGAGGGTCCCTTCCAACCCGATGCAATCTGTGAATTGCTTCTCCCCAGAGCAATACTGCAAGTATTCTTTACATGTCTCTCTTAACTAATTTTATTCTCTTTGTTTCCTATTGCTAGCATCATCAGCTTCCTCATTTTAATTTGAAACCTGCTTTTGTTTGCTGAACCTCTTGCTTTTATCCTCAGTCCAAATCTTCGCTTCTCTAAGTTGTGGAACCTGGGATTGAATATCTTTTCAGGGTGCAGATCACTCCGGCTTGCCCTGTAGTGCATATTCAATAACCCACTATGAAATTATTCAGATGTTGTGCTCTCCCAGTGATCACCAACTTACATTAGCTCGATAGTTGTGATGACAAAGGCACAGCAAATGTAGCCTTACATTGTGACTCAGGTTTCATTAAGAGCGTGGTGTCAGAAAAGCTGAGCTAGCTGAATCTTTCAAGGGCAAAAGTGGCTTCTTACGGCTGAAAAACCATGAAATAACCCATTTCTGTACTCTCTCTCTAGCTACTTTTTGCAGAATATTTGTGTTTGCACACGTGCTTAAAGGCTCTTGTCCAGATTACATCTTGTTTGTGACAACCTATTGTCTGCAGAGAAAAACAATTTCATCAGGCTTGCTTTGTTGCATTGTTTTTGAAGCGCTCAGCGGAGTTTGGTGACTGCTTGGGTGCATTTTTTGAAGCATGATGTTTTGAATGTTGGTTCTTTGAGCCTTCCAGGTTTTTATTTGGATTCAATTTATGCTTGCTGCTTCAATTAATGTTTCTAATAGGTGGGCCTAGGCTTTTTTCCAGATGCAGGAAGCTTGTGAAACCACAGGATGATTCCTTCTTTTTCTTTCAAACATTCCATTTCAGTATTTCAAATGCTCTCTATCTGGGAATTATCATTTTCTCTTAAGGACACCACATTTGACCTAGTAGCTCTTTAAAATTTCTAACTGATAAAATGACTCATTTGATAAAGAGTTTCTAGAAAGTAATGTTAAATTTGGGTGTTTCAGTTGTTAGGAACTCCTGGGCTTATTTCAGGGCATCACCTCCAATGAGGGATACTTTATGTCTTCCATCAAATCTCCGTGGGTTTTGTTAAAGGATTTCATTGTTGAGGTTTGAAGCTGTGGTAATTCCCTTTCAGTCAGTGAAGTGTTCAAATGAAAAGCCATATTACTGGAGGTCTAAGAAGGGGATGCACACAAGTTTTATTTCCCAGGTGTTTATGTGCTTCTGGCATAAAGGGAAAGAAGAGCAAATGCCCTGAAGATAGTTTTTTCTTACATTGAAAAATGAGATTTTGTTCTTTCTCCCAATGAAATGATTGCTCTGTCTGAAAGTCCTCTGAGAATGAAAGGCATGTGTGCAGCCTGGGAGTGGAATAATGCTAGTGGTGACTACTGAATGTAATTTAGTGTAACAACACATAAGGTAATGAGGTTTAAGGATTATAAATCTAAGTAGAAACACCATGTGGGGCACTTGCACCATCTGGACAGAAATATTTGTTATTAAAAAGAAGAAGAAACAAAAAAATAGCACTAGAGTGAAATATTTGGGACTAAAAGGTACATTACACATGTCCCAGAATTACTTTTTGTTGCTCAAGGGCACTGCTAGTCTTGAGGTGAGGGAGGTTGTACTGCTGCAGTTCCTCCTCTCTGATCTGGGTGGACCTATGGCATGTGTTTCCCAGTAGCCATAGGCTTTGTCCCTGTGTTCTGCACATGCATGCAGGTAGGATCTTCTCCACTTTGAGCTGCCACAGAGAAAAGCCAGCCTGTGACTGGGCACCCTCAGTCTAAAACTTCTTTGAGAAGGGGAGTTTAATCTTGGTGGCAGTTCTCACAAAGGGAGAGGTTTGAGTGGAGGAACTGGAGTGAGCTTTCAAACTCATCAGAGTAAGCTATCAAGGCACACACAGCCTTGAGCTACATGTCCTTTTAATTAAAAGCATGGATTTGTGACTCAAGCAAGTTGAACTAATGGAGCTTGGAGAAAACTGCTTCCTGTGCACATTTTATCAGCCTTCAGCTTACCAGACTCAGCATTAACTGATAAACACCTTTATGCTTTAAAATATGTTTGACTTTATGCTAAGCTTGGACAAGGATGGAGATACTATTTCTGTAGCTTTTCTCTGGAGCTGGTGTTGTCTAATTAATGAACTGTGGGAAAAATACTCTGACTCCCAGATCTGACTCAAACTCAGACACCTACCACATAGATTTATCCTCAGGAGCAAAACTTGTCCCAGCACAACTTTTTTTCTCCCACCATCTTTTAAAGCAGTGGTATGTGTAGCTGACAGGCCTTCTCATACCCACTTGCATGTTTATCACCTAAGTAAAACACATCAGCTGGTGTCAGTTTTGATGTGTTCTGGTGCATCCTTGTCACGGGGCTCAGCCTGCATGTTTGGATTAGTGCATAGAAATTTTAGGTTGATTTTAGAAGTATTTGGAGTGTCTGCTCCCTGAATTACATTGTTGAATTGGAAATAAAGGTAGATCTTTCCAGAAATAAAGAACATCTGAGCACTTTCTTACCTAGCAATAAAATGGTTAGAGGCTGTGATGGTTTGGGTGTTACTCGCCATCCCCACACATTGTAAAATCACCCAGACTAGACTCAGTGGCTCTGGAAAGTGAATGTAGCTTTATATTTACAGCTTAGCACAAGATACAAGATAGTTACAACATATATAGTTATAGATAGAAATATACAACCTAAAAGGTAATACAGAAACACAGCAGCCCTCCCAGAAACCTGAGTCTGTGGTAAAGGGTTGGACTTGATGATCTGTGAGGTCTCTTCCAACCTTGGTGATACTGTGTGATACTGTGAGTCCCCAGGAGGGGCTCCCAACCATCCTTCCACCTTCTCCCACCCCTCTCTACCTTACCCCAGACATTGCCTTGTGCCCAAGGAAGATTGGAGGGTTGGCCAGGGGTGTTAGGAAGCAGGTGGATTAGTCACAAAGATGGCAGGTTAGATTAGAGAAAGAAATGCAACCCACAAAGCCCAGAGAGAGCCTGTGTTATCTATATTTACATTCTTGTTCTTATACATCTCAGCAAGCCTATGAGTGAGGTAGACATCACCATTGTTTTCTTTTTCACAGCCTGTAATCTAATTCTTCTCACCGAAACATTCTGGCTAGCTTCAAACTAGCACAGAGGCCCAGAAAGAAGAGGATAATATTTTATGGATAGATTTTCAATGCAAAGTGCACCTAAGGCTTTTAAAAAGAACAAGAATCGACACAAATCACACTGTGCTTGGCCTTTTGTTCCATCCTCTTCAAGGAAACTACTGCTTAAGCTTAGCTTGAGTGTCTCTCTTTATTAGTTTAATTATAATCATTGGAGATTATGCTTAAAAAAATCAGAAATATCTTTATTTCAGGTCACTGAAAGTTGTGTGAAATGTGGCTTTGTACTTTCAATTTTTTTTTCAGCTTTTTCTCCGTCTTTCCTCTCACCCTTTCTTTCCCCTGTCCCCTTTCCCTCTTTTCCTGGCACTTTAATTGAAAATACTCCATTTTTAAAGATATTTGCCCTTTGATGTTTGATTTATTGAATTCCTCAAATCTCATGGTACAACTGTACAGATATATTTCTAATTGCTCTCTTTGCAATCCCCATTTATGCTGCTCTACTTTGAGCTTTACTACAGTAAAGCAGTATAGCATACCTGACACATTTTGGATTTAGGCAATAGAATCCAAAATGCCTCAAGTGGAGTTAATCTTTTGTTTTCCTTATCCCCTCTGCTTTTCTAACAGCTGAATTGTCTCCTTTCTGTTGTTCTTTTGTTTCTGTTTTTCTTTGCAGCAATCCGGCCGCTTAGCATGTCTTACAGTTTTGACTTGTCAGGTAAAAGGTGCAGCAACACCTGACGTCGTTCTTGTGCTTATTGTGACATCTGTTCCATCTGTTTGTTGAATTCCCATTTAAGAAAGAAACTTGAAGAGATTCTTCTAGGATCTGGTCAGTGAAAATAAAAGCAATTACTTATCCATACTTCTGTTTCCCTTGTCACCAAAGGATGCCTAGGCAAAGGAAACAGCTATGCTTCACCTGAAATAGAGTGCTGGGAACCTCTTTAAATAAATAACCCAAGTAAGGTGGCCCAGAGGTATTCCAGACTCTAAAAAAGATTGCAGCATGCAGTGCCACTTTCAAATCTGATTTACTTATTTGTCTGACCTTTCTGCCTTTACACTCTTTTTTTGGCTAGGCCATCTTTTTTACTACTTCATTTCTCACAAGGGTCCAAAACCTAGTTTTGAGCCTGTCTGCCTTTCTAGATTCACTGAAGGACACTTGTGAGTATTAATCCAGAACTGTCAGTTCTACTGAGTGTCTTTACTGTCAGTTCTTTGCGACGTGTGAAATCAAAGATGTTCACTCAGTAGGACCTAAACCTCCCTTCTCTACTGGTTAGCAAAGTAAGTTGCTAGAGTTTGCTGGTAACAGGTGCTACAGAAGATTTGATAGTTGATCCTTCATCAACTCCCTACTTTCCTCATGGTGAGGCAATAGTTAGGACGTGCAGTAACTGTAGGAGCACGTTCTAATTCTGAGACAACAACATCAGACAGCTTTTATGCCTGCAAGCCAGAAAAGAAATTCATTCCTCCTTCATTGTACACCAACCTTCCAGGATGCTCAGGCCTAAAGCCTCCATCACTGAGGTTGGATATATTCTGTTTTAGTCTCAGAGGTTTGTCTCTGAGGGGAGCTCTTACCTAATTTTGCTGCCTGCTCTCCTCCAAGCTTGATTCCCCCCTCCTCCTGTGTGCCAGTCCTGCTCATTTACTCGCAGAATGACCTGGTTAAACTCACATAAGTCAGGAACAAACTCTTTCTTTAACCAGGTCGGTTTTCTGCTCTTTTAGTGCTTTAAACCTACTCTCTTATCTGATCAGATAATCAGAGAGCTGACCGAGGACGGGGGATGAGCACGGGAGGATGGGAGGAACAGGCTCTCCCCATCAAAGGCACTGGCAAGCTATTGATCCAGCTCAAACCCTTTTGTGAAACCTTACACTCATGGCATATTGTACAGCTGTCTGATGGCATACACGTTATATATGTACTTGGTGTCATGTTTTAATCCTTTGAAAGCTGAAGGGCCCCCGGGGGACTCAGATAACAACACAAACAAACTTCAGTTTTCAGAAAGCTTCACTGCTTTCAGATAGCCCAAAAACATCCCTTAGGTTTAGGAGTGAAAATCTGAACATGCCAGTGACCAGCAAAAGGGAAATGTTCATACCTGTCCTTCTACATGTGTCCCTCTGCTGCTTATTTACTTTTTATTTATCAGATTCCTGAAACATGCTCATTTGCTTAAATCCAGACAATGTTTTGTCAAACCTGCCTTCATGATCCATTAATTCATTACCATCACATTCCTGTTGTAAAGAAGTACCTCCACAGCAATCTGTACTGTATTCAGATTTGCCTTTTTTTGACTGACCACTGAAGAACTCTTCCTGTTTTCTTTATCCATCTTCCAAATGTGATTGGTTTTGTTTTTTCAAGTTGTGCTTCTCAGCAAGTAGTATGATATGGCCTGACTGAGTGATCTGATAAAGTGTCTTTAGAAGTGATTCTAGATGATTAATAAAACATTCCAGTTTGATGTGAGGCAGCAGATGAGCAGCACGAATGCCTGAGATGGGTTGGGATGTTGATTGGAAGCAGATAAGGAGCAGTTTTGAATGTTGTTGCTCTGTGTGCTTTTCCTTTTCGCTTTGTTTTGGAGGTGGGGAAGATGTGCTGTGCTTCCATCACCCTTTCCACACACTTGCTTTTTCACTGCTTTCATTGCTCTCTGCTTGATGGAACTGCTGTTGTGAAAACACAAACCAGCTGAAAAACTCAAGTGTTTGCTACCCAGTGCTGAAGGGCAAATGCAGGCTTTTAGCGTGCTTGCTCTCTGTGACTGGGATGATGCAGACCAGTTCTGAGAAGGCATTTGCTGGTGCCAAGGCAGTGTAGCTGGGGTGTCACAGTGCACAGCTCCGTGCATCTGCCTGCTGTTATCCTGCAAGGGAGAGGGGAGGGTGCCTAGGACCTCATTTTGCACTGCTAGTAGAATAGAAGGAACAAGCTGTAACCACCTGTAATGAGAGTAGTCTGAGAGGTAGTCAAGTATCAGCTAGAGACCAGAGCAGTCATTGCCCACTTTCTCCAACAGAAAAATAGCTTAAAAGCAGCTTAATTTCAGTGCACTGTGTTGAACGCAGCTCACAACGTCAGCCATTCCCACTCATAACACTCAGGTTCTTACCCCAAAGCTGTGTGCGTGGCTGCTTTGGAGCTGCTGCTTCAGAAACAGTTTGTACATTTTTGGGGGTAGTGGTGCAGGGAGAGAAGCAAAAGGAAACATGATTTAAACCCAGATTTCACAGGGATTATTGCCATAAAATGCTGGGTATCACTGTTAGCTTTATACAATCTGTGCCTCAGACCCGTGTGAGGAAGGAACTTTACCAGGTCCTGGTAATCTCTTCGTTTAGATGACACAATAATAAATGTGATGCAAACACCAGCAAAAGACTGGCAGTTTGGTCTACCAGTTTCTTAGTTTTCAGGTTTGACATCAGCATCTAAATCCACTGAAAAGACCAGCACATTGCTCTTACCATTATTTATTTGATCTTCCCAAGCGTATTGCCATAGCTAGCAAAAAGCAAACCTGTATTAGTTCTGCAAACCCAGTTTAGCCTTGTTTAGACTTCAGAAATGATAAGTTTGAGGAGTACCTGTGCTGTATAGAGCAAAATTCATGTTTCTGCTGTCGTTATTTGCCAAGGAGAGCTGGTGAGGAGGCAGACAGCATCTGGTTACATGCCTGCTGTGGTTTGCATGTCATCTGTGGTCTGCTTAATTCCTTCTTTCATAAGAGTCGTAATCCTGCTTGCAAATAAGGCACATTTCATAGTATCCTAGGGTGGGGTTTTTTTTGTCTCCCTCTTTTTAAGACAACCCAGGGGAAGGCCAGCACAAAGATCAAGTAATCAAATCCAGGCCTTCCCTTCTTTCATTTGCTTGTTGCAATGATAGCCTACAAGAAACTCCAACCCAAATTGTTCATCCAGTTTGCAGGTACTGTTGGTTGTGCTTGCTGCACAGACCAGGCAGAAATGACACCCTCCCAAGGTGTCTGGCTCTCTAATAAAATCTTAACCCCACGCTGTTAATAACACAGGCCTTTTTTAATGTCATTTGAATCATCCTTAAAACATTTAGATGTTGTGTTAAACTAGGGCCTGTGAACTACTATCCATTAAAAAAAACCCTAGAATTAGGGGTTGGTTTCAAAGAGCTGGCCATGAATTTCTTCTGCCATACTCATTTTGGTAAGCACTAGTCCATTGCTTGTTTCTGACTTGTTTACCCTGACTGATTTTATCTTACCATGATGTACAATTATCTATCACCCAGCAATGCTTGCTGCCTGAGTAGATAATTAAAATGGCTTTCATAAGTTTTGGGGTTCATTTTGGAACCATATATATATATATATAAACTATCTGCTGTAACTGTGAAGTTTCATGAGCCTTTCCTTAAATTATGATCTTGCATATATTTGTGTATATCCAGTACTGTGAGTGCAGGAATGATAAACTCAACTTGAGCACTGTTGACCAAACAGATTTTGGTTGGGTTTCTAATTTTACTTTTTTGGAGGATTGAGTTTTGGTTTGTTCAGAGGTTTGGTTGCTGGGTTGGTTTAATTCTTCAGTGCTTGCAAGTTGTAAAAAGTCCCTGGTTTGTTGGGTTTTTTTGGTTCTTTTTTTCCTTTAGAGGTAGTAAATGACATCTCCTGCTCAATGGTCTCTCGAAACTATGTTGGATTAGTTTCTTGGTTCACCTAAAACTTCTCTGGTGTTTCAAGAAGACTTATAAAGCAACATATGAACAAAACAATATGTATAAACAGCTCTTAGAAGTGTGAACAGCTCTTACATGTTATTTAATTTCACTGCTTTAGGCTTTGGAGATAGTGATTTGCTCTATAAAATGCCTCCAGCATGGATCAGAAATTTTCACTTCTAATGCCTAGTGGAATTTAGCCTAAATTCTTAGGAAACAAAACACACACACACAAACAAGCAACAACCCAATGGAAAATAACCTGTGATACACACTGATACCCATTCCATCACCACCCCTGGTGCTAGGGGATGTCTGGTGGATGTCCCTTCTCTTTCCTGTCCCCAGATCCATGCTGTGGTTTGGGTTTTTTTTTTGGAGAGAGGTCAATACTATTGGCCTTCCCTTAATTTCTTCTCTCAGTGAGTCCAGCAGTACTCAGAGGCTGTTCTTCACACTCCCAACCTTGAGGCAGGGAGGTCACCACCCAAGAAGTTTTTGGGGGAAGGGACCCCGCCTTTGGCTGGTGTGTTGGTGGTGGTGCAGGGGCTGCTTTATTAGATGGTCCACTAAGGAACAGCCCCATGCCTTCAAAGGACACATCAGGGAAACCCTGAGCTTCTTCAGTCAGCTGTGTGCCAGCTAACCATGAGTTGTGAAGCAGTGGTAATGGCAGCAGGGAGGGGCTTTTGTTTTGCTGCTGCCACTTTCTGGGATGGCGTTGAGTGTTGAGCGGCTGCTAGAGGAGGAATGCATTTGATGTGGAGGATGCCCGAGCTGTACTCACAGAAATCCAGCAGGAGAAAAACAACCCCATGACCTATAAGCCATGGTGCTAGTCAGGACACCCATTAGCAAAGCCTTTGAAGATAGGAACTGAGGGTTAGAGAGTCTAAGTCTTTGATTGCAACTCTTTGTAGGGAGCACCCAAAGGCAGTAATAAGACTGCTCTGCACAAATTCATGGGCTTGGAATGTCACTGCCATTTTAATAGTCCAAATAATCACCTTTTCTGATACACCCAGCTGAAGGTATGGCTTACAGAGCAACTATAATAGATCCTCTGTCCTTCCCAGCCCACTTTTCAGCATTTAACAACAACCCAATTTATTATTTAAAATATATACTAATTCAACTTAGTCCTTTCCTTACTCCTTTGCAGCTACTACTCTGGTGAGAATGTTGCAAACCAGACTTACTACTGCAACTGAGGCTTTACCTAGACTGTGTAGTTTTAATTTTCCTACTACAAGAATGACTTTTATCCATGCAAAATGTGTTGTGGCAGCAGTGGCTGTGTCTGATTTTACCAGGGCAGCTGTGTAAGTAACTTCAAACGCTTTGGGAGTGCTTACATTGGTGGCACTGGGAATACTTTTTCTGTGTCATGGTCCTCCTGGTAACCTAAAGTATGAGCCATCTGACCTTCTGTGCCTCTTTTCACCACACATAAAAATGAGAATAATAACTTGTCATTACCCTAGACTTAAATACCTGGAGGTACTTTGTCATTACAAGCCTGGGGAAGGAGTCCTATAATTACATGGGTAGAAAAATCCATCTGCAGAAAGACCAGATGCTTAGGCATGCATGCAAATGAGAGATTAAAAGCTTCTCTTGTCCCTCCAACATAGTTTTCTTCAGATTGGAATACTGCACTTTGTACTTCTACAGGGATAAAACTAATTTATCAGACCAAACTCTAAGCTTTCCTAAAATATCAAAGCCTAGGTCATTATCTTACAGTCTAAGCTAGGCTAAGCACAGAATACCCAAGGCTTATGTTATCCAGGATGCATCTTCATTGCACTCTGGCAGAAATCCTGAGTAATTTACTCAGTGGAGTTAACAGCCTCATAAAACTCAGGTAGATGAAAGCAGAGCTGGAGCCTCATGTTTCAGCCTTTACATGAAAGTTTGACATCACAGACATCTTTTTAATACAGGTGACCATAGAAGCCTAAGAATTCTGCATATTTTTGACAAATGCTGAGTTAGCTCATTTTCATTCCTCTTCTCTCTGCTGCAGAATAAAGTGTAGTTCTGTCCTCACAGGATAAAGCTAGGTTTCCTTCATTCCAAACCTCCTTGTTTCTGTGTGGCATAGTCTGCAGATTCACTGGAACCCACTTGTGCAGGTGGAATTGTGCATTCTTCTGCTGCTTGCTATGTAGTTAATTGCAGAGTGCGAGTTGGAAGGGCAAAAATGTTCAGGTTTAACCCAGGATCTTTAAAGATCTGCTGCTGGTCTGAGGTTGGTATTTAGTTTTGTGCACTGCTGCTTTTTCCACTGCTTTCACGCTTTCATAATGCTTCTGTACCACAAGCCACTGCCTGTAGTTCTCTGAGCAATGTATCACTAGAGCCAAACGATCGCACATGTGTAACTATCACAATGATTTGCTTTCCCTCTGTGTACCTTGCCTTGGCAATAAGGCTGCAGAAGGCAAAATAAAAGCTGGGTCCAGACACCAATTGTTCTCTTCTTTTGCTAGATGTGCCTACACCAGAGGCTGGAAGAAAACAGGTGGATGCCTCTGTAGTGAACGGTGGCCTGGCACCACAAGGAAAGCAGAACGGCGCCACACAAGTGACAGTGCAGCGCAAGAGACTCCTTAAGGCTCCCACCTTGGCTGAACTTGACAGCTCGGATTCTGAGGTAAAAAGCCAGGACACAGCTTGCTTCTGGATCTGATGGAATTGAGTCTTGTTCCTCGATCTGCTGTACTGATCAGAGGTGTTAGGGATTGTCATGTGGGTGTCTTGTGTGGATGCATCATTTGGTGCATATGCTCTGAGAGCAGAAGTTATTCTTCATTCTGAGATCTCTCAGCAGTAGAGGCTGTATGAGGTTTTAGTAATATGAATGAAGCTGGGCAGAATGAAGGAATAGTAAAAGACCTGTCAGTGAGAGTTGGATCTGGAACTTAGAGCTTCCTGGCTTGTGGCTCTGTGCATCCTGAAGTTAATGCAACACAGTGTTTCACATGGGAAAAGGAGCAGAAGTCAGGAAAATAAAGCTTTCCATAGGGAAATGTGAAGTGGGTCTCAGGGCTGGGGGGAAGTAAGGTGTCTGACTGAGTATTCATTAGGGAATACCATTTAGGCAAGCAAAGTCCTATAGAATAAGCAGATAAATTGAAAACAAATCAGCCACATGGAGCTGTCAGAGAGAACAGCTGCTCTACTGGCTTGAGTCAACAGAAGTGGCTGATGAAGCAGTTAAGACGATTAATGTTCAGCAGAGTACTGGCTGGGGCTCAGGAGCAGTGCTGATGTAGCGTAGAGAGACTGAAGGGGGTTTGGGTGGAATTCCCTGAGCTGGTGAAGCAGGTGGGGTGCAGAACATTTGAGAGAAGTATAGGTAGCTCTGTCAAAAGGTCTTCTTTCTGTACTGATTTTTCCTTTATATGTACCAGATGGAAGAGTGTTGTCCTGATTACCCATAAATGACTTGGCTGCTTCTGTACCTGCATTTTGAATTGGGCTTAACCTATTGCTCACTAGGAGTTAAATTATGGCTGTGTTCTGCTCTAAATGACAGCCTGCAAATATCTGCCCTGCTGAGCTGTGGACCTCAAAATTAGCTATGATGCAGACACATTTTCTTCCCCAAGCATCCCCTTTGTTCTTCTCTCAGCTGTGTTGTGATGCAGACTACGCCTCAACACTCAGTGTTGTCAGCCAGAGGTGAAAGGGAAGGTCTGACACAGCCCTTTACCCTTTGATGGCAAGGATGAACACTGTACAAACCATTCCTGTTTTCTGCCCTTACCTTTTTCTGCATTACC
The DNA here is from genome assembly GCF_015220805.1 of Pogoniulus pusillus. Classification (NCBI taxonomy): domain Eukaryota; kingdom Metazoa; phylum Chordata; class Aves; order Piciformes; family Lybiidae; genus Pogoniulus; species Pogoniulus pusillus. Next base: position 36,299,822 of record NC_087273.1, on the reverse strand, counting down.
ACTGAAATCACAGTTTCAGAGAGGGCACAGGAAGTGCCTTTTTGCTTGGTGTGGCAGAGAGGAGTAGCAGTCTCACAGTGATTTTTGATGCAGATATAAAAATGGGGTCTTAATGAAGCTGCAGCCATCCAGACGAAAACCAGGACAGTGACATATTGAGGTGTTTAAATAAGGTGATGCCTTTAAAACTGCAGCTTTCTCAGGGCATGTAAAATTCTGTTTGTTTAGCCCTCTGTGGAGAATTGAGCAGTCTGAGGTCCCTTACAGCCTAAGCCATTCTATGATTCCTTTCTCCCTAGGGTGGCTGTTTATGCTGCTGTGATGGGAAGCTTGCAGGCAAGTGTGAGAGCACGTTTAGCTGTATCCAATGTTTTACTTCCAGAAACCACAGAATCACAGAACAGTAGGAATTGGAAGGGACCTCTGAAGATCATCTAACCCAACCCCTCTGCTAAAGCAGGGTCACCCAGAGCAGGTTGTACAGAATCTTGTTTGGGAGGATTTGGAATCTCTCCAGAGAAGGAGACTCCACAACCTCTCTGGGCAGTGTGAGCCAGCATTTCACCACCTTTAGTGTAAAAGATTTCTTCCTTAAATACAAAGATGAGAACAGTACACACCACGGTGTCCTCACACACAACACACTCCCTGGGGCTGAGCATGAAGCACAGATCACCTGATGGACATGTGTGGAGCCCTCTGTCCTGTGATGCATGATGTTCATTGAGGCAACCCTGCCAGCTTTTCTGTCCTGGCTTGCTGTGACCAAAGAAGCCAACCTCTCAGCCAGTAGAGGCTTCCCTGTGTGCAGTGCTTGTAGCTCAGGAAATCTGTGGGAGAGCTCAGCCACTTGCTGGGGCTTTGGAGCAGTCACTTGTTTGATCTGTAAATGCTGACAGTTTAAGTGCTGCCAGTCTCCTTAGTTAAAAGCACTCACATTAGAGCTAAAGAGCATTCACACTCAGTTCTTCAGCTCTGTTCATTTGGGAGGCTTCTGTCATGATCTCTATCTTGTTGGTATCTGGTGTCTGAAGACAGCATTTAGGTGCAAGCAAAGGATTTAATGATTAGGGTGGCATAATGCTTTGGACAGCTGAAAGGTGTTGGTCAAAGCCCATTTCACCTTCCTTCAACATGCAGGAATTGCTCTGGGCTGTCATGATGCTTGTGTAATGGCTGAGATTTCTTCTGAATACAGAGGAAAGGAGTAATGCACCAGGATCAAGGATTAGTGCAGCAGGGACTAGATGAGTTTCTCTTTCCCTGGATCTCTTATCTGAGTGGTTCTCAGTTCTTTGGAGACCAAGGAAATAGAAGTGCTGATCAATTCCCTGCTAGCCTGAGATACAAAACTGAGGTAACATGGCTGCTGTGGCTGCAAATCTGAGAAGTCCTTGAGTACAATGAGGAAAATCAACAGGTCTCAGTGGATTCGTGCAGCTCTCTTCTGATCTCATTCTTTTCACAGGATAGTTAAATACACTGAATTGCAGCCATGAACCATTCCTTCCAGTTTTTAAAGAAACTGAGTGTTGGACGTTCCCTTTACCTGGTGCTGTGTTTTCCTCAGGACTTCTTCTGGAGCTTTGAGTGACTGAGTGATGCAAAGTACCTTTGGTAGCTTGTGATGGGACAGGGATGTGGTTGAAATCCTGTCCCTGGAGACATTCAAGATCAGGCTCAATGTGGCCCTGGGCAGCCTGATCTAATTGGAGGTGTGGCTGCTGATTGCAAGGGTGTTTGAAGGGTCTCTTCCAACCTAATGCAGTCTGTGAATCTTGATTTCTTTGTGCTGAGAATCATTAGGAGAGTTTAAAACAACTGCTGAGGAATTCTGCTTCTTTTCCTTTTGCAACACAGGAGGAGTCTGTGCCCAAATCAGGAAGCAGCAGCAGCATCTCCCCCTCACAAGCAGAAGACCCCTCTCAAGAAGGCACCAGCAGCAGAAAGGGTGAGTTTCGATGAGAGAGCCCCATGGCTGCTCTTACACACTTCTGTTGTCTTCTGTGCCATGGACTTGGTCTGAAACTTCTCCAGAAAGCTGAAGCTGAATGTGGCAAATCTCTAAAGCTGAGCCCTAGGATTGCAGAATAGATGAAATGTGATTAAGGATGGGAAGGCATCAACCTCCCCTGTGTGTGGATATCTTTGTGTGGCAGAAGGTTTCATACCTGGTGTGGAACTGCAGAGAAAGATACAAGTGACTAGGGGGTAGTTTGGCTATGTTCACCTCATAAAAGAATTTGTTGCTGCAGAAACATCCTCTAAGCTAAGACCAGTTTAAATGCTTTTCTGTCAGCATGGCAAGTGCACGTTTGAAAGACACAGAGAATCACCACTGTTCCTCCTAAGTCCTTACTGGGAGGAGAGGAGGATCTGCATGTGTGTGCTGTGCATGATGGGGAAATATGACCCCAAAGCATTGCATTTGTGTGCAGTGATAGCTGGACAGCAGCACACCCATATTGCTTGAGTTTAGGAGCATTCCTGTTCCCTCAGTGTGGAAAAAGGGGTGAGTGTGATACATGTCTTGGAGATGCTCTTTGGTATGTGTGTGTAACTTCAGCCACCAGTGGTGGGAATTGTAGCAAACAAGTGTCTGGTTTAAGTACAGTGTAGATGTTATCCAGCAGTCAGTCCTAAGAGAACTAATGTTTTCATCCTGCTTGAATCCCCAGTGCCTCCAAAGTTCTTGCCCATATCATCTACACCCCAGCCTGAGAGACGGCAGCCACCTCAGAGAAGACACTCCATTGAAAAGGAAACGCCAACCAATGTGAGACAGTTCCTACCACCTTCCAAACAGAGCTCCAGATCACTTGTAAGTGGAGTGGGTGGTAGGAGAGAGAAAAAGAGGCATGCTAAGAGCGTAATGAAAATTAAAGCTTGGCTGCAGTGTGATTAGAACTTGACTCAAAGAAAGGTCCTCAATTCAGAAACAGCCCTTGGCTACTAAAGACGTTTCGAAATCAAGGTTTGAACTTTGTCTCTCTGGTCCTTTTATCCAAAATCCCAGGTCCCTGTGCCTCAGGAAACATTGGCACTGAGTAGGATTCTGGGTAAGGCCACGTATCTTGATTTCATTTCAGAGTGTTACCGACACAGAGGAACTTCAGCTTGCTGATTTTCTTTTTGAACAGACACAATTCCAAAGCAGTGGATGGATCTGGGGTGGGGGGGAGGATTTTGTAGTTGTTGCAAGTGTTTCAGTGTGAATGGAATAGTTTCTTCTCTGCCCACCTTAAGAACTCGTGTGGTAATGTTTATACACACAAAAGCACTTGCAGTAATCCAAGTCAAGGATTGTCTCTGTTGCCTTCTCGAGGTTACTGAGGCAAAACCCTGTGCTACTGCTTGCAAAGTACATTTGATCAATTAGCTTTAATTAAGAACTGTTTTCCAACAGAGTATAAACAGCCATGGGTATGAAATCCTGGTGAGTTTATGCTGACCTGCTGGTTTGGTGCTTTGTCATTTCATGCAGGATATGTTCCTCAGCTCTTTTCCTGCCAGCAGGGTTTTGAAGTATGCCCCATGAGGTGCTGGTGAAAAGAAAAACAGATAAACACACTGTAGCCTTGAGAGGAAGGCAACAGTCACTCACCCCCCATCACTTGCAGTGCAGTGGTATTTGTAGTTTTTGAGGAGTGTTCCTCATGTCCCAGAAGATGGTGGCCAGCATCCAAACCTCTTAGATGGGCAGTAACAAGAAAGCAATCTCCAGCTATTCCCACAACATGCTTCCTCCTTTGCAGAGGGTCTGCCATGTTTTCATCATTGTATCCTTCCATCTAGAATCTAGTTTCTGATTGCAGGTAGAGGTCAGGCAGTAGCATGTTGGTAAACACACAACACGAGTAGCCTTCTGCCAGGGGCAACTTGGGGCAGAACATATTGCAGCGGAACCAAGCTGGAAGGTTTCTTCAGCATGCATTTGAGGACACTGCCATATGACATGGATTGCCCTGTCACTGCCTGCTGCACTCACTGCATGTGGAAGCACGAGGTTTATTTTCTGATAGGCCCAGAGCAGTCATTCACAGACATACTGCGTAAGGGGAGGAGGGGAGAGGACATTGTATGTTACACTGAGGCATTTGTTCCATCACTCTTTTAGTGCATCTAAGTATCTTTCACTCAAAAAGTGGTCTCTCAAAAATTTGAGGGGGTCACACAACTTAAAAATACTCTAAACTGTTAGTTAAACAGGTTCAGCCAAATTCTTAAGAGGACCTTTTTGAGCACACTTTTTCCCTCTGTCAGTCTCTTTACTGACATATAGCTAGAAACAATATATCCAAAATAAAACCACTGCAGAAAAACAAATTCAATTATTCTACTCCCCTTTAGAAATATTAAGGGGAAAGCAAAGAAATTCTTTACAGTGAGGGTGGTGAGACACTGGAACAGGCTGCTCAGGGAAGTCCTGAATGTGCCCTTCCTGAAGGTGTTCAAGGTCAGGCTGGTTGAGGCCTTGAGCAGCCTGATCTGGTGGAAGGTGTCCTGGCCCATGGCAGTGGGGTTGGAACTAGATGATCTTTAAGGTCCCTTTCAACCCAACCCATTCTGTCAATCTATAAAAAAGCCATTAGGTCAGTCAGGCTAATGTGGAAATATATGGGAAAGGCTTTACTCGTTCCTTTTGGAGTTTTGGGTTGTATTAGGTTGGGTTTTTTAACTTCAGAGAACAGTCCCCTAGCTTGGCTTTGGCTGTGACGTGAGAAGGAAGGAAAGTCAGTAGTGAGGTGATGCTATGTTAGTAGGAGTCTATTCCATGTCATGCCTGGAAATGAATTCTTTGCCTTGGCAATAGTGCCCTCTAGGGTGTGACAGTCAATCTCCACAACACTTCTGTTTCTAGTGTTGGTAGATGGTTTCTGATATGCTGGCACTGGCCCAGGTCCACGCTGTGGCTTACTGCAAGCCTTTCGTTCCCTGGAGGGATGTCAGCTCCTTTCAGTGGCTGCGCCAGATGCCGCATATGTAACGTCGCCGTTCCCGGAGTGAGCGCTGCTCGCCGAGTGCAGAGTGTGACTGACTTTTGTTGCTTGACTTCTTCATCCCTTCCTCCAGGATTGATGGAGTTTCATTTCTTATCACCTGCTCCCGTGACTGCAGTTTCTCTCCAAGGTGAAGGAGTCCTCGTCCATAACTAAGCCAGGGAAACCAGGCAGGAGCTTGCTACGGTCTCTTAGCACGATTAGCAAGGAACTGCTCTGTCTTGCATACTAACGACAGTTTTGTCAACTGGCATCTCATCAGACAGAGGGAGTTAGACCTCAGTAGGTGGGGAGGGGAAACAGGCTTGGAAAGATGCCCAGTGGAGTCCTTTTGATATGTCACCCACCATGGAAAGGCAGGACAGCTCAGAGAATTCCGGGGGTGGGTCAGCCTGGTGGTGTGCTCGCTGATGTGGTGCTTCATCAGTGAGATGAAGCCAGCATCCTGAGACGTGTATATGAATGCCTTGGCACTCTGATTGCTTTGGGGGTTATTATTATCATCATCATCATTATTTTCCCTGACCCAGAAGACCAAAGCTAATGGTTTGTTTATGTACAGCGTTCGCTTCTCTGCTTCCTATCTATTGTTCAGGTTCCTAGGATAACCAGTTTATTTCCAAGGATGACTTTCAGACCACTTTTTTCAACTATGCAAACAGCTTCTCTGCTCAGCTCTCATCCCGTTGAAGCAGCCATGTGTGGGGTGGCAGGGGCTATGTACTATCTCTGTGAGAGAGCTTTTGCCAGCAGGTGGAAACCCACAAAGGTTTGCCTCTTTTTGCTGGCTTTGGAAATCACCTTCACCAGCATGTTCCCTCCCAGGGGAGCACTTTCTAAGCTGTGGCAAGAATTGAAAGCTCAGGCTGGGACACTGCACCTGATTGACAGTGATTTCAATGTGTGTAGGATGTTTGTGTGTCTTCAATCACCTCACGGGGAAAAGAAATCAATCCTGAAAGGACAGCAAACTAAAAATGCAACATCACAAGATTATCAATGGGACAGACCTTAAATGTTACAACACCTGAAGATCCTACAGCAAAAATCCAACAAAACCATTGTAATCCTTGGGACTGTGTTGAAAAGGATAAGGGTTTGTGTTTCTAACGAGAAGGCAGAGTGGAAGAGCATTTGCAGTCTGTTTTACTTGAAAACCTACATGTGGTTTTGATCCTCAGAACATGCAGTAACTAGGACAGGCAGATGCTCTAACAGGAAAACCAATTTCATTTACCCCTACATAGAGCTGAACAGGAACAATTTAATTTTTCCCTTCTTTTTCTTGTCCCAGCCAGTGAGAGTGTGGAACCTGCTGCAGGAGACTTTGTAGTTGAGATACCCAGCTGACTTCTTCCAACCCTTTTGTCTGCAGAAGCAGACAGAGTTTAGAGTGCTTGCCTAATTGCGAGTTGCAGGATTTAGAGGCTAATCCAGCACTTGCTCGTGTTGCAGTTTGCTGGAGCAGCTCATTTGAATGCCTGGTGCCAGCCTTTAATGAGGAATTTTATGAGGACTCTCTTAGTGTAAGAACCTGTTAGTCACAAGGAGCTTTTAGGGGCGGGGTTGCTGAGAGTGACCTACAAAGCACTTTATTTCCCGTCAGGGAGATGCAGTTCTTACTACCTGCTTTTCCTGAGTACAGCAAAACTTACACATGTACACCTGGAGTTACTATGGTGTACAGAGTAAGTCTGCACAAAGTGTTAAGCCAGTCCTCATGAGGAGCTTGGAATCAGCAAGTTCAAAATACTGTTTTTAAGGAAGACTTTTTTTTTCCCTTTAGAAATACCAATTCTGACTTGTCTTTAATATTGAAATGAGAGTCGACTACAGTCCCAGAGAAGAAACCTTTTTGTCTGTAGTATGTTCTGTTGTGTGCAAGTGTGGCAGAGAGGCAGCTGCAGGTGAGAGGATTTGAGTGTAGATCCCTGTTAGAAGTTTGAGCAAGAACTCCAAAGCATCGTTGCATAAGGAAGTTTAGTCAGCTCTTAGCATCATTTTAATTAATTTCAATGCTTTAGAGGTAGTGTAGAAATGAAAGATTTTGTGTACTTTTATTCCAAAAAGGGAAAAAAACCCACCAAAATCAAGGATTTTTCTGTGAAATCAGCATCATATTTGTCTTTGATTTAATGTTGCATTAACATTTTGTTGTCCTTGTGTAAGCTCTGGAATTAAAACATTAGCATTTAAACATGTGAACATTTTCTATGTTTCCCCTGTTGCCTGCTGGCTCTCTCTACCTGCTTTAGTGATGACCATTTTTGATTGGTACAACGACAGGCCCACACTGTTCCCCTATTACCTGCTCTACACCTGTAGCAGATCCGCAGACTTTCTTCAAAGGAGCAAAATTCCCTGGCGTCATCGCTCTGTAATTTAAAGGAATGGGCGTTCGTGAGGGGGAAGGAAGAGCTTCAAGTGAGACACCTACTTCTACAGGACTTGAAGCCCTGAGTGATTACAAGCATTCAGCCAGGCTCTTTCAGCTCGGGCAGCTTCCCTCAGGCTCCCACGATACAGACCGGAGGGGTGTTGCTGGCATTGTCTGCACCAGGCTTTTCCCACCCACTTCCTTTCGCTGCCCCAGCCTTCAGCAGTGCCCTCTCCATCGCCAGGCAGTTGCTATGGGAAGAACCCGGAGAGAAATGCTGAGAGCTGCCTCTTAGCTGTACACTTGCTCCTGAGGAGCAGAGGTCATCCTCTTTTGGCTGTGCAGTTTCACACCTCAGAGCAAGTTGCAGTTGCTTTTGATGTAGCTTGCTCTGTCCAGAAATCCAGGGAGTTCTCTCCCCTAGAGGCTTAGCTGGCAAATCTAACAGAGTTAATTCTAGTCTTTTGTGGGGTACCTTAAACAGAGAGAAGTTTCTTTGTGTTCCCTTTCTAGATAGGTAAGACAACAGCTTTTCAAAATGTGGTGGTTCCTAAATGCTAATGTTTGGCCAGGTCTGCAAGCTAGAAAGATTCTCCTTCTTAACCTAACAGAAAGACAGAACAGACCTCTGAGGAGCTGGAAGCAGAGCATCGCACCACTAATCCGGTTCGTCGCTTCAGTTTGTAGAGGAGGCCCCGAACTGTCAGCCACCTCTTTGTGCTCGCAGGAGACATTCCTGCCTTTATTCAGAGAGCATTACATCTCATTGTCACTGCTGCACAGTAGCCGGTCTGGGCGGGCTGAAGGGGTTCCCCAGGCACAAAGCAATGGGAGTTCCCACAGAGGCTTCTGTCTTTCTGTTGGAAATGTGTAATCAACTACAGGGCTGGATTACAAATTGGGTTGGTGCTCTTTATTCTCTGGTACCAAATTCAGCAGTTCCCTACTCAGTATTCTCCTAAATGCTAGGGTGCAGAAGAGCTGCAGAGTTTTCTAAGTGGGAAGCTGTGTTGCTGGCCTGTGCCATTACTAATGCAACGCTGGGTAAGCAGTTCTCCCACCTTCTGTCGGGAGAGTATTCTGTAAAGCTTAAATTGCTGCTGTGCCCTTCCTGGGGCAGAAAGGAGAGCTTCCCTGCCCCAACTGCCGTAACTCCTGGTAGTCTTGGTGTGGTTCTGGTGATGTGAGCACCAAGATGTGGTACCACTGAATAAAAATTTCTGCTAGAATGGGCTACTAACAACTTTCCTTGGCCACTCTGGGTATCACAAAGTCTCGGAGAAGCTGCGTGTCTTCAAAGACTGTATTTCAAAGCAATGCCGTCTGCCAGATTGCCTTTCTACCTGTCAAACTGCAAACCTGAATGTTGAAACTAATCTTTATGGTAACAATCTTGAGAGAGAGTCAAGTGCTTTGAGGAGGAAATATGGAGAGAACTGTCATTGTTGCAAGGGCTGAACAGACCATGTAGATCACACGCAGTCTCTGACCGTAAGAACTCCTGTGATGCCCATGAAAGAGCCACTGCTACTCCAGTTTGAAGGGAGAAACCCTCTGTTTCTGGAGCTACTAACCAGGTGGCTGGTTGTTTAGGCTGGAGTCTGGAAGAAGCCTTCTGACTCTGAAGTAATACCTTTCCTTTGGCTTCCAGGAGGAGTTCTGTTACCCAGTGGAATGCCTGGCTCTGACGGTGGAGGAGGTCATGCACATCCGTCAGGTGCTGGTGAAAGCGGAGCTGGAAAAGTACCAGCAGTATAAAGATGTCTACACTGCTCTCAAGAAAGGAAAGGTAGGGCTGAGGCATCTCTGAGGCTCATTGAGGGAGGCTGGTGCACAAGCCTCCCATTGACACATTTGTTTCTTACCCTGTGCTGGAGAGAACGAGGTGACACCCACCAGACATCCCCTACATCTCCCAACACATGGGTCAGCTTCCTCAAATTACCCCAGTTCACCATGGAAGTGCCTTGTTTGTCCAGGTTGTCTGTGAAATGCAGGAGCGTTAGCTGTTAACAGAGCACCTCTCTGTGTGTGGTTTAAACTTCATGGGCTGGAGTGATTTCTGTCCTCCTGCAGCACTGCTCAGCATTTCTCTTGCAGAAAATACAGAGAGCAGTAGGGAGCTACATGTTTTTCACATGACTCCTAGCTGTCAAGCAAAGGGAATGAACGTTTTCAGAGAAGTCAGACAACATGTGACCCCAAGAGAAGGTTTGTTAGTAGAGAACCCATTAATTACCACATCATGTTCTCTAAAGTGCAGATTGGGAACTGCTATTGACCAGCAGCAGCAGCAGTGTGTTTTTCTCACACTTCTGACTTGTGTTTCTTCAACACCTCCAGCAAGTGTATTTTGCACCTTGCAGTGTGTTTAACCTACAGGCTTACCTCTGTCTAGTAGGCAGACTTAATGCAAAGATTTAATGCATTTAAGGTGGAGGAACAACAATCTTAAAATATCATTGACTACACTCAGCTGTTGCCTGTTGTCATGGCAGGGATCTGTGTCCATTTGTTCTTGTGTCCTTCACTTCTAACAGTTCTCCTCTCCGTTCTTCTTCTAGCTCTGCTTCTGCTGTCGAACCAGAAGGTTTTCTTTCTTTACCTGGTCTTACACTTGCCAGTTCTGTAAGAGGTAAATATTTAGTATCTGGTAATAAATGAGTAGTGTTTCAGAGGGGGAAATAATGATTGGCAGGTTAGAAACCCTCCAATGTTCCTGCGGTGTACTGTCTATTGCTTTGGTTTCTGTAGCAGTCAATGTTACAGAATGATGGTGCCAAGGGAGTTCGTTCCTCAGTGACAGAATTGCTTCCTTGGACTGGAACACTTGGCTCACGTGGAGAGGAACAACTCCTTTCTTCATTTAAGCTCAGGAGAGAATGAGATGGCATTTACTCAGACTCCCCAGTCAGTGGTGCCATAATCTCTCTTGCTGGGGGAAACGTTTCAAGGCACTTTTCCTTCTGCATTATTTTTTGAGTATTGATGTGGGGAGAAGGAAAAGGGATCACTGGCAGTCAAAATGAAGAATTTTAAGCTGAATGGTGAAGTCTGGAAATCTGTGGAACCACTGACTTACCATCTCACAAAAAATATTCTTTAGAGCAAAAACACTTTGCCTTTTCTTCCTCTCTATTTTTTTCATTTAGCTGTAGCTGTTTAGCATTTCTTCTTGCTTTTGGCATCATGTTCTGACTGCAGCTATCACACTGAAGTAGCTTTAAAAATAAATAGGTTTGCTTCAGGGGAAGGTGGGGGAGGATTCCAGATCCTGAAGACACTGCTTTTCATTGATTTAAATGTCGTTTTTGCTAGTGAAATGATTCCTGCTCTCCCTTTCTCACACAGGCCTGTGTGCTCACACTGCTGCAAGAAAGTAAGTAGCCTTGTGGTGAGAGCCCTCCTAAAAAGCTGCAGTCTTTGTGGTGACACTGACTGCTCCTTCTCTTCTCAACAGATGCGGCTGCCATCAAAGCCATATTCAACTCTCCCTATCTTCTCACTGGGACCTTCCACCTTGCAAAGAGGAGAAAGCTTTATGAGGCCGGAGAAACCCTCTACCAGTCACCACCATTCGCTGCGGAGCATGTCCAGGTGGGAAACAGCTCTGCTGCAAATGCTTCCTCAGTGCTTCGCGTTGACTTATCCATCAGTAAGAAGATGCTGTCTGCCTGGTTTGGTCACAGACTCATCAAATGGTCTTGACCTCCAAAGCTCATCTAGTCCAACCCCCTCTGCAGTCAGCAGGGGCATCTTCAACTAGATCAGGTTGCCCTGAGCCCTGTCCAGCCTTACCTTGAATATCTCCAGGGATGGGGCCCCAACCATCTCCCTGGGCAACCTGTTCCAGTGTTCCACTACCCTCATCATTGTTTCCACTGTTTCTACTGTGATACTGTGTGTAATGCTCTTAGTAATCTTTCTGAAGCTTGAACATTTATGTCTCCTCCACTCACTGCTGTGCTATCAACACATCTGAAACCTCTTCCACGTTACAGGTGAAAAAATGAGTCTGGGCCACTGGACAGGTGTGGTGCTGTGCTGCTTTAGTGGTGACCTGGCAGTGCTGCACTAACAGTTGGACTTCATCTTTGAGATCTCTTCCAACCTGCAAGTGGTATCTTTTCCTGGTGTGAATAAACTCTCTGGAGATAAATCTGGCAGGCTGGATGGAATCACTCCTTGAATGGGAATTCAGTGATGCCTTGCACAGATTTAGCTTTTATTTTCCCTACTTGTTCTCCTTATCTGGAGTGCTGTGCTCAACTCTGGAGTCCTCAACACAAGGACATGGTCCTGTTGGAGAGGGTCCAGAGGAGGCCACAAAAATGGTCAGAGGGCTGGAACTCCTCTGCTGTGAGAACAAGGCCGAGAGAGCTGGGCTTGTGCAGCCTGGAGAAGAGAAGGCTCTGGGGAGAGCTTCCTGTAGCCTTTCAGGAATTAAAGGGGGCCTATAAGACTTTTTAGCAAGACCTGTTGCACAGGACAAGGGGGGATGGTTTTAAACTTAAAAGAGGGGAGATTTAGACTGGATATTAGGAAGAAAGTTTTTACACTGAGGGTGGTGAAACTCTATCCCAGGTTGCCCAGAGAGGTAGTAGGTGCTCCATTGCTGGAACCAGCCCAGATCAGGGTGTGTGGGGCTGTGAACAACCTGCTGACTGCAGGGGGGTTGGACTCTTCCAACCCATTCTGTGATATTTATGATTGATTCTATTTTTTTTTCACATTGCTATTATGAAGTGACCTGCTGGGTTTGTGTTACACATGGTACTCAAAGCTAATCCAAGAAATTAAATACAAAGGAGAAGTCTCTTTATGAGGGCATCTACAGGAGGAGCCCTGTGCATGAATCACAGATGTTGGGTCAAATTAGCCAAGCATGTAATCTCTTTGTAGCTATGAGTAAGGTTGTTTTAGCCAAGGTCAGTGTTACACATGCTCTCAGTAACCCTGCAGTATGGCTGAACCTTGTCTGGCATTTGCTCTCCTGGTGTTATTTTTGGGACAGGAGAAAGGAAGACTGGGCTCAAGCTCATTCTGATGAGTGCTATTAGGGCCACAAAAATGAAGGGAGTGGAACATCTCTTTCACAAGGAGAGACTGAGGGAGCTGGGGCTCTTTAGCTTGGAGAGGAGGAGACTGAGAGGTGACCTCATTCATGTTTATGAATATTCAAAGGATGAGTGCCAAGAGGATGGAGCCAGGCTCTGCTCGGGGATGCCCAGTGACAGGACAAGAGGCAATGAGTGGAAGTTGAGCATTGGAAGTTTCATGGAAACACGAGGAAAAATGTTTTCATTGTAGGGGTGACAGAACAGTGGAACAGGTTGCCCAGGGGGGTTGTGGAGTCTCCCTCTGTGGGAATATGCAAGACCTGGCTGTATGCATTCCTGTGTGATCTGGTATAGATGACGCTGCTCTGGCAGCAGGATTGGACTGGGTGAGCTTTGGAGGTCCTTTCCAGCCCCTAACATTCTGTGATTCTGTGGTTCTGTTTCCTTGAAGGCAGCGTCCCCTGGGCCACTGCTCAGTAACGTGACAGTTCCTGCTCTTCTGCCTTCCAGGTTGACATCAAGGTCCAAATCTGTGGATAAGTCCCAGGAAGAGTTTCCCAAAGAGCTGATGGAGGACTGGAGCACAATGGAGGTGTGCGTGGACTGCAAGAAGTTCATTTCAGAAATCATCAACTCGAGCCGGCGCAGCCTGTCCCTGGCCAACAAGCGAGCCAGGTTAAAAAGGAAAACGCAGTCCTTCTACATGTCATCGCCGGGAGCCTCGGAGTACTGCCCCTCGGAAAGGACTATCAATGAGATCTGAGCCCTGTGCCTTTTTCTTTGCTTCTGTCTTCACGAGGTTCTCGTCCGTCAGCAAGGTCACTGAAACCAGATTCCCATTCCGTTGCTTCGTCTCACTCGGCTGCTGTGGATTTGCGTTTGGAAGGGCGGCTCCCGCGGTGCGCAGGGGCACGGAAGGCTGCGCAGAACGGCGCACACCAGCTCAGCCGCTGCCGCTGGGAGGAAAGCAAAGGTTTGCCATTGGAATTGTTGCCTCTTCAGTGTGTGTGCGTGGAAACTAGGAAGCCTTTTCTTGCTTTCAGTTGGTTTTTTTTTAACCATGCTTTGAATCATTCGTCAGGAGATGAGCTGGAAATGCTCAAAGGAGAGCCCAGTCTCCAAGTGTGAGTGTTAGCACAGCAGCCACCAGTAAGCCACCTTGGCATCACCACCTGGTGCTGCTCCCGTCCCGGCTGAGACAGCAGAGGGGTGTGTCGTGCACCAGGCCCCCGGGGTGAGCGGCTGTGCTCAAAACCATCTTTCCTGGAGCCGTTTGGGTTGATCAGGGTTCAGCACAAGACTCCACGACGCCTGTGTCCTAGGGCAAAGGAGGCACCGAAGCTCTTTGCCCGTGTGGTTGGCCATTCCCCGAGCTGCTGTACTTCTTTAAGCCTTAGTGTACTGCCAAGTGTCTCCTGAGCAGGCTTCAGTAGTTTACTTTCTATCTCGAATGTATGACGACAATGACTACTAGTAGCAGTGTATTTTAGTAGTAGGCAGAGCTGTACAGGTGATGGGAAGGATGGGAAATAAGGGAAGCTTCTCGTTTGAACCTAGCAGCTGGGAAGTTGTTCTGGTGGCTCCCGAGAGGGCAGGGTGGGTGAGGTGTACATTTGTATTATAACAGAGCACAGGTAATACTGCTCTGGTCGTGTCTGGCAGCATATCCACTGACAACCCCATTTTTTCTGGGGTTTGTAACTTGGCTGTAAAAATTGGTGTTCTGCTGATAATTTGGGACAGAGCTGTCCCAGATTGGGAGCAATCTCTCTCTTTTTTTCTCTACCCTTTTTTCATTCCTTTCCCCTTTTTAAATTCCCTCACAGAAGAATGCTAGAGTAGTTGTTGAGAAGTTCCAGCAATGCTACAACGTTAGTTGATGTCTCATGCTTTTTGGGTTTGCACTTTTCTTTTTAACATTCAAAATGCTTTTTTTTTTCTTTTTAAAGTTCAGGCATTGGCAGAGTTTAGTTGATAGTTTGGGGGGGGGGGGAGCAGATCATTTTTGGTGTTTAAAACCAAGCTAACATAGCCAAGTTATTAATACTTGAAAATCAACTACTGTAAACTTTTTCATAGATTTTTTTACTACCCTGAGGCATATTTAATATCTAAGTGGTGTATTATAGAGTGACATAGCAGAGAAGTTTCAGAGCTATTTATTAACGTTTCTATACTTTGCATTAATGAGAGATACCTCAGAACTGCTCCAAAGTAGCTGGGGCCGGGTTTTGGTGACATGATTTTAAAGACCTAGCAATCAAACCAGATTCTCCCTCATACATTGGAAAGCCCAGGAGAAGGCAGACTGCCCCACTAGCCCTGGTGAGGCTCTGTGTGGAGTGCCAGAGGTGTTTGGCTCCCTCCCATGTGGTGGCTGGGCTCCAGCCCCACTATGAGCTGCCTTCTGCTGCCCAGGAGAATAGGGCTCCCCCATCAGAGTGTATTTGCACATTATGTTGCACCCTTGGAAGCAGCCACTCATATCTTACCTTCTGAGTTGATTTGAAAAGCACATGGAAAGTCTCCTTAAACCTTCCCAAGGAGTCATCCTCTTATAATGCCCCCTTAGAGAATGAGAGTTTTGACAGGTGCAGGGCCTATCAGAACACTGGGGTTCATTTCTTTCTGAACTGATGCAGACAGGAGTAGCAGGGCTCAGAGCTACATCCCCTCAAAACTGTTCTGGCTAAGGTCAGCTGTCATGGCCCTCTCCTCAGGGTTCCTCTGGGAAAAGTGTCTTGCACATGATAGCACCTGGTGTTGTGGTGTGACGCAGGGGTGTGGGACTGCAGGAGGTGAGCAGCTCGGGCAGGCTGATCTGGCAGCTCTGCTGTTGCTGGAGGGGTCACCTGGTCTCAGTCACATCAGCACTTTGTCTCGTTTCTGTGCCAAAGCCAGGCCATGTGTGCTTCACAGTGCTTCAGGAAAGGGAGGCTGGGGGACAAGCTGACATCTCACTTTGCACCTCCCTTCTTCTCCTTAGCCTTTTCTCCTGGAAACACCCCAGCCACTTGTTAGGATTGCTCAGGCTTCTGCACTGAGTGCTCTTCCCTCAGCCACGGTGGTGCAGGGTATCCAGCGTCTTTCTTTTCCCCTTTGAGAGGGATTCAATGCATTGCAGAGCAGGTAAGATGCAGGATTAAGTAAAGCTTGAGTGTCTGAAGTGCTAAAAGACCCTCAGTGCCCCACTCCAGCCTGGCAATGTCTGAGTGGCTTTGGGGAAGTGATGGAGCCTCCTCAGCCAGGCTTTGCCCTCCCGGGCTGCCCAGCTGCTGTTGGCTCAGGCCAGGCTCTGCTGCAATAATGTGGTGGTTGTACAAACTGCCCCACGTTTGGACAGGGCCTGGATAACATCCCTGCTTCCCTGCAGAAAGCAGGCCGTGCTGCTGGCAGGCTGTGGCAGGCTGCAGAGAGGCTGCTTGGCTTTCCCCCCTTTCCTCTGTGGCACAGCTGCCCTGCCTCTCCCTGGCCTTTCGCTGTGCTCTGGCGGCAGCAGCAGCAGCAGCGGGTCGGTTTGCCAGGTGAGGGCAGGAGGAGCAGGGCTCCCTGGCTGACAGCCCCTGGCTGCTTTTAGCCTTCCACGTCTCCGCCTGCGCCAGCCTGGGGAAGCTGCCGCAGCCTGTCCTAGTTAGCATGGGAGCTGCACCGCAGCGCCAGGGGTGGGACCAGAAGCTTTGTAAATACATGTACTATATTAATGAATGTTTAGAAAGCCTCCCTCAGTCATGCAACGGGAATTGACTCTCCCGTGGTGTGGTACGAAGGAAACGAGTCCTGTTTATGTGTGTGCTGGCTGTTACCCTGAGGAGAGTGAAAGCTTTGGGCTCCCTAACAGCGACTGCCTTCCGCTCGGGCATTCCAGAGTGAGGCGTTGCTGGTGAGGAAGCAGGACTTGCAGGCTCAGCTCCCTGACGTGCATCTTTTAGATTGTTTTGTTTGGGTTTTTTAGCTTCATTAGTCTGTTTAAAGAAATGATAGGAAACCCGATGCCTGTAGGGAATTGGGCTCTGCCTCACGGTGGTGAAGGGAACAAGCAGGACTTGGCTGCAGCTCTCTGGCCTGATCGAGGTGACAATAGTGCTGGGGCAGGGGTGTTGCTGGGTTTCTTTCCCTTTCCCCATTGCTTCCCTTATACGAGGAGGGATGCTACCTGGCAAAAATAAGCTGCCTTTCCCTCCTAGCCCTTGTCTGTGTTAATTATTCATGTGGGAGCCGGCTTAGAGCTTCTGTCGCTCTCCCTTTTCATGCTCTTTTTCGTTCAGTGAGGTCAGTCAGACGTTCCTTTTTGGCAAAGAATTGTTGATGAAGATGATGGCCTCACAGCTGAACGCGGGCTGGGCTGCGTGAAGGGACAGAAAGGTGTCCGAGTACTCTTAGAATAGCAATAAAGGCACTCGTGTGACCCCAGTGCTGCCATTAGCACCTGGTCACCACATCCAGGCAACTTCCTCTGTGGCCAGTGCGTTGCTGCTGCCGGCACTGAGGGTCTGTACCTTGCCCTGTGTGTTGCTCAGGCTTTGGGAAGTCTCCACCCCTCATCTTTGGAGGGAAATGCTAGCAGGCTTTTGGAGAGGTTTTTCTGATTGATTTAGCTTTTAAACTGGAGGTGAAGACAACATTTTTCTCACAACTGTTGATGCTCTCTTCTCTTGCAAGCTCCCCTTTTTCTCCAGGCAGGTTCAGCATCAGCTGCCACGGTTAGTTACTGGCTGCATGCTCTCTAGAGGTTAAGAACTAATTTTAGAAGCTCCAACTTCAGACTCCTGATGCTACCTTCATGCTTTACCTCATCCAGCAGCTCTGTGCCTCTCTTAGGAATGTTTCTTCCAAGCTCAGTCTCATCTGTGAAACACTGACAGCACACAGGCATGAGGGAAAGGCGCTGTGACTGTGCACTCTGATGCTGCGGCTTATGGGTTCTGTCAGTGATACAGTTTAGATCATTTCTATGATTTCCCTGTGGGTAACTTGGAGCTGCTCTAAATTATTTCTTCTTTTGTACCTTAAGAGCAATTTGAGAATGTTTATGAACATCAATTCCAGCTGTAAAGATCTGTTTTGTTGTTTCTGTCTGGTTTTTACTACTGTGCTTCAGATTTTTTGGATATCTGAAATTATTGTTCACCAAAGCTTCCTGGTAGGAAAACAACCAGAGAGGGGCATCTGCTCACCCTGACGTGACACATGGAGAACCTGTTCCCTGGCACCTAAGTCTATGAGCCCTGTGCCTATGGCAGCTCAATAGAATCCAGTACCTCAGTCCTCTTCCACTGGGAGAGCAGCACCTCTAAGATCTAGCAGTCCCAAGAAGAAGGAGCCCATGGCCCTCCCTGAGGATCCCAGCACTGCTCAGTTGACCTGGTACAAGCTGTGAGCCTTTCTGTGCCACAGGGCCCCACCAGCAGAAACAGGGACTACCAAGTGTTTAAAGACCTTTGAGAGATGCTGAGGAAGAGATGAGAGTTCAGTGGCAGAGCTAGCAGGATCTTGCACTGCAGGTTCCCACCAGCTTCCAGTGTCTGGAAACAAGTGATACCACTTCCAGGTGCACTGAAATCCAGGTAAGCTGAAACTTTACAACACTTGGCAAACAGATTTGTGAGTTTAGCACAGTAGTCTACATGCAGCAAATGTGTTATGTTGAAGGGAGATGGAGCACAGTCAGGAGATGGAGATAACCAGTTATCACAGGGACATGGGAAATCTTACGTGGTGATGGCTTTGCTTATTCCCACTAAACTGTAGTTCAGGTTTTTTGACATGTCTCCTCTGGTTGGGCTGTTGTGCAGAGGCAGTGCCTGGTGGAACCCAGTGCTGGATGCACAGGCAGCCTGGGCTCTGTCCTGATATAGTGACAGAAGCCACTGCAGTCTGCAGAGTTGTTAAGATGGTATTTGCAGAACAGTTCTACAGGAAACCGTTGGAGTAGACCCTTCTGTAGCTTAGGAAAACACCACCTTTTTAAGCAGATAAGTCTTTGGAGGTGTCAGGATGCTTCGTGTACAATCACAGCTGGAAAAGACCTGTTCAATTATTTATCCATGTGACTAAAAAAAACCTTGCAAGTGCAGAAGGGTGAGGATCCAGCGTGGAAACACCCATTCCTGGCACCTCCCATGCAGCTGTAGCCTTTGCACTAAGCTGTGGGTCCAGGAGCCAGCAATGCTTTGGTGTTTGCAGGACAGGCTATAGACTGGATGTTAACTTGGATTTCAGGGGCTACTTAAACCTAGAATTAATGGGCATAGGCATGAGTTGATGCCTCTGCTACAGAAATTTGGCTTCCCAAGTTTAGTGGAAATAAGCATCAGTGAAGTCAATGTGTATATATTGGGGCTGAATTCTCATGACTCAGCTTACAAGGGCAGGGAGAGAGGCCAAGGCCCAGCTTTGGCTTAGACATTTAAGAGGCAGGTGTTCTATTGCAAAGGCTGGTGGTTACATCACCTGGGAACTAGAAAACAAAGCAAAGACACGACAAGTGTGTTCAAGCTGTATTTGAGCTGGTTCTCCCTCCCCAAACCCCTCCTTTAATAAAGGAAAAAAAGAAAATCCCAAACAGGAGATGCACTTTTTTGGATATGAAGAGGCCCAAAGCACAAACCCTTCTCCTTTGACCTTCTGCTTCTGTGCTGTCACTGTGCATGTACCATCTTTGCAGCTTCAGGTAGCCCAGGGGCATCAGCCCTAACAGAGAAAGGCAATAGAATTGTCTTCTGCTTGTTTTCATGTTATGTGGTACTGAAATGCAATTTCTTGTTTATGCGTTACTAATAAAAAGCTCTTTAAAATGACCCTGCCTTGGTCTGGCTTCCTTGGGCTAGCTAAAGACAGCGAGCACCACTGCTAACTGTATGGCTGGAAAGAGCATGGTCCACCTTGCTGTGGTCAGGCAGCCTGATCCTGAGCTGCTGCTGCAGATCTTAACTAAGTTAGAAATAATAGAAGAGTAAGAAGGGGAAGTATTGTACCAGCATCAGGTCCTGATCCATGCCAAGTGCTGCAGTTCAGTGCCTGTACTTGTACTGTTTCTTTCAGTGATACTGCCCCCTGCACCAGGCTTGCCCCTTTGCCTTCCACCTGCTGCCCTGGTCAGAAGTGAGTGGTAGCAGGGAGAGCTCACACTGGTGCAAGGGCAAGTAGGAAAAAAAAGGGCAATGAAAAGGATGTAGCAAACCATGCAGGTAAGGTGCTGATCCATGGCAAGTGGAGCAGCAGACAGACTGGGAAAACAAGCACCCAGCCATAGAGTTCCCAAGTAGCATGAAATATGACACAGAGAAAGCCTCAAAACCAGTGAGAAATGAAATAGAAAGGAGATGCTACAACACAGGCAGGTAGGGATTTGTTTCTGAAATAAAGACAGAAAGTGTAAAGAATCATCCCAATCCCTGGTGTGTAACTGGTATGAACACTAAGGCATGCTGGAATTTGGCCCCGAAGCTCGTGGGGACTTTGCTGGGAGGTGCTCTACAAGTCAGCCACTTCAGAGAGAACACTAAGCAATCATTTCAGAGCTGATGCAGATGCATCTTTAGACAATCCTCCTTCCAAACTGAAGCACTACATAGACCTCTCCAAAGACTTTTCTACTCCCCCAGCAGTTCAGTTCTCATCATCTCCAGCAGGCACATGGAGAAATGCTGTTGTACAGGTCTCCACATGCACACACACTTACTCATCCTTTCCTTTTTGCTTGCAGAGCTCTGCTGTAGCTGCACTTTCCTACCTAGCAGAAGGCCACCAGCAGCTAGACAGAACATTTTCCGCGTTCTTCATCCTGTAAGTGGCACCACTCCTCTGAGAAGCACAACTGGCCTGCTCCAAAGCTATCCAGCTTATCTTCTGAAAGGAGCTGCTCTCAGCCTTTAGCTCTTAAGTTTCTGTTCCAAAATAGAACAGGCTTCAGGTTCATATAAAAAGAGCGACATAAATATTAGCTACTTGTTTAATTGCTTTCAACTAATATATATAGAAATTAAGTTTATTCATTAGGATCATATAATTTAGGGAGACAACAGTTACACCCAAATTAATGTTCCCTTTCAGACTCAGCAGAAGATGAATGCTGAAACCTCCCTTAAGCTACAGACACCTTAAAATTACCAGGTTAAACCAGTGACCAACACTTCACTCTTTAAGTCTTTGTTACTCACAATCTTTACCAGGTCCCTAAACATATGCTTGCTACTGGAAGGAGTAAACATCTTTGCAACGTTTATTTCACTTTGTGTGCACACCAACAAAAATCAGTTAAAATGCCCTAAGAGAGAGCTAAGAAACATGAGCTGCACCTGGACCAAATATGATAGTTCTGTGACCATCAGATAAGGCCAGGCCTCTTCCCAGGAGATATTTATGCACAGTTTATAAGAAGCAGTTTCTGCAGTTATTGGAGCATTTCTCCAGCTAATGAGAAGCATTTAAAATGATCCTAAACCATTTTGTACCAATGTGGAAAAGTGTTGAACAATTTTGGTTACACTGGTAGTCAGTAGAAAGCACTCAAAAAGAAAGTCCTTTTGTTTTTCTTGTTCTCTGGTTTTCTCCACTCAGGGCATGAGAAGTGCATGTTCACAAGCCCATTTGGATTCCAAATTGCCAGCTTATTTCCCATTTCAGCTCTTCTGGTTATTGCATCAGTCTCTTCCTCAGTTAAGACATGACGTGAAGAGCCAGGACCACCAGAACAGCACAGTCTCTTCATTCAGGTACCCTTCTTAGAGATAAATATTTTCCAGCACCTTCCAGGAATCTCATAGGGAGGGGAGGAATTAGGGCAAATTAATAAATAGGAAAATAAATTAAACTCTTCTCCCCACCAAAAGAACTGTTTTAGGCTATTAACATCAATAGAAACCTTATCTTTCTTTGGATACAACCATCAAAGAGGTAAGAGCATCTGTGTGTCATGTGCAGGCAGCAGGTTTAAATGACAGAAGAGAAGTCAGTACCAAACAAGTTTTAGCTTCTCGGGATGGTGCTCTCTGGATAGAGTTCTAATTCTACACTATCACATCCTGCCTCACATAGTTCCCTTTAAATGGTCATAAGACACTCTCGGATGGCAAAACTGACAATTCAGTGCTCTAGTACTCATCAGCTCTTCACAGAACAAATGTTCACATGGAAAACCCTCAACATCACACATGCACTCAAGCTGGAGTACGAAAAGCCAAGATGGTGCAAATACAACGTTGCTCTCTTTGCTAGAAAAGGCACATTTAGGCACCAGTAAATGTGCTAAGTGTTTGGTTTCCAGTGTTAAACCGTTTAAATGAAAAGAGTATCAGCAGGAGGTCACGTTAATCTTCAGTAGGCAACAGGAGCTGCTGTGGAGATGAGAGATGAGGTTATTTTTCTGCTGGTCCAATAGTCTTACAAAGATATGAAACCTGTGCAGATCCACCTTGGGAGGGGGATCCACAAAGCAGTCTGCAGAATCACTTTGCTGTCAGTCCCTAGGAGTTTCTGGTGTCACTGTTCTGCTGACGCCGCTGCCATGCCTGGTTTCATGCCCTCGCGCGTTGACTTCAGCTCCTCCAGTTCTGCGTTTAGTTTGCTGATCACCCACTCCAGGGCCTCCCGACCCTGCCAGGAAAGTACTGGAGTTTAGGCTCAGAACAGACAGGCCACCACCACTCAAGGGTCTATAGTTTTTCCTCTGTCAGACATGAGACTTGTTTTAAAATTCATTTCATACTCTGTGTAGTTCAAACCAGATTTTACTGATAATTTCTCAGACTTCCCCACAAAGGCATTTGCTTGTCCTGGAAGCATGAATTAAATGCAGTGCTGCTCTGAACTCCCAGCAATGCACCAAGGCAAAAAGCCTAACCTAAGCAGTGAAGCTCCCTAGGGCATCACAGAGTATTGCTGGGTTTACTATCTGCTGCTCCCAGCACCCAAACACCAGCACAGTCTAGATGTTGCTCTCAGACTCACTAACCAAGTTATGTAGGCAGGTTTTGATAAGATCCAGGACAAGGAATCAGAATCTTCCAAATGCTTTTTGAGGTAGCACCCAACTGAAGTCCCATCTAGCAAGAGATCAGAGATGGACTTATGCTGAACTCTATACTCACAGACAGTAACTTCTCAGCTTATAAAACAGACTGAGAGGTGATGATTGCACATTTTATATTCCCCGCTCAGCTCTCAGAGTGGGAGTGCCTCCAAGCTCAGCATTTACAGCCAATGCTTTAGTAAGAGCTGGGGAATCCAGAAAAATAAGCATGTAAAAACTCTTTTTACCTTAAGAAGACCCTGCAGCAGCCTTCACCTTGATGGCCACATGATGAGTGTGCAGACAGCTGCACACTGAAGCCAAGAAAATAAAGAGCGGCACTTTGACTAAACAAAAGTGTCAGATTTTAGAGTTCCACCCTCACAGAATGGCAGCTTTTGCCAAAGCAAGCAGATGGGATGACAGCAGGAAAACACCTGGCCTTTTGTCACTTCAAGAGGAGCCAGGAGACATTCACCTCTATTACCCTAAGAGCTACAAACAGCAGAGAGCAGTAACTGGGAGCCATATGGCTCTGGCCAAGTCTAAAGGAGTTCTGGAAAGAAAGGAATTCAGCCCAACAAGACCTAAGCCTTCACAAGAGCCAGGGTCAGTGTTCCAGCCCTCTGCAGAGACTGAAGGAAAGTGGGGATCAGCCCCCCACACCCACACAGAGTTGGTCTCAACAATGAGGTGCTATTTTTGTTGTGCCCTTTACAGGTCATACAGGGAACACCACTCTCTTAAAGTATCCACAACTCACTGCTGCCCTCTATTAACCGCTAAACATGAGCAAGAAACTGCACAAACAGCTTTGAAAACCTCCAAAAAA
This sequence comes from Pogoniulus pusillus, assembly GCF_015220805.1. NCBI lineage: Eukaryota > Metazoa > Chordata > Aves > Piciformes > Lybiidae > Pogoniulus > Pogoniulus pusillus. The sequence continues at coordinate 36,276,544 of NC_087273.1, read as the reverse complement.
ACAGAAAGAAAGGTCAAAACAAAACCCCCACATCCTCTGAAGAACTTTTTTGGAGGCTAGAAACATTCCTCCAGAATACTATTAAAAGCTCAGGCTGCAAAATGAAACCTATTGAAAGAAATAAAGCTTTGCTATGAACAAAAGCATTTTTGTCTCAAGACACTTCCAAAGTTCAGTGAAGGGCTCACTCTCCTTCCCCTCAGATGTTTCACAGTGCAGACACTCCCAGAACAGCATTCCCCCATTGCTCTTCCTGCAGAGGCAAGAAGTACTTAACCTGAGATAAATCACCCACGACTCAAGTGCTCAGCTCCTGGCCAGAACACAGAACAGAAGATTCAGCCCTATCCAGAATTACCTCAAGAATTAGTATCCTGATGTTAACTTGGTTCAAACTATGTCTTTATAAAAAAGATAATAATCTAGAAAACATTATTTAAATTGTCCAGTTTAGAAGCACAGAATCATTTATGTTGGAAAAGACCTTTCAGACCATCAAGTCCAACCATTAACCCAGTGCTGCCAGGTCCCCACTAAACCACGTTCCTCAGCAACACATCTACACAGCTTTTTAATCCCTGCCTGGATGGTGACTCTACCAGTGCCCTGGGCAGCCTGGTCCAGGGCTTGACAAACCTTTCACTGAAGAATTTTTTCCTGATGTCCAACCCAAACCTCCCTTGGTGCAACTTGAGGCCATTTCCTCTTGCCCTGTTACTTGGGAGAAGTAACCTTGCCACAACCTCCTTTCAGTTAACTGTGGAGAATGAGAAGGTGTCCCCTGCAGCCTCCTTTTCTCCAGGCTAAACAACTTAAATATAAGTTGTTGAAAAAGTCTGCAGAAGAATGATTTAACTTCTGAGTTCCTCTCTTATGAAAATCAAATCAACCATGCTTCAGCAGGTGGTAACTTCCACCTTCTCTACAGCCTGCACAAGACCTGGGAACACCAGCAAGGTGTGGGTAGAAGCACACAGACAGGAGAAGGCTATTTGCATAGCAACAAGCTGTAACAAGCTGTGGAGCACTCCACAGGGAAGAAAGCAAGGGGGAGAGAAGGGGAATCATCTTTCGGCAAGCATGCATTTGGATCTTTAAACATCAGGTTAGAACATCCTCTCTTAAGTGACACAGGCAGAGAACTGACTGAGGCAGCACCAGCTTTGACCTTGTATTTGTCTAATCACACGAAGGATGCTTGTCAGATGGAAAAAATGCACAGTAGAAAAATACTGAGCTTCTGTACAGGCCCTGACTATGACACAACCAGCTCCTAGTGCTTTGGTTGATCTATGCATTGGCAAGAGAAAGAGACAAAATAGAGTAAACCCCATGGTGTTGAACTGGAGCAGAGATACATGTCTTTCATCTTTTGAGACTGCTGAGGTCTGCACCTGCATTTTGCAGCAAGGAAGATTTCAGGAATATTCTGCATGGGGAATGAATTACAAATCTTACCAAGATGCAAAGCCTCCAAGTACCACCAAACTACCCAGTTACCAAAACTAATCTGACAGAGGATTATCTACAAGGTTTCAAACTGGACAGTTTTTGTAGTAAATCATTGAGCAAGCACATTCAACAGGAAGCATGCAGATTATATTACTCTGTGTTGCCTACATTAGCAGTATGACGTGTCTGGCAGACCAAAGGCTTGCTTAGGAAGATCTGTTGGTGGAGCTTAAGTGACTGATAAATGCTGAGCCTTTGTAGTTGATGTCGTAAAGGGTTAGTGGAATGAGAAGGTAAAAGCAAACGCTCATGGCATACACTCATCTCAAAGTAAGCAGTGTAGACCAGCTCTGTGCTCTTAAGTGGAAGAAGCAGCACAAGGTTTGTTCTCATTTTAAGGAATGTTGTTAGTTGAAGCACAAGCCAGCCCAGGAACGACAGAGACAGGCTACAACTGGTGGAAAGAACAGTCTGCAGAGAGGTCTCACAGGGGGAAGTACACCCAGTTCTCCCAACCTCAAAGTCAGATTCTGTCACAGTCACATGGCTTAAAGAGACACGTCACAACTGAAATGATTCTAATTACAAGGACCAGTGAAAGACACCAACAATCTGGCACTTGGGCAGCTTCAGGCTCCATACAGATTCCCACAGAAGTTCACAGAAGGGCAACAACATTCCTCAGGCCTCAGAAAAGCAAATAAAATGTCACTATGCAAAAGGTGACTTTTGGCAGGCAGGAAGTGAAATTTATATCCTTAAAGTACAATTCTGCCTCATTTTTATAGTGCAAATTTCAGTCATTAACCGATTTGGTAATTTCTTCAGGTAGTTTCACACAAATCACAGAGATGAGGCTCAGCCCAAACTCTGGGTTGGAAGGACTCATCAGCTGCAGGCATCATTTCACTTGCAAACCACAAGCAGAACTGCAAGCCATGGCAGCAGCAAGCTGGTTGTCCAGTGATATTGGCATGGGTTAATTGCTCCAATCTAGACCTGACTTACTTTCACTCTACAAGTGTAGCATGATGAACATGTTTGCCATTCCTGTATGCAACGTATAGAAAACATACATGCAGGTTAGGGTATGAAATTCACATGACAGGGATCCATGCACAGATTAGCTAGAAAGCTGAAATGTTGTACCAAGAAGAAGAAGAATGCTGGCATTACCACTAGTTAGTACAAACTGCAGAGGTGGAGAGCTGCTAGCTTAGAGCACTTTCAGAGTTTTGAATTATCCACTCAATAGCGTCCCACCCCTGGAGTAACACAGAAAAGATTCACAGCACATGGCAAAGGAATTTTTTTTCCACCATTGTTAAAAATAATAACACATAATCTGCTGCTTCTACCTCAGTGCTAAAATCACAGAATCAGAGAATTGTTTTGGCTGGAAAAGATCTCTCAGATCATCGAGTCCATCCAGTGACCTAACAAAAATTTCTGTCCTGACTTCCTGTTTCTTCAGAACAACACAACATTTTTCATCAGTTTGAGAGAGGAGCTGGAAACTGAGGCACAGCACAGCATGTGAGAAGAGTCAGTAATGGCAGAGTAAACTGCTGGTAGCAAAGTGAGGGCTGGTAGCAGCAAGAGCCAATTCCTGCCCTGCTTCAGCATCTCTACAAAACTCTTCTATGAAACCTACAGGATAAGAGTTTTTAACAAGCTTGTGTCCCTGGAAATCAGCAGAATGGAAGAGCAACCTTTAAAATAAATCAAGCTCTCCCACATGCAACATAAGGATAGGTACTAAGAAACAGTCACAGCTTTTGAGTTCAACAGGCATGCAAATGTGACAGATGCCAGGAGAGGAATTCAGCCAGCACTTGTAAGCATGCCTGCTTGATCTGGCCATCCCAGCTGGCTTTGCTACCTCCAGTTCAGGCTGAAGTTCGGTTGTGAGACAAGGTTTGGACTTGTCCTTCAAGAATCTATGGTCCAGGCAGACTTCTTAAATGGAAACTGGATGAGACTAGAATTGCAGTTTACATGAAATACATTCCATTTACGACTTTCACACAAACAGAAAGCTTACTCAGCTAGTTAAAGTTACTCTAGTGTCCAGCAGTTGCACATTGTCCTTCCCCATCCTCTGATCTTAACCTGTTTTCCTCAGTTTTGGAGAAGCACACAGAAGGGTGGAAAAGAAGGCTCTCTCCTCTCTGATCTACTTGGTCAACACCTCCTATCAAGCTGTTTTACACTGCCCTGATCAAGCAGTTTCCCTCACAAGGACAAAGAGCTGGCTGAAGCACAGTCTATCTGTCACAGCAGAGTGATCCAGATTCTCCCTGTGTTGACCCTCTCCAGCACCACAGAGCCCAAACTCATATTTCAGGTGCACTCAGTCTGCTGTAACACAGCAATTGTCTGTGCCTCCCTAGCAGCCCACTTTTTTCCCCACTTTCCCCAAGCAAGTAGAGGACAAAGTGCCCAGGTATAAGCACTCCTGAAGCTCTGCCTGTGCTCAGCTCCATGGCTGCAAGCCAAGTAGAAAAAGCAAGCATGAGACAGAGGAGTTGGTGTAGTGTTACACACAAAAGCCAGCAGAGTCTCATTTCTTCAAAGAACATGCCTCTGCTCACACTACCTCACTTTCAGCTAAAGGCAAGGACACAGCTCCATAGTGGATAGGAACTGAAACTACTGACAAAGCAGCACAGAAAATGTGCTAAATACAAATTAGAGAGGCTGAAAATCAAGTTTTGTGTGCTACAAGCACTAGCTCCTGGAAACAGGAGGTTGGTGTTTAAAAAGGTGCTTTGGAACAAAACTCCAAAAACCTAGCTGATAATGTGCATGTTATGTGCAACTAACATGAACACAGAGGCCTTTTTGCTCTGATGTGCAGTTCTAGTTGAAACACAAAGATGTGGGAATGAAATCTTTTTGAATTTTGGAATTCATATTCTAATTGCTGAGGTTCTGTGAAAAAACATCAGTTGAAAGTGTGCATAAGGTTTAAAGAAATTAAGTACTCCTCACACATGACTGGCAATAAACAGCATGGTAGGGGTGGGGGAGAGAGGAGGAAAACAGGAGACAGATATACCTTTCTGGCATTGGAAGATATTGTGTTTGCCATTAAGCTTTCCAGATAACTGCTCAAACTAATGCCCTTAACAGTAATAATTGCTTCTTGAGTGAGCACAGTTCTGTAAGAGAACAAAGAAAAGTTAATACCTAAACTGAATCATAGAATCATAGAATCAACCAGGTTGGAAGAGACCTCCAAGATCATCCAGTCCAACCTAGCACCCAGCCCTGTCCAGAAGAGACTAACAATGTCTCCTATACACAAAGCAGCAGAGAAATATCCTTACTTACTTTTCAGGGTTTTCAGGATGAGGTGTGTAAACCAGTCTCTCATCAACAGACACCAGGTTTGTGAGAGTAATCTTAAAAAGACAAAACCAAAGAGCTGAAATCCTCACTGCACAGCTTTCATTTACCTGTTACCAACAGCACTACTCAATGGTAGAGCGCTCAGTTTAATGTCAGAGACAATGCAATATACAGAGAATATAAAACCCAGCACGCAGTCAATAAAAAGAGCTCTAAAGGGTGATGCATCTTTTCCTATCTTAGGTTCTAATTATGTCAGTCTAAGTTGCCATTCACAGTGCAAAGCAAGAACAGCTTCCCAGTCATTTTCTCCAAGTGCTGAGTCTTCTCTGATTTATAGCATGCAGTCCAGAGAGGCTTTTCAAGACCAAGACCACTACAACACTATTTGGAGCGTACAGAAAATTAATAGTCAGAAAAGACAATGCCTCTTGTACAGAAATAAGGCTCTCCTGAAGACAGCTCCACTTAACTCTGGTAGTCTCAAGTTCCCAGGATACCAAAATACAGCAAAACACTTCATTTACATTCTGTGAAAACAGGCATTTCAAATCAAAACTGTTGTTGAAAATGGCACTGTAATGTAGAAAAAGTTATTTGTCTGAAAGCCAAACTCTTTTACATGCATTCTGAGAAAGAATCTGGCATTAAAAACAGAATCACAAGTGTTTGATTCCAAAGGGCTTAAAGCTCTCCAATTGTGTGAAGAACTGAAAAAAAGAGACATGGAAACTGCTGTCTCCTGCTAAAAGATGCAGTTCAGAATCACAGAATGCTGGGAGTTGAGAGACACCTCTGGGGATCACCTAGTCAAACTCCTGCTGGGTCAGCCAGAGCAAGCTGCCCAGGATCACAATGTCCAGGTGGGTTTGGAATCTCTCCACAACCTCTCTGGGCAGCCTGCTCCAGGGCTCCAGCACACTCACAGCAAAGAAGCTTTTCCTCATGTTCAGATGGAACTTCCTGTGTCCTTGTTTGTGCCCACTGCACCTTGTCCTGTTGCTGAGCACCACTGAAAAAAGTCTGGGCCCATCCTCTTGACCCCCACCCTTTAGATATTGATAAGCATTAGTAAGATCCCTTCTCAATCTGGTCTTCTCCAAGGTAAACAGTCCCAGGTCTCTCAGCCTCTCCTCATCATCTTCATAGCCTCTGCTGGACTCTCCAGTAGGTCCTTGTTTTTGTTGAACTGGGCAGCCTAGAACTGGACACAGTACTGCTGATGTGGCCTCACTAGGGCAGAGTAACCTGCTGTTAAGAGCAAAATATCTGATCTCCAGAATTAACAGAAATTTCTTAATCTGCCACTCACATTTGTTGAGCAAAGCTCCATCTTTTTTTCCACGGGATCTACAACAGAATGTTCCTCAATGTAAGTCAGAGTTCTGCTGGTTCCTAAAATCTGACAGTGAAGAAACACAAAAAGTAAAGATTTTAAAAGTTAAACACTAAAATTTAAAAGAATTAAACCCAAACAATCCTGGAATGCCTAATTGTCAGGTTCTTACTGATCCCAAATAAATGTCAGTTAATTCACAGACACCAAAACACCAAGATCAGTGACAAGACTACATCCTGGTGGGTTGTATCCATCATACAGCGTGACAAGGACCCGCCTGGAAGGACTCTACACTTTAGCAATATTAAAGCCTATAGTGCCTTCTTGCTAAGTATCACAGAATGATAGGGTTGGAAGGAACCTTTAAAGGCCATCTAGTCAAATTTCCCTCCAGTGAGCAGGGACATCTTCAATTAGATCAGCTTGCTCAGACTCTCCATTCAATCTGACCTGAAATAGTTCCAGAGTTGGGGCACACACCATCTCTCTGGGAAACTTGGGCCAGTGTTTCATCTCCCTCAGTGTGGAAAAATACTTCCTTCTACCTTGTCTGAATTTCCCATCTTCTAGTTCAAAAACATCACCCCTTGTCCTGTCACAGCTGACTGTGCTAATTGTCACCACCTTTCCTATAGGCCCCCTTTAAGTACAGAAATGCCACAATAAGCTCTCCCCGAAGCCTTCTCTTCTCCAGGCTGAACAACCCAACTCTCTCAGCCTGTCCTCACAGCAGAGAGGTTCCAGCCCTCACACCATTTCTGTGGCCTCCTCTGGACTTGCTTCTCCTGTGTGGAGGACTGCAGGTGATAACACAAAGACACAACCACACCCTTCAGAAGCCATTAGGAGTGCAAAAATGTACCGCTTTCACAATGCTGGGCAAGCCCCACTCCGTGCTCAGAAGGCGGTGACTGTGCAGCCTCCCCTGGTTATCTAGACTTCTGTCGAGGACGTCTACTCCTACCACACATGGATTCATTGGGTTGGGGTACTTCCTCATAGCAGCTTTGATCACTGTATCCCAGGGGTGTCTGTAACAAGAAGAGGAGACAATGTAACTGTGTCATATTTGACTCCAAGTATTCACACAGTATCACAGTATCATCAGGGTTGGAAGAGACCTCACAGATCATCAAGTCCAACCCTTTACCACAGAGCTCAAGGCTAGACCATGGCACCAAGTGCCACGTCCAATCTTGCCTTGAACAGCTCCAGGGACGGCGACTCCACCACCTCCCCGGGCAGCCCATTCCAGTGTCCAATGACTCTCTCAGTGAAGAACTTTCTCCTCACCTCCAGCCTAAATCTCCCCTGGCGCAGCCTGAGGCTGTGTCCTCTCGTTCTGGCACTACATCAAGGATTTCACTTACGTAACGGCATGTGCTGTACAACTCCAGAGGTCCCAAAAGTCCTGACAGAATTTAGTGATGCTTGCAAAAGCACTCAGTATTGACACACAAAGCAAGTATTTCTTTCTCCAAAGTGAAGAAGGGAATTGTTAATCCAAGACTAACAGAAACAAGAGCAAAGAGCAACAGCCACAGATGTCACTGCAATTAGCTGCGTGGAACACCCACCATGTCAGCTGTCCACAGCGGTGGCTGAATCTAGATCCTTCTCAGAACTCACCTGGAAAAGCAACCTGATCTAACATTTAAGTTAGCCCTGCTTTGAGAAGGGAGCTGGATTAGATGACCTCCAGAACTCCCCTCCAACACCAATTCTTCTGTAATTCTAAGTACATTAAGTCAAAGAAAACATCAATAGCTTCTGTTTCTTCTGGAAGCAAAAAAAAAAATATATATATATATATAAAGGTTAAATTAAATTTACATATTAAAAAGTCAAGAAGTCCAAAATGAACAGATTCTCAGAAACCAGGCCAGCTCAACTGCCTTAAGCCTGCACCTGTGCCACCGCTTCCAGCAGCTTGGTAGCCTGAATTACATTTATGGAGACTCACAGAAACACAGAACTGGGTTTAGGAAACAAGCTTCGGTAACCTAAGGCTCCTGGGATCGAAGCAGCCCCACCGCTGGAGGACTGTCTGTCCACACAGCTCACATACCTCCTTCTGAAACCGAGGAGGCCAGAGAAATCATGGCCTTGATCCAACACAGAAATTCAATCCTTTCTCTGCAGAAAAGAGGGTAGGTCTGGAATTAAAGCTCTGTAACCTTTAAAACTACCTTTAAAATTTCAGCTTTTGATACTTAAGGTGGCTTAGAGGGGACAACTTGTAGCTAGGAGTGGATTTGACTGTTAAGATCATGGCTTTTAGTCTTAAATCAGCAAAGAAGGGCACCAGTGGTACACCCCTGCCAGAACAAACAGAAGCTTGGGAAAATAAGTTCTTTTTCCAACAAGATGAGTAAGAAAAGGTGTCTCAGCTTTATTTGTTCAAGCAAAGAAAACAAAGCCCTCAGCTCCTACATTAGGAGAGCTTCTTCATCATCTTCAGTGACTATATCATAACCAACACAAGCTACACAAACTGAAATGTCACATTTCTGTTAAGTGTCCTTGAGGGGTTTTAAATGAGAGATCTGATAAGGCACAGCAGTATTTTATCAACCCCAGAACTGAACTATCTACACCTGCACATGTTACACCAGGAGATGGATGCATTCCAGCAGAGATCTCCATGAGAAAATGCCAAAGAAGAATTGATTTTGTGTTTCCCAGGTGACAGCTATTCACCTCAACTCAGAAGTTATGCCATACACAAACAGCCTTTATTAGCCTCTAGCTGTCATTTCAAATTAAAAGCTACAGTTCACTTATGCCAGACTAGTATTAAACACTTAATACCTGTGGCAGCACAAGAAATTCAGTTGTGCTGATGTAACTAAAGACATTTTGAACTGCTCATCCTCTGTATTTTGTGTTTTGCTGGTGCTCTTCAGGCTGCAAGACGTTTAAGAGACCTGTAGCAGATTGATTTGTTGTTGTTGGCATTTTAAGAGCTACACTGGAACTGCTGTGTTCTCTACATCACCTCCCTGGTACAGCTTGTATGCTAACCTGTTGGCACCACAGATCATCAAGTTCAACCGTTGGCCTACCATGTCACCACTAACCACGTCATGATGTGCCACATCCACACCTTTCTGACACCCTCTGACTCAACCACTTTGCTGGACAGCCAGCTCCAGAGCTTGACAACACTTTTGGTGAAGGCATATTTCCTTAACGTCCAACCTAAACTTCTCCTGGTCAACCCGAGACTGTTCTCTCTTGTCCTATCACTTGTTACTTGGGAGAACAGACATCCAGAGACCACTCAGATACCCACCTGGCTACAACCCGCTTGCCTGTCCTTCCTTCATTACACAATGTGGAACTGGTTGTTGAGAACTAAGTTCGAGGCATGTTTAACACAGAGAAGGAGTGACAGTAAAACCCTTACTCCTCTGCCACTTAAGAGCTGTCTGCTGGGCACCTCTGAGCGCATTTGTCAGCTACGGTAAGAAACGCAGCCGCTCTCTGTCCACACCTCTTAGAGTATGTCATCACCTATGTCAGTAGTTTGCGATGTATTTGTTTTCTCAGAGTGCGAACCCTGCTTTTCCTAAGCTACCTACATCTTCACCAAGCAATCCCGCTGCGGGCGCAGCTTCACCGCGGCCCCGTTGGGGCGGGGTTTCCCGCCGCCAGCAGCAGGAGGTGGCAGAGACCCGACCACGGGGCCCGACCACGCAGGGAAGGCGTGCGGCGAGGAGCGGCAACGACGGACCGTCTCCAGCCCCCCCTTCCCGCCTCACCGAAGGGATTTAAAGTCGCCAGAAGCCGGTGCTCCCACCCCACCGGCGAGCCTTCGTGCAGGCACAGCCGCTCCCATCACCTCCTTCCTCCAGCCAAGCCCGCTGCATTTCCTCCTTCCGCCCTCAACCCGGCTCGGCAAGGCGACGGTAGAAGGAGCGGCGTCACCGTCCAGCGGCCGTCCCTCAGCCCTCCCTTCCCCGGCTTCTCACCCGAAGACGTGCTCCGAGCTCCAGATCTTCATGGCCGCACTCGGTTTCCTCTCGGGGCCAGCGGCGGGAAGGCGGCGGCGTGACCGCGGCAGTGCCTGACAGCCAGGAGCCGGCCGGCGAGCGGGGCGGGGACCTGCGTGCCGGCACTCGGCGCACCCAGCCGGCTGCTGTGCCCGGCGTACGTCACAGCTCGTCATGCCACATCCCCGTGCGCCTCTGCGGGGACTCGGTACCGCGCATGGGCAATGCGCACGCCTGCAGCTGGCACGGCTCTGACCGGGTTGTGACTAGTGCCCGTTACCGCACGGGCACGGCGCCGCTCGGCCCCGCCGCTGCTTGTTGCGGGCAGCGTTTAGACCAAGAGCACGAAGTTTTGGAGATTAAAATGAGGATTTGGGAACAAAAAAGACTTTCGAAAGGAAAACTGAGACATTAGTCCCTAGAAAAGAAGCTTCGGATCCTGAAAAGGAGGTTTTCTAAGCGAAAAAGTGTACTTTGATCCCCAAACCAACGGTTTGTGCTCTAAAAACGTGGCTTCGAGCTCTGAGTCTTTGGAAGTTGAGGCTTGGGGCTGTGTCACAAAAAGCCCTTTCAGAAACGCAACATGGTTCTGCTTGGAAGAGGCTTTTAAAGGTCAGCGACTTCAGCCCCCCCGCCCGGAGCAGGGACCTGGCACTCGGGCTTGTTGGCACAAAGGAACGCTCTAGCGAATACCTCGACGTACAATGCACTATACGGGGGAAAAGCAAGAGGGAGACGTTTGCTCTCGTTTGCCACCGGGCTGTGTTGGAGGCTGCGGCAGGACAAATAAGCACCACCCGCGACACTCAGAGAGGCCGCGGTTAGCGAGCCCGCGGCCGCCCCGCTCAGCTAGGGGCGGGGCCGCCTGTGGGTGTGGCCGGGGCGGGCCGCCGCCGGGGAGCAGGCATCCAGAGTGGGGCGTGGCTCTGGGGCGTCCCTCGGGCGCATGGGAAACGGAAGCTGCAGCGTCATGACGCCAGACGTCGCGGCAGGGGCGGCAGCAGCGCGGGGCGGCGGCTGCGGCGGGCCGGCGGACGCGGCGGGCCCGGGCCATGGCGCACCGTTACCTGCTGCTGGCGCGGGGCAGCTGCCGGCGCCGGGGGCTGCCTGGCGTCCTGCTGCAGCAGCTGCTCTGCGGGAGGGGCCTGCTGGGGGCGAGGCCCTGCCTGGCACAGGTGAGGGGTAGGGCGCGGGCCCAGCCGGCCGCTTCCCACCTTGACGGCCGTGAGCGCGATGGGGGGGGAGGAGGAGGGTCTCGGTTGTCATACTGACGCGTGGAACCGTTCCACTGCCGTCCGAAACCCGCTGGCCGGGACAGAGGGCTCCTCGGTATTTCCTGCGGCCTTCTCCACCTCGTCTTCGTCTCCTTCGGCGGAGGTTGAAGGTGCCTGCTTGGCTCCTGCCCTTCCGGGCGGCGGGAAACGAGGGTCAGTGCATGAATGTATCTTGAGGCCGGAGCAGCAGCAGCCAGGCGGTGTGCGGGAACACCCGCTGCTTCTTCGCCTGCCGGAGTCCCCCAGGGAGAACTGTTCTTGGAGGAGGAGGCGGCACCTGAGAGCTGCTGGTGTCGCCGCACCCGCCCGTGTTGCCCGGTTCCCAGCGAGTATGCGGTCAAGTGATATGTTCCACTTATTTCAGAAGTACCTGCGTTGCCTTTGCTGGGTGGTGATGATTCACAGTAGGTGGGTTCATGGCTGTCTGCACGTAGTGCCGGGCTTGTGGACTGAAGAATTTGTTGAGGAGGTTGAGGTGTCACTGACTGTGACAGTAACGTGGTGAAAAAGAGAGAGCAAGTGGTGGGTCGTCTGCGTTTTGGGCTGGCATGGTGTGGGAGTGATAGGGATTGCAACCTGCTGTTGTAGTATCCACTCATCATAATGGCTGGATGTTCATTCTTGTACAGTGGCTTCAACTGTTTTACTCTTGTTTTACTTTTTACCCTGACATCTCAGAAGAATGACAGGTTAGTGCTTGGAGAAAGGGAGGTGGAATCAGTCTGATTTAGGTTGGATGAGACCTTAAAGATCATCTAGCCCATGGACAAGGACACCTTCCACTAGACCAGGCTGATCAAGGCCCGGCCCAATTTGGCTTTGAGCACCTCCTGGAGTGGAGCCTTCACATCTGCTTTGGACAACCTGATCCAGTTCTTCACCTTCCTTGTGGGATTAAATATTTTTCTAATATTTAACCTAAATCTTCCCTGTTTCATTTTAAAATGGTTATCCCTTATCATATCACTAGAATCCATGATAGAGGCCCTCCTCCCATTTCTTGTAGGCCCTCTGTAAGTACTGAAGTGCCACGTAAGATCTCCCCAGAGTCTTCTCCAGGCTAAGCAACCACAACTCTCTCAGCTTTTCATAGCAGAGATGTTCCAGCCCTCTGATCATGACTGTCCTCTGGACCCATTTGAGCATGCCTTTCTTATGTTTGGGTCCCCAGAGTTGGACAGAAAAGTCTCTCAAGGCGCTCGATTTCTTCATCTTGTGCAGGGTGGTTAATCTTCCTGTAGCATACAGTGGAGCACAATTGCACCTTTACAATTAAGAAGATTGTTAATAGGATAATGAGAATTATCAGATGAGTCTACTTAAGGTTGTTAGTAAGTTAGACCTAAGTATAGATGTATGTTTGTTTTTAGTAATGAATTTATGAGTTTGGTCAGAGATGAACATCACTACAACAACAAACAAACCAGCAGTACTTCTTCTCTACCAGGAAGCCAATTCCTGTTTCTGTCAATAAAAAATTAATGAGTTTTTATTTGAAGTAGAACACAGGAGCTGTAGGCAGCAGAACAAGGAACTTTGTTTTCGTATTAGCTACTATTTTTTGAATTATTATTTTTGTATTTGGAAAAAAAATAGCAACTTAAGATTTAAATTGGATTTCTTTACCTGCTTTTTGGCCCAACCCCCCCAAAAATGCTGTTGGGTGATGTTTTGGTAACTGTTAGGTAATTAAGACTTTTGCCTTAATTTCTTTTGATCTGGAGCTGTAAACTTGCTCAGAGAGGTTGTGAATGGCACATTCCTGCAAGTGTTCAAGGTTGAGTTGAATGGGGCTTTGAGCAGCTTGGTCTAGTGGAAGATGTCCTTGCCCATGACACAAGCGTTGGAATTAGATGATCTTTAATGTCCCTTCCAAACCAAATCATTGAATGATTCTACGAATTCATGGATTCTTAGTCTTTTGCTTTCATAACTGAGCAAGTGGAGTTTCTGTTCTTGCTTTGTGTAGCCTCAGTTAAAAAAAAAAATTACCATTTTTTTTGTCAAGTCAGGAGTTCTGCTCATTCAAAATTAGTTTATTTAATAGTAGGTTTGTGGAGAAACCATTTCTTTGTTGTTCCAGATCTTGGCTTTATGTTGTACTTTGGAGCAATAACATTTCCTGGGTTGTATTAACTGTAAAGCTTTATGTACTGTGCTTATCTTGAACCCCAATTTTAGAAAAGGCCCTCTTTTCTTTTTAGGAAAGTGAAAAAAAAAAAAAGTGTGGGGGTAGTGGTGTATTTTTTTCATTGTCTTTTATGACAGTTCTTTCATCTTTAAATGAAGCTGCAGAGAATTTCCTGGTGCACAGCCCAAACCAGCATACAGTCACGATGTGCTTTGTTTGCTTTCTCCTATTCAGGCTGGGAGTGTGCTTGTATCAGCTGAGCTTGTTCTGGCATTCCCCTTGCCAGCCAGCCCAGGCAGGGCCAGGTTCTATATCATGACCAGTGTGAACAGTTTTCCTGGTTTTGATTTACAAAGGGGAAAATAAAACCAAACCCAAAGCGAAGCAGTTGATGTCAGCGTAGTGAGGATCTAACTACTTTTGCATTTGGGGAAATGCTGTGGTGAAAGGAAGCTGCATGTTGCAGTAGATTGACTCACATGCACCTTTTGGTAGCATCAAACATGCTGAATGTCTCAGGAAATCAATTGTTCTCTTGTCTCAGAACAACTTTAAACAACTCAGCTCTCTGCATATTAACTTGACAGATGACTGTGCATTTGTTTGTGGACTTTGGGATCTGTAGAGACAATCCAGCAACAAACCAGTTCTGTTATTCCAGTCTGCCCCAGAGCTCTATCTGCTTATACTTTGTTCTGTCCTTCAAGCTCTGCTTCTCTTCCCCTTCCAACCCATTTAAACTATACCTTAATTCTTTACTAAGCCCAATGCAGGTCTCACTGTGTCAGGTAGTTGGATTTGGTTTGCTTAAACTTTTCAGCTTGAGCAGTTGCCTCATTTTACCTGGAGTAAAGGTTTCTGAATATTCCAGGCTCTTTACAAATAGAAGTACTGTGAGCTTGTGGAATAAGTAGCTCCACTTTTTTGGTGTTGGAGGAGACCAGTGGCATAGAGGAGAAGCTGCTATTGCTAGCTTTGAGTTTCACCTGTTGCTACAATGTTCACTGCTTGTTTGCATTTGAGCTCCAGATAGGTTGGTCTGTAGGAAGCTCTTTTTATTTTATTCCCCACACAAATGCATCCCACTTGTTCTAAAGCTTCTTCTAGGAGCTTGGATGCAGTTGCTCACATTGGAGCTTAAACTGTATTGAACTAGAAGCTCTTCTCTGGATTAGCTGCTCTTCAGTCTCTCTGCACTGCTTGTGGTTCTCGTGCTTAATGAAAACATCTCCATGGAATTTCAGTCTTTGGAAGACAGACAGTGGCACTGAACAGTGATTAGACTCAGCAGCCTAAGACTTCTTAGCTCAGTCTGTGACAAAAACAACGATATTCTGGTGTTCCTCTTGGTTCCAGCAGGTGGAACTCAGTGGCTGCTTGAAATAAGTCTAAGGTATTTCATCATTTAATGAGGGATAGAGGGCAAAGCTCCCAGGCAGAAGAGACTCTCCTTGGATGAGTCACAATTCAGTTAATGATATATCAGCATTCCTAGGGTAATTTTGGCATGCAATTTAGTATCCTACATGTTTCTTGAATATGCAAGAAGAGGTTTTTGTCTACAGCCATTATAACTTGACTATAATAAAATGCTGTGGAGGTGCTACCGTTGAACTTGATTTCACCAGTGTAGGTCTAGAGGTGGATGTTTGCTTTCATACATGGATAACTTGTATCACAGTATCACCAAGGTTGGAAGAGGCCTCACAGATCATCAAGTCCAACCCTTTACCACAGAGCTCAAGGCTAGACCATGGCACCAAGTGCCACGTCCAACCTTGCCTTGAACAGCCCCAGGGACGGCGACTCCACCACCTCCCCGGGCAGCCCATTCCAGTGTCCAATGACTCTCTCAGTGAAGAACTTTCTCCTCACCTCCAGCCTAAATTTCCCCTGGCGTAGCTTGAGGCTGTGTCCTCTTGTTCTGGTGCTGGCCACCTGAGAGAAGAGAGCAACCTCCTGTCTACAACCACCCCTCAGGTAGTTGTAGACAGCAATAAGGTCACCCCTGAGCCTCCTCTTCTCCAGGCTAAACAATCCCAGCTCCCTCAGCCTCTCCTCATAGGGCTTGTGCTTGAGGCCTCTCACCAGCCTCGTTGCTCTTCTCTGTCATGTTTTTAGGACCTGCTGCTTTCTGGGGTTTGGTTTGTTGGTTTATTTTACTGTTTCTCTGACTTTTGAGTTAAATCACAGAATTAGAGAATGGTTTGGGTTGGAAGTGACCTTTAAAGGTCATCTAGTCAAACCCCCTTGCACAGAACAGAGACATCTTCAGGTAGCTCAGAGCCCTGTTCAACCTGACCTTGAACGTTTCCCATAGTGGGGCTTCTACCACCTCCCTGGCAGTCTGGGCCAGGGTTTTATTACTCTCAGCATGAAAAAATATTTCTTCTCTCTAGTCTTGATCTCTTTCAGTTTAAAACTATCACCTCTTCTCCTGTCACAACAGGCCCTGCTGAAATATCTGTCCCCATCTTATAGGCTCCCTTTAAGTAGTGAAAGGCTGCAGTAATGTCTCCCTGGAGCCTTCTCCAGTCTGAACAATGCCAGCTCTCTCTGCTTATCCCTGTAGCAGAGCTGCATAATGCTCTGATAATTTTGTGGCCTACTCTGGACCCACTCCAGCAGTCCCTACTCTTCTTGTGCTGATGGCTCCAGAGCTGAACACAGCTCTCTAGGTGAGGTCTCGGCAGAGCCCTGTCCACACTTCATTTGGTGTAGGCCAGGATGCAATAACTTCTAATCCAAAAGAACAAGGGGAGACTGAGCATATATGTGGGGCAGAAACAGCCTTTGGGGGAAAGTTGGAAGTGCTGTGAAAGCTTAGGAAGGGGATAAATGGGGATTTTTTTACTCCTCCTTGAAGAAAAGTGGTTTGCTTTCTCTGTGATTAAATTGTGGTTGAGTCTGGTTTTAATTATTCAGTTATACCAAAAATTTTCTTAAGAATTAGTGATTGAAAATATTTATACATCCTTCATTGCACTTAAGTGGTGAATAGCAGTAAACAATTAGAATAATTGTTATTCTAATTGTTAGAAAAGGCCTTTAAGATCATCAAGTCCAACCATTATCTAACTACCAAGTCTGGTGCTAAACTATGTCACTCAGCACCAGATCGCTGCATCTAAGGATATGAGGATTCAACTGTTGCCCTGGGAGGTTATTCCAGTGCTTGAGAACCCTTTCAGTGAAGATGTTTGTTCTAATATCCAACCTAAATCACTGCTGCATGTCCAAAGAAGGGTGATGGAGCTAGTGAAGGGTCTAGAGAACAGGTCTTTTGAGGAGCAAGCTGAGGAAATGGGTTGTTCAGTCTGGAGAAGAGGAGACTGAGGCAAGACTTTCTTGCTCTCACAACTCCCTGAAAAGAGATTGTAGCAAGGTGGGATTTGGTCTGTTCTCCCCAGTAGAAAGTGACAAGATGAGAGGAAATGGCCTCAAGTTGTGATGGGGAGGTTTAAGTTGGACTTCAGGATTTTTTCTTCCCTGAGATGGTTGCTAAGATGCTTAGAGAAGAGGAGCCTACATCCCTAGAGGGATTTAAAAGCTCAGTGTAGTGGGTAAGGGACATGGTTTAGCAGCAGACTTGACGGTGTTGGGTTAATGTTTGGACTCAGTCTTAAAGGTCTTTTCCAGCCTAAACAACTCTGTGACTCGTGTTCATGGCTTATAGTGTTTCCTGCTTGACTTTTACACACAGACAAAACATTCTTTACTAGAAGAGAGGCTCTGCTTTTAACAGAGTAAGATTTTACCTTACTATAGAAATTACCTGTTTGACTTTTCCATTGCTGTCTTACACTCTGGTCCACAGTATGTTGTAATGTCTGACTTGCTGCAGTTCAGGACAACCAGAGTTTTTTGGGGCACCTTCTCATTGTTTTATGTTTGGTTTTCTCTCTTTCAGCTCCGTGAAGAAGTTAGTACTGGAGTTACTACTGATAGAAGTACTGTCGTGGCGAGTGTCATTGCTGCTTGCAGAAGGCTTTTCTCTCAACCTCCCAAAGGTGAGTCTGACTTTGATCAGGCAGGCTGAATTCTTTGCTGAGGACTCTGTGTGCTGGGTTTCTTGTCTGTGGGGAAGTTAAATTCATGTAGTAATCAGCCATTAATCTTGGGATGGAACATTGATTCATGAGGTTTCTAGGAGCTGTTAAAGAACGATGGTGGTTTGCTCAGCTTCACGCTAGGCCATGCAATGTTCTGTTGAACTGAGCTTGCCTGTCTCTGGTTTAAAGCAGAGCTTTGCTTTAGGTTAAGTGCATTTGATATTATCTTGTCAACAGCAGTAGATTGTTTTATTGGAACCTGGTAGAGCTCTTCAACAAAAAGACAAGAGCAAAACTGTTCTTGCGATCTGTGTTGTTACCTTCTGTGTTGTTATATAGCCTGAACTGGAGACAAGAGAATTGTAATGGCAGAATTGTAAACCAAAGAACAGTTACAAACTCTCCTACTCTTTCTTAATAGGATTTGAAAAGTATTTTCCCAATGGGAAGAAAGCTAATGGAGCTAAAGGTGCAGCTGGAGAAGCAAAAGGTAGAAAACCCTGCTTGATTTCAGTTCTTTTTGTGGGATTGTGTATTCACTAGACTGGATTTTAGCCTGGCATTGTGGGGTTGGGTTTGGGGGACCTATTCAGGGAAGATGTTTCTGTACCAGACTAGTTCAGAAGTGCTAATTGATAAAGTAATTGATTAGTAAGCACTAATTTACTTTCATATTGTGTGTATCTTCTGTAATAATGTTTATTTTCTCTTATGCTTCTGTTGAAATGCTATCCTTAGAGTCTTGTTTTTCCATGTCCTGTTAGTTGACCTTAGTCATGCCTTTGGATATTGTGTGTATGATTCTCAGCCTTTCCTAGACCAGGCTAAACCACTCTTCTTTTGTATGGAATGACCAGGATTGTCTTTCTGGATGAGAATCAAGCTACTTAGACCAACCCTCTAGCCTGCTGCTTGAGAGAGTAGTTAGTGGTGGCAGTGCTAGAACAAGCCCATCTTTACAGGGAGCAGGGTGAGGCTGGAAATTATTAGCTGTAAGAGCTACTCATTGCATCAGCCATCTGTACAAGACATCTTCCAAGGAGAAGGAGGGGCAGCCACCCAGTGGTGCTCTTATGACACCAGTGTCAGCACTTTTCCTTGCACTAGGCCTAGTCTGGTAAAATCTAGCATCGTCACGCCTAGATGCCCAACCTACCAGGCTCTCAAAAGAGCTGGGCTTGCAGGGAGCACAAACTAATACTGTGCTCTATCTTGTCCTCTTCATGTGGACGTGACATTATACTACACCATGCAGGCACCTCGTGAGTTGGATGAGTAGAGGAATGACTAAGATGGACTTCTCAGCTGCAGTTGGCTGTTGCTGTTGCTGTGCTTGTCTCTAGAATATTAAAAAGGATACCAACTTGTGACATCAATAAACTCTGAGCTTTACCATGACCATAGTATACCTGGAGGGGTGAATTATGGGAGAAGATGTTAATTGGAGCCAGACTCAGTTTAAAAGGACATTGATTCTCCCTCTCCCAGCCTTCAACAAAAAGCTTAAAATAGCTTTGCACAGGTTTTGGGTTAATGCAGGGGAAGTAAATTTTGTGCAGTCTCTGTAACAGGTTTCAGTTATGTCTGGGACTTTTTTTTCCCCCCATTCTTAGTGTCCAAGTGTCATCAGTTAGACAATTGACAGACCTTTCTTTTGATCATAACTGTATGAGATGGGTGCCACTTAATGGACTATATATCTGTTCTTCTATGACTTAGTTAATTGGAAGGGTTAGGTGATAGTTTGGACTCGATCTGAGAGATCTTTTCCAACCTGGTTAATTCTGTGATTGTCACTTTCTCCTAATTCTTAGATCATTGCCAGTTAGTTCAATTTCCAGGAACTGTTTCATTTTAGAAATGATAAAAAGTAATGTGGGGTTGGTATAGGATGTAAAGATGTCTTGTCTTGTTTGTTTTACTTCTGTTAGAAGCAAAGGAAGCTAGTGCTCGACAGCCTAGTGGAACTAGCAGTGGAGGAGGTGGCAGTGGTGGAAAAAAAGGTGGCAAGAAAGAAGAAACTAACTGGTGGACCAGATTACAGAAGGTCTTGACTTTAAAATACCTCTATGGTTCTAACTGTCTTGTCCCTGTGAACTAACCTGGTGTGGTCTTTGCATTTTAGAGTCATATTCTGACTCTTTAAGTCTCCTGCGCTTCCTGTTTCATTCTGACTGCTTTGGTTATACTTTCAAAGGCATCCAATGCTACTTCAGGAGTGTTAAAGGGTTTTTGAGTTGTGTGAAAACAGTTACTAGTAGTCAGTATTCTTGTAGTAGGGTCTCAGACCTTTAAAGACTTCATATTTTGTTTCAGAATGTCAGTTTGTAAAACTTGCTGCCTAAATATGAGTTAAATGTAGTTTGCTGGTAGAAGTTCTTAACAGAATGCTTCTTTTCAGAATGAATTTTTTTAATTCTCATTATCTGTAGCACAGATGATGGCATCTGGCAGTGCCCAGAATACAGAGAATTATTTTTCTTAGTGGGCATAATTTTTTTTCCCCCTCATTCTTGGGTTTTTCCTGGTCTTCCTATTCCTTTATTTTTGTAGGTCTTGCATGTAGGCCTGGAAGGCAGGGAAAATGGTTGTAGGATTGAGACAGAACAGATGGCAGAACTTTTTATACAAGTACTTCATAGAGCAAAATTGTTCAATTACTATTTGTAGAACACTTGAGAAGCTTTCTGCCAGAGCTGCAATTCCTCGGGAGTTCGTTAAATGCTTTTATACAACCAAACACAGCTTTGTTTGACATTTTCTGTGGTAACCTTGAGGGCAGGGAATAGAAGTCACAAATAGATACCTCTTTATTATGTTCTTCCCATATTACAGACTCTAACTGCATCCTCTTTTCTCTCTCCTTTTGCTAGGGTGACATTCCATGGGATGTCAGGGAGTTCCGGATGTATGTAGTGGGAAGTTCTTTCTTCTGGACAATGGTTGTATATTACTTCTTCTTCAGGGTGCCTGGAAGAGAAATCACCTGGAAAGACTTTGTCAATAACTACCTTTCTAAAGGAGTGGTGAGTAGTGAGGGGAACCCACTTGGAAAATACAATGTGCTGAAGATGTTTGTTTCTGCATCCCTGCTTGTCATTGAACCATGTAGGCTGGAAAGGACCTTTATGGTTGAGTCCAACCATTAACCCCGCACTGCCAGGTCCACTGCTAAGCCATGTCCCTCAGCACCACATCTGCACTTCTGTGATGACTCCACCACTGCTCTGAGCAGCCTGTTCCAGGGCTAGCCAGTCCTTTCAGGGAAGAACTTTTCCCAGTACTCAACCTAAACCTCCTCTCATGCAACTCAAAAGACCTTTCCTCTCCTTGTGTCACTTGCTATTTGAGAGAAGACATAAACCCCCACCTCACTACAACCTCTTTTCAGGTAGTTGTATACAGCAAGAAGGTCTCCCCTTTTCTCCAGATTAAATAATCCCACTTCCCTCAGTTCCCTCCAGGAGTTATGTTTATATACATATGTCTGTGGAGTGAGAACTGTCCCAGGAGTAACTTCTGAAGGAAAAGGGGTAAGCTTTCACCTCAGTCAGTCCCTTTAACCTGTTGGTGTGGATGACTGTAGGAAGTTTTGTCAGTTCAAGACAGCAGAGGGAATGGACAGCTCGGAACAGAATCTCTTTGTTGGGTGGTTTGTGTTGATGCTGTTTTGAAGGGGCAGCACAATCACAGTCCCTCAGTATACAGTCTTATAGTGCAGATGGTCTGATGGCTTGAGCAAATGTGTGAGCTGTCATCAGAAGAAAGTTGTTTCTAATCTCAGACACTTCCATAAGCCCATGTCAAGGATAAAGAAGTTTTCTCATTGTTTTGTGCTATAAATCAATTCTTCAGGGAATCTGAGAAGTAGCAGTGTGAACAGAAAGGTGGAGATGGGGAATCAAAGAATTCCTTCCAAGGACAGTAAATTGGCATAATGGTGTTGTAAAAGAACATTTGTTGTTGTTTTATCCTTCCTTATTTCTTCTTTCCTTGTGAAGCAACTGCTGAAGTAATCAAATTTTATCATATGTGTCCTATCTCTCTGTAGAACTTGGCAGCTTTCCACACTTGGGAGTCATAGGTTGGTGATTGCCCTGAAGTTCAGGAGATTGAGTGTCTTACACAGACCTTTCCCACTTCAGGAGCCACTAGTTCTTGGCTCTGTTACTTCCCTGTTTGTAGCTTTGCCTGCAGGTTAGGAAAGCACTGGCTTTCTTCCCCTAGGTTTCAGACCTGGGACTCTGTGTTAACAGCATGCTCCCTACCCTCCATCACTTTGGTAAGGTGCTAAACAAGTTCTGTCCTACCGTTCTTTGTCTCACTGATCTCTGCAGCACTGCTCTGTCTGCTTCTCCCCTTGTGCCTACACTAGCTTGCAGTCCTGCTCTTTGTTTACAATTATGTGTGTGCATCTTGTGAGAACACCTGACTGATGACGTTTGTCATGAAGCAGTAGGACACTACCTGAGTAAAACAATTAGTTCAGCTGTCATAGCCAATGAAACCTGATCCCTTGTTGCAGAAAAGTAATGTGGAAGTGGGTTGTTGCACAAAACCAGATCTCTTGGGCCTTTGTAGGATGTACTCTGGATATTTGGAGGGAGCTACAGATGCTGTTGGGTGCTGTAGTGGTAGCCAGTAAACAGGGAGAAGACACAAGCACTCCTGGGGTTGTGTGCTTCTCAAAACTTGAGTGGCTTAGCTTGTGTTTTGTTTCAGTTCTGCCAGAAATGGCCACACGTAGTGAGTTCAGGGACACAACCTTGCAAGCCTCAAAATGGTTCAGGCCCAATGTGTAGAACCATTGCTAGCTTTGCATTCTTCACAGATGTGGAAACCAGTTATTTGATGGAAAGAGAGGAAAAAAGATGGAAAGAAGAATTAGTTGCTTTCTGAAGGGACCCTGTAAAATTTAAGAAACTGACAAATTGAGGTATCTTTTGCCAAAAAAAGCTAAATAGTATGTGTATCTTTTAAATCTGCACTTCAGTCCCTGGTGGTAGTTTATATGATATCTGTTACCTCAAGCTAAATTCTTCACTACCCAATGTTAATCTTTATAATATGGTAGCACAGAAAGCCTTTTATGTTAAAGAGAACTATGGTAAGAGCAAAGTTTTCCCTCACTCTTTTCAATTCACTTCATTTTGGCAGCTGCTGCAGGAATTTGGAGTCATGTCATCTGTTGCTTTTGGTGTTTGACCATTCAAATAATATTGTGTGACTATTTCACTGTACCTGTGATTTGAGCTGAGATGTTCCTACAGTCTGCACTACCATGTGCCAGTATTCCTTGCTTACCAATTACGTACACAATTCTTTGTGCCATTCCTAATGGCAAACTCCATGTCGTGGAGCCATCCTGATCCACAACATGAGTTTTGTTCTCCTTACTGGGAAACAGAACAGGTTGATATTTGGTAGATGTAGCTTTTGGCAGTGATGGAGGTGCAGTGGTTGTACGTGCCACACATGTGAACAGATTTTGTTCTTCCCCCCTCCAGGTGGACAGACTCGAAGTGGTGAACAAGCGCTTTGTGAGAGTGATCTTTGTCTCTGGACAGTCCCCTCATGAATGGGTAAAGGCTTTTAGTACATTAGATGCTAGAAACAGCAAAGTGATAATTGTTTAGGTCAAGTTTGATGCAGAAAACTAGGTCTAGAGCATCAGTAATACTCTCAAATATCTTTTCTACCTTACTGTACATTATCCTATGCCGTAGGATAATGCCTGTTTCTCTTTATCAAGTGTTTTGCCACAAATATCTTAAAGCTGTGGCAAGTTGTTCTTTTTAAGCACCATGCTCTTAGTACAAATGCACAAACAGGAAGAGGGAAAAATTGCTGAAGGGTCTGTATTTCTAACTGCTGTTTTCAATGTGCTCCAGAAACCCCTAGACTTAAGCACACTTATTGTTGGATCTTTATTGTTCCAGGCTGCTTTTAGCCAGTTACTTGTAAAACAAAAAGAGAAGCTTTGTCAGGTTACCTCTTCCTGCATGATACTGACTTTCTGAAACCAGGTCTGCAAGTC
This sequence comes from Pogoniulus pusillus, assembly GCF_015220805.1. Classification (NCBI taxonomy): domain Eukaryota; kingdom Metazoa; phylum Chordata; class Aves; order Piciformes; family Lybiidae; genus Pogoniulus; species Pogoniulus pusillus. The sequence goes on along the minus strand of NC_087273.1, from coordinate 36,252,910 downwards.
CCTCTGGGCTAAAGTGAAATCTGCAGCAATTAGTCCATCAGTGGGTTTCAGTGTGACTTATTTGTACACCTACTCTTTAGCCCACTTACCATCAGCTGCCTTAGTTTCTCAATCACTCAATACTTAGGAGTAATCCTTTCTTCTCTTTTTTTTTTTCCCTCTGTTATTTGATTGTTTGGGTGGAGCTTTGTTTTGTTTGGGGGGCCTCAGTTTTGGGGTGTTTTTTCCAATACTTGAGTAAGTCATGGTGCAAAAATGGAGAAGTTCTTGAAAAACTGAATGCAGTGCTGTCTGAAAGTAATGTCTGGAATTTGTCATACACCAGGGAAATAAAAGTTCAGGCAGTCCTAGGAAGACAGTGAGCTTTAAAGCTAGTATAGACTCCAAAAGCATAGAATTGCCCTTCTTACCTAGAAATGCTGAAACCTTCGGGTGAAACCCTAAGTTGTGTGGCTGCTGTGATTGCCAGTTCAGTGCTCTGTGTTGTTCTGACTACATAGCTGCCTTCTGAAGATCTGTTTATGTACTCCCTCCATTTATTCATGGAGGAAGAAGTCAGGATTTCAGTCTACTCAAAGTGCCCCCAAACTGTTGGGTGTATGATTTCTGTCAAAGCTACGACAGATACATTCAGGTTGGTAGGCCTTAGATTTGTCTTAAATCAGCTGCACACCTGACAGGGTAGCTTGAATCATAGAATCAACCCGGTTGGAAGAGACCTCCAAGATCATCCAGTCCAACCTATCACTCAGCCCTGTCCAGTCAACTAGACCATGGCACTAAGTGCCTCATCCAGGCTTTTATTCAACACCTCCAGGGACGGTGATTCCACCACCTCCCTGGGCAGCCCATTCCAATGGGAAATCACTCTCTCTGTGAAGAACTTCCTCCTAACATCCAGCCTAGACCTCCCCTGGCACAACTTGAGACTGTGTCCCCTTGTTCTGTTGCTGGTTGCCTGGGAGAAGAGACCAACCCCCACCTGGCTACAGCCTCCCTTCAGGTAGTTGTAGACAGCAATGAGATCACCCCTGAGCCTCTTCTCCAAGCTAAACAACCCCAGCTCCCTCAGCCTCTCCTCACAGGGTTTGTAGGGTTTGTGTGTTAAAACTCCATTTTGGTCTGAATCCATTTTGAGGATTGGCTGTGTACATGTTAGAGGCTGGCTTGTAATGAAGCTGGAGTAAGATAGAGCACGTTGTGGTGATCTCTGCTTTTTCTTATAGCAGTACGTCTGGTTTAATATTGGTAGTGTGGACACCTTTGAGCGGAATCTTGAAACTGTGCAGCAAGATCTGGGCATAGAAGTGGAGAACAGATTGCCTGTCGTCTACTCAACCGAGAGTGATGGGTAAGAAGCTGCATTAAAGACCTCTTTTGATTTAAGAAATGGTTGTGTTTACTGTGGAAAATCTGAGTTGTAAGACCTCAGACCTCGCTAGGTGGCACTGTTACCAGAAAAACAATTCTCTTGGTTTCTGAATGTTGAATGTAAGAGGAGCTGTTCAGTACTTTGTCTGCAGAAATCCGTATTCTCTTGCCCTAAATAGAGATTCTTGTTACCTATATGTTTCTCTTTACTGTTAGTCCTTCCTTTATTTAAGCCCTTCCTCCAAACAACTTGGACTAAAGCGGGAGTCAGCAAGACACAGCTGTTAAGCTCTGGAGATGGCAGTCATGCAGACTTGTTGACTAGATAAAATATGGCACAGAGCTACAAAACGTCAGCTGAGATGCAAAGTGCACCAATTTCTGTCCATAAGTTCAGTAGAAGTCAAATTGCATGGCCTTGCAAAATGGCAAGAAAGTGATGCTGAAATGAATTATGAAATTGTTTAGTTCAGAGAAGACCTCTAAAATCACCAGGTCCAACTGCTGACTCAACACTGGCAAGTCTGCTGCTAAACCATGTCCTTAAGCACCACATCCACAAGTCCTTTATATCCCTTCAGGGATGGTGACTCCACCTCGTCCCTGGCCAACCTGTTCTAGGAGAAGTTTCGTCTGATATGCAACCTAAATGTCCTGTGGTGCAATCTGGGGCCATCTCCTCTCCTCCTGTCACTTGTTACTTTGCAGAAGAGATGGACGCCCACCTCACTACAACCTCCTTTCAGGTAGTTGTAGAGAGTCAGAAGGTTTCCCCTCAGCCTCCTCTTCTCCAGACTAAACAATCCCAGTTCCCTCAGCCTCTAGAAAGAGTTATTTCCCAGATCCTTCACCAGTTTCGTTGCCCTTCTCTGGACCTCCTCTAGCACCTCAATGTCTTTATTTTAGTGAGGGCCCCAAAACTGAAGCCTATATTAGAGGTGTGGCCCCAGCAGTGCCAAGTACTAGGGGACTACAGCTTCCCTAGTCCTGCTGGTCACACTATTACTGATACAGTCCAGGTGCTGTTGGCCTTATTCAGCCAGCTGGTGACCAACGCATCGAGGCCTTTTTCTGCTGGGTAACTTTTCAGCCACTCTGTCCCAGGCCTGGAGCATTGCATGGGGTTGTTGTGACCCAAGTGCAGGACCTAGCAGTTGGCCCTGTTCAGTGTCATACAGTTGGCCTTGGCCTATTGATCTGGCCTGTCAGGTCCCTTTGTAGAGCCTTCAGAGTAATCAAATGAAAAAACAAACTCAAAGGCAAACAAGCAAAGAAATTGCAACAGTAAACAAAAAGCCTGAAGCCATTAGGGAGGGAAGTAGAGACTTTGAAAGAAGAACAAATAAAGATTTAAGACAGTCGTTTGCATAAATCAGTGCTGTGAATTTACCTCTGAGGGGTGCAGAAAGTGAGCTGTTGACTAGGTAATGCAGTTTTCTCCTGTAAAAACCATCAACATCACTTGCTGCTGTGTTTGGTTTAAAACCAGACCAAGAAATAACAGAACAACCCCCAGACCTGTCACTTGTTGAACACTAGGTGTAGAAATGTGTTACCCTCTAAGATTATCAATCTACATTTTCCAAGGGTTGTGAGGGAAGGAGGGATGGGCAAGTTAAAATAAATTCCAGCTCTTCATTTGGTTGTAGCTGTTAGAGGTTTTTGGACTAGTTTGACTTCTGTAATGCAGAATATTTTCTTTTGTTGTTCTCAAATGTCTTTCTTAATCTGAACAACTTGCACCAATGTAAACTTTACAAGTTCATGGAATATTTGGCCTGAATTTGTTCAGGGTTGCTTATGATGGAACAAACCTTTTGTACCTGTGCAGTAATGGATTTCTGTAATATAGGTGGGTTTTTTGCTTTATTTGGCTTCTCTCCACAGATCATTTCTCCTGAGCTTGCTGCCTACCATTCTGATTATTGGTTCCTTGTTGTACACGTTAAGAAGAGGTCCTGCAGGCCTGGGCCGAGCAGGGCGCGGAATGGGTGGACTGTTCAGCGTGGGTGAAACCACAGCCAAAGTCCTTAAGGATGAAATAGATGTCAAATTCAAAGATGTAGCTGGCTGTGAGGAGGCCAAATTAGAGATAATGGAGTTTGTTAACTTTCTGAAAAATCCCAAACAATATGAAGATCTAGGAGCAAAAATTCCAAAGGTAAGGAGAAGATGGCTTAGCAGGCTTGATTCTTTTGTTAGGCCTTAGTAATCTGAGCTGAACTGGGGGTGTTGACATGGCAATGTTTTCCAGCTTCTTTCTTGTCACAGTCAGAGAACAAACGGGCATTAAGTGCCGTTAATAGGGATGTAGTGCCAGAAGATTTACATCATAGCTACACAGAGAGGTTGTAGGGTCTCCTTCTCTGGAGACTTTCCAGACCCATCTGGATTCATTCCTGTGCAACCTGAGCTAGATTCTGTGATCCTGCTCTGGCAGGGGGGTTGGACTCAATGACCTATGGAGGTCCTTTCCAACTCCTAACACCCTGAGATCATCTGTTCACAGTGGGTCAGAGATGATACATAGCATGTGTGTGTGTGCACCACTGCCTTTGTGTGTAACCATTGCAGAGTTGCCATCTGGCTTTGTTGTCGTGGGAGCCCATCTGATGACATACCTTGGTTATTGTCAGTCAAAGAAATCTAAGACAGTGTGGCAATGTTGTCACTTTTTTTCTTTCCTTCCTTTTGCTGGTTTAAATGAGACTAAAATCTTCAGTTTTGTTTTCAAGCATGGTTTTGACTGTGGTAGAAGAGCCAAGGAACACAAAATTGTAACATGCAGATCTTTAAGGTGTTTCATAAGGTTGTGGTGTGTTTTCTTCATGAGGAAAATAGACCTGTTTCTCTTGCAGGGGGCAATCCTGACAGGTCCTCCAGGTACTGGGAAAACACTCCTAGCCAAAGCTACAGCTGGAGAAGCTAATGTACCATTCATCACAGTCAACGGCTCCGAGTTCTTGGAGATGTTTGTTGGTGTGGGTCCAGCTCGAGTAAGTCTTTGGCTTTGCTCTTTTGTTTCAGTATTGGTTGTTGAATGGTTGTTGTCAAGTTTTGGGAGGCAAACAGTTTGCCTATAGCCAGGGTTTCTTCATCTGTGCAGGTTAGAAGTGATGCCAGATGCTTGTGCAAACCCAGGTATCAGAGATGCACCTTTTATTAATGTAGCAAATGCAGTTTGGTGTCTGGTTGCAGGTCATTGAGACCTTAAGGGTTTAGCTCCTTGCAGTATCTTAGGAAGCAAAAACTGAATTCCAAGCTCTGCTCTGAAGTAAATGTACTTACTGTCTGCATCAGAAATAAGTAGCTTCTTTGACTACTGCTGTAAGAATATCACATAATCACAGAAACATCCAGGCTGGAAAAGGCCCTCAGGATCAACAAGTCAAACCAATAACCCTACTCTACAAGATTGACCTTAAGCCATATACCTAAACACCATATTCAAACGACCCTTAAACACATCCAGGACCCAACCACTTCCTTGGGCAGCTCATGTCTCCTCCTGCTCTAAATCATTTCTATTCCTTTGAAGAACTGTATTCTCTTTGTAGTGTCAGACTCTTAGATAAATGGTTGTCTGAGACACACAGATGACTTTCTGGTTGAAATAGGAGTCCAGGGGTCACAGAGCTAATGATTGATTTCTGGAGATCAGATGGTTTAAATAAGCAAATATCTTGTCTAAAATTGTTTGGGGTTTTGTGCTCTTTTGCCTTGGGCTTATTCAAAACGTGAAATAGGGGATGTTAACTCTGTTCCAGTGCATTCTTTTTTCTTGAATTGTTTGGATTTTTAAAAAAATTATAACCACATTTTAAACATTCAGTTTTAAATCTTCTCCTGTCTGGCAAGAAAGGACACTTTATTCCACTGGGAAGTGTTACATCAAGTCATTGATAGTATTTTACAAGTGAGGCAGGTAACAGAAAAGAAGTCCTCATCATGTCCAGAATTTATACTGCATTTCCAATAGCTCTTACCTTTACCACACTCCAACTAACATATCTTAAGCTTTAAAAAGCTTACTGCAAGGTGACATACTTCTGGAAGACAAAGTCTTGTTGCACATTCTGTTAACATATTAAGTGTGCCATGGTGTTAACTTGTCTTTAAAAACTTCATTCTACCAGCATGAAATGGAGGTGCTTTAGGGTCTTGATTTGAATTTGGAATTTGACAGGGAATAGCTCTTACATGGTTTTTGTCTTCTGAAAATTCACAGGAAAACTCATGTTGAGTAAGTTCTGTAAAGCCATGGAAAGGGAAGAGGCATGGTGGGGGGACACATGCAGGTAGCCACAGAGCCTAGAATTGAGAATAACTGAAGCTATTCAGAAAATTAAAAGCAGAAGCTAGTGGGGAGTGGAGTGTTCCATAAAGATGCAATAACAGATTGGAAATGCATAAGGATAACTGGCAAGAATAACTGCTCTGGTACTCAAACCAGACTGTCAGTAGCTGTCAATACATACCTGAAACACTCCAGAACAAAGTGACTTAACCTTACCCTGCCAGTCTATGCAGATCAGCCTTCTCTTCTTCAGGCTGAACAGCCCCAGCTCTCAGCCTGTCACCACAGGGGAGATGCTCCAGCCCTCTGATCATCCTTGTGGTCTCCTCTGGACCCTCTCTGACAGTTCCATGTCATTTTCATGTTGGGGCTTCAGAGCTGAACACAGGATATTTCTGGATATACAACCTTGTATATCCTGGTGAGGTTGGATCTCTGTCTCTTCCCAGCCAAAAGACAGTTCACTTTGAGCATCTGACACTTTCTCCTCGTGTTTTATTTACTGTATTTTTTTCTCAGATTCTGTTTGCAAATCAAGGTGACTTTGTGCACTAGAACATGCTGCCCAAAACTCACATCTCTTCACATCTGCTGTATGGTGTTTGTCATCAGAGAAGTCTTCTCTAATTGCAGCTCTTAACATGCATAGCAGTAAAGATCTGAGCTGCATGTAATTCCCACTTGGGTCAAAATTCCTCTCTAATTTTTGATTTCCTGTTTGCTCCAGTTCAATTCCTTAGTTGCAGATCTGTTAACTCACTGAACTGGCTTTAATTAGGTTCCTCAGATGTGTTTGCCAGCAGAGTAGCACTGGAATGTTACATCTGCAAACAAATCACTCTGTGCTGTAGCTAATACTGTAGGATTTGATAGGTAATAGCTCAATTTACCTGAAAGTAAAAATTCTTTTCTGCTTAGGTCTTTGGCATTTTTCCAGACTTGTAGAAGTTAATTTAGCTTCCAAACAAATATTTAAAGGTGAATTAATTGAGGTGAGCCCATATTATGGAAAGAAGGGATGACTGAGAGTCAGTATTTATAACAGCATAGTCAGAGTACCAGGCTAAGTGCCTGGTAGGAGCTACATCACCCTATTCCAACTGTTCTTCTCTGGGTATGAAGAACTGCTGTGTGGTATCATGGCCATTCACATTCCAGTCCTGTGCATTAAAGGGATTGAAAGAGAAATCTTACTTTAAATCCCTGAATTTTGGAGGCTTTTAGAGCTGAAGCAGAAGATCTATATCAGTGACACAGAAAAAGTGGCTAATTTTTTAAGGCTTTAAGTTGTTGAGTATTCTTAATTTATAGATAGCAGAAGTCAACCAGTGAGCCTTTGTATTGGTAGTTCTTGCTGAGCAGTGGCTACAGAGTAACTTGCCATTGGCTTTGAGAGCAAACTGGGGGCTTCAGAATACTTTTTAACAAACATTGTCAGTTACAGTGACACAAACCCATCTGATACATACTCTTTTCTCCTCTTAAGGTCAGAGACTTATTTGCTCTTGCTCGTAAAAATGCCCCATGCATTCTCTTCATCGATGAAATAGATGCAGTAGGAAGGAAGAGAGGAAGGGGCAACTTTGGAGGACAAAGTGAACAAGAGAACACACTCAATCAGCTTCTAGTAGAAATGGATGGTAAGTACTTCTAGCATTACATTGGTTAACCCCTAAGTGTATTAGTTCTTTCCTTATGCTTGCTGTTACAATCTGTTAACTAAGATTTGGATTCTAGCTTACATGTAAGTGCAGAGTGTGTTTCCTTGCTTCCTAAAATGAGGAATGGAAGACTTGTTTTGCTGAAATTGATTCAGAATGAAGAACCATCATTCTGCATCTGCTAAGTGTTGTCAAACTGGAATAGGACAAAAGAAGTCTTTGCATAAGACCCGTCTGTCTATAAAGCAAACCAGCTAGCCACACTGGTTCTGCAGTGAATCTGTTGCTGCATCCTAAAGCAGGGTTTGATATAGCACTTGTCCTGGCTTTAAGAAACTGAGATGTCTTAAACCATAGAGCACAGACCCCCAGAGGCTAGAGAGGTCCAGTAGGTGGAACAGAAAGTGTAATCTTTTGTTCATTCCCAGAATGCCTCCATCTCTGGCACAAGCTGTCCAGTGCCTTTCTCTTCCCTTCTCCCTTCCTGGTGTGGGCTCCCTTATATTTTGCTTTGCAGGGGAGTGGGGTTTTGAGTGACCTGGCTCACCCTGGAGCTGGCAAGCAGAATTTGTAGCTGCCTCACTCAGATATGGGGGGGCAGAGATGTATGGTTGAGGGGGGGTTTTGGCCTGGTTTGGAGGGAAGTTATAGAAAGCTTTGCTTGATGAGGTTCTGTGGTAGGCCCAGAGTGGGGAACTGGGCAGGGATTGTCTATGGACTTGTGTCTCTTGTATGTTTTTATACTGTTTTATGTAGTTTAGCCTTCTAATTCTTTCCAATCCTGTGTGGATCATTTCCTTTACTCCTCTTGGAAGGCATAAAGAACATCTGTCTTTGCTCCCTAAACCCAAAACAACACTTCAGAAAGCAGAGCCTAAGGCCATTTTTGTGTGGAAAAGATGCCTAATCAACAGAAGTATTTTCAGCTGTAAGATCACTTGTTTAGACTGTGAGTTCTTATGGCCCTGTCTTTTGTTTTTATCATGGGAACTCTATTTACACATATTTTTCTCTTGGTTACATTTCTTCAACAGGGTTTAACACGACCACAAATGTAGTCATCCTGGCAGGTACTAACAGGCCAGATATTTTAGACCCTGCTCTGATGAGGCCAGGCCGCTTTGACAGACAGATTTACATTGGTAAGTTTTACCTGCACCGCTGTTTGCTTCAGCATTTGCAGAGCCACTGATGCTGCTGCAGCTATTTACATGTGTAACTTCCTCACACACATTCAGTTAGAATATGTCTGTGTGAAAACAAAAACTGTACTCTTTAATCTTATAGGCCCCCCAGACATAAAAGGAAGAGCATCTATTTTCAAAGTTCACCTTAGACCTCTGAAGTTAGACACTGTCTTAAATAAAGATGACCTAGCAAGAAAACTTGCATCACTAACGCCTGGTTTCTCTGGTAAGTGACTCCTCATGCCACTGTTCTTCTGCATTGCTCTGTCAGCTGTAGGTACTTAGTACCCTGCTCCTCCTGGTTTTCTTGTAGTGTGATTGGACAAGTGGGAATAGATAGGATGAGAGGGAATGGATTGAAGTTCAAGGTGGGTAGATTTAGACTGAATATCAGGAAGAAGCTTTTTCAGCTTAAAGGCATCCCCCCTCATCCTATTACAATAAGCCCTTGTGAAAATTCCCTCCCCAGCTTTCTTGTAGTTCCCCTTCAGGTGCTGGAAGGCCATTATAAAGTCTCCCCAAAGCCTTCTCTTCTCCGGGCTGAACAACCCCAACTCCCACAGCCTGTCAACACAGGAGAGGTGTTCCAGCTCTCTGATCATTTTTGTGGCCCTGCTCTGGACCTGCTGTGTTGTGGGCTCCAGAACTGGCTGCAGTGCTCCATGTGGGGTCTCAGGAGAGCAGAGTAGATTGGAAGAATCACTTCCCTCATCGTGCTGATCACAGTTCTTTTGATGTAGCCCAACACATGGCTGCCTTCTGGGCTGCAGTGACCATTGCTGGCTCATGTTGAGTTTCTCATCAGCCAGCACCCCCAAGTCCTCCTGCTCTCAAGTTCAAGTTAGTAGAATTACTGCAAATAATGTTAACAAGAAATGGATGGCTTGAAACAAGTATTGGGCAGGGATGTCCTCTGAAGAATACACCAAGGGCTGGGCTGTACTGGATCCACATGTAGGAATTCTAATCTGTGAAGTCTAAGTATTGTCTGTTGTAGGCAACTTATGGAAGGTAGCATAAATCAGGTACTTTGTTGACAAGAAGCTCTTGGCAGCTGTCTGCCTAAAAAGAGCCAAATCCTAAAGCCTGTAACAGTAGTATGTGCATTCAAATATCACTTAAATAATTATGCCATGCCTAATGAACTAATCCAGAGACAATTACCTTTAAGCTCTGGGAGAATCTATAGCAAACCATGTCTAGAATGAGGTACCTTTATGCTAGACCAAGAGAAAATAGGGGAAATGATCAGTCATTCATGCCTCCTTTGCTTTTAGGTGCTGATATTGCTAATGTCTGTAATGAAGCTGCATTAATTGCTGCAAGGCATCTCTCAGATGCTATCAACCAAAAGCACTTTGAGCAAGCCATTGAAAGAGTTATTGGAGGTGAGTCTCATCAGTCACTTCCCAAAAACTGCAATGTGAGAGGTGACTTCTGTGTTTATATGAGAAGACATTGCCTCTTTCTCTTGTTCTTCAAGGTTGTATTTTTTACCTCTCCTAAACACACTGGAGAAGTAGAGAAGTATCCTGTCTATTGCTGACTTCTATAATGGAGAAAGGGGCAGGGAGAGAAGTCTCATCTCTTTCTGCTCTCTTAAAAACAGCAAAAAGAGCAGCTGTTGGGATTTAGCAGTGCTTTTAACTGCAGTCAGCCTGGAACAGTCTAGAAAACTCTGATTTTTAAAGTGGAAATGTTTTATTTAAACACTTGAAGGATTTATATTGAAATGAAATTGAGTTACAGGGAAACCTAGCAGATAGGCATCTCTAAACTTCCAAGTTTGAGGCTTGTCAGGTTTTTAAACCTTTTCAATGGAATGTGTTTGAGTTATCTAAGAATTTGCTCACTGCCTTTTGGAATGAGGTCAGGGATTTTAGTGGAGAAATATGCCTGAAACTGTTAATCAAATTTATTTTGGTAAAGGTTTGGAAAAGAAGACTCAAGTACTGCAACCAGAGGAGAAAAAGACAGTAGCATATCATGAGGCAGGACATGCAGTTGCAGGATGGTTTTTGGAACATGCTGACCCACTCTTAAAGGTAAAGGAAACTCACTTGAACTAGCAGTGCAACGGTTGCAGGGACAACATCTTTCTCTTCACTCCCCCTCAGTGTTGAGAGGGTGTTAAAATACATAATCTTGCAAAGGATGGTGTAAGTCTGTGTGGTTTTGAGTACCTTTTTTTCATTCACTTCTTAGATTTCTTAATTTCTAACTCAGCTGTTACAGGATTTGTACTGTAAGTGTCCTTGGAAAGTGAAGAGGACCTGATCTTCTCATGAATCTGCCTGCCTTGATAGCTGCTTCTTCTCTGAGGCTTTTAATAGGTGATTTGTCTTACCAGGTTATGCAGGTAGATGCCTCTACAGGAATATAACTCTAAAAATTATCTTCCGGAGGCTGATTTCAGTTTTTAATTTGCTTGACAAGTCGAAGGGAAAGGAAGAAGCAGCAGAACCTCCCAGATTTGCTTTAACATTCGCTTTTGGTTGTGTTCTTAGTCTCATCTGACTTCCAAGCTTAAAATTCATCTTGCACCATTTCTTTGCCAGAAGGAAGGACTCTAAACATGGAAACTTCTCGAGCTAAGGAGAATACCAGAGACAAAGAAATGCTCTGTTACAGAATGCTTGAAGCCAAATCCATAACTGTGGAAGCAATGTGGCTTTCCTAACCATACAGTCTTAGGAAAAGATAGGACAGTAGGATTACCTTTCTTTTCCAGATATTTTAGTAGTTGTTACCTCAGCCTAGAGCTAACCAGGGCTTTGAAGGGATAAATCACAAATCAAAACCAAAAATGGAAATAAAATGAAATGTCAAGAACCAGTACTGTGTAGGTCGTGGTATTCAAATTAAGCCAAACCAAACAATGCTTGATGGCTCTTACCACTATCAGGTTCTAACAGTCTGGTAACAATTTTGATTGCAGGTATCTATTATCCCACGTGGTAAAGGCCTGGGTTATGCTCAGTATTTACCCAAAGAGCAGTATCTTTATACCAAAGAGCAGCTACTGGACAGAATGTGCATGACCCTGGGAGGACGTGTGTCTGAGCAAATCTTCTTTGGAAGGATTACAACTGGTGCCCAAGATGACTTGAAGAAGGTGACCCAGAGTGCATATGCTCAGGTATGTGCCTAAGGGAGCCCTTTTTTTTCCCCCTTATTTTTTCTTTCTTTGCTACCTAACACTGATATTTTGAAGGGGTAGAATTTGATCAGGTATTTCCCTCAAAAGCCTAGTTTCAGAAAATAAACCTGCTGCTGTTGTATAGGGATGCTGATGACTCAAGTATTTTATTCTAGCCTTAGAGCAAGAGTCCATGCAGTAGTCTTTGATTATCCTACATCTTTTTGGTTGACGACCAGCAGTGTGTCCAGGTGGTCAAGAAAGCAAACAGCATCCTGGCCTCTACAAGAAATAGACAAGCAGGACCAGGCAGAGATTGTCACCCTGTACTCAGTGCTGGTGAGACCACACTTTGAGTATGGGGTTTGGTTTTGGGGTCCTCACTACAAGAAGGACGTTAAGGTGCTGGAGGAGTTCCAGTGAAGGGCAGCAAACCTGGTGAAGGAGCTACAGAACAGGTCTTAGGAGCAACAGAGGCAACTGGAATTGTTTAGCCTGGAGAAAAGGAGGCTGAGGAGAGACCTGCCCTAAGTGGCCCTGCTTTGCAGAAGGTTGGACTCGATCTCTGGAGGTCCCTTCCAACCCCTAGTATTCTATGCCTGAAAGGAGGTTTTAATGAGGTGGTCGTCAGTCTCTTCTGGGGTGCATTAAAAGGGGTGTGGCTTTGTAGATCAAAAGAGGTTCTCCTGCCCCTCTACTCTGCCCTGGTGAGGCTGCATCTGGAGTACTGTGTCCAGTTCTGGGTCCCTCAGTTCAAGAGGAACAAAGAACTGTTTGAAAGTCCAGCACAGAGCCACAATGATGATGAAGGGAATGGAACATCTCTCTTACAAGGAGAGCCTGAGGGAGCTGGGGCTGTGCTGCTGGGAGACTGAGAGGTGACCTCATCAGTGTTTATAAATATGTGCAGGGTGAGTGCCAGGAGGCTGGAGCCAGGCTCTGCTGGGTGATGCCAAGTGACAGGACAAGGGGCAGTGATGGAAGTTGAGGCATAGGAAGTTCCATGGAAACATGAGGAGGAATTTTTTTTCCCTGTGAGGGTGACAGAGCACTGGAACAGGCTGCCCAGGGGGTGTGTGGAGTTTCCCTCCCTGGAGATATTCAAAACCCACCTGGACACATTGCTGTGTGATCTGTTCTAGGTGATCCTGCTTTGGCAGAAGGGTTGGATTGGATGAGCTTTTGAGGTCTCTTCCAGCCCCTGACATTCTGTGATTCTCTTAAGTAACAAATGACAGGGCAAAAGGAAGTGGCCTTAAGTTGTGTCATGGAAAGTTTAGATAGGATACTGAGAAAAAATTCTTCACTGATAGTGGTTAAACCCTGAAACAAGCTACCCAGAGAAGTGGTGGAGTCCCCATCCCTGGAGGTATTTAAAAGATGTGTGGACTTGGTCCTGAGTGACCTGGTTTAGCAGCACCCTTGGGAGTGTTGGGTTAATGGTTGGACCTTATGGTCTTAAAGGCCTTTTCCATCCTAACGAATTCTGTGTGCTCCTATGATCTGCTATCAGGAACATGTGCTGCAATTTGCCTTAAATACATATGGGAATTGTTTACTTTTAAAATGGGGTTTATTGCTCAGATTTGGTTATCTGACCCTACTTGTACAGTTGGCCTGTTTTGAAGACCCAGTTAGGATGCACATGTATAACCGAGTCCAGAAACCTGCCTTGAAGCACTCTTTGCTGTCCATTGAGGCTGCTGAAATTGAGACACTACTTTTTGTATCACATCAACTAGCTTAGATGAGTAGCTTGAAATCTTATCAGTAATGACTCACCTAAGTGTAGCTCTGTGCTACACAGGTGCATTATTCCATTTCCTGCGTCAACTCCAAAGATGGCATTTTAGAGCACACTCACAGGGTGAGCAAGTGAAGCATGTTAAAGAACACTTCTCTTCCCCTGCACAACACTTAACTCCTGCCCTCAAATCACACCCACTTCCTAATCTCTGGTGTGCTGCCTCTGGTTGCCCCACTTCTGGAAGTAAATGTGCAGTTCAATCCTGTTAATGGCAACTTTATGGCATCCTCAGTGACTCTTGTTTGGTTTTAAATTAGATGTTTAAGTATGGACTTTTTCACATCAACCAAACATCTTAGCTCCTGGGGGCATAAATAAAAACAGTGAACTTTTCCTAAGGAAGCAGGTTAAGATGTTTGGTTCTGATGCTGAGATTCCTTCGAATTCTGAATGTCCTTTGACATATCTGTATTCATCCTGTGAGGCCAAGCAGAGAAGTGCCACTTCAGTAACCACCACATCCATGATAGTGGCCAGGGAGTGAATACTTAAATAGCAGGTTGAACTTAATTTCTGCCTCTACTGGAGTGAAATGCAACTTAAAATATTCTCACCTGGCAGGCAGAGGAGTCAATATTGAGTCAGGCAAGACAGGAATCACTGTAGAGGAGTGTCTTGGGAAGAAGTATATAGCATGAGATCTTTACATAGGGCACAGAATCTTGAAGACCCACTACTTTAATTCTTAACTTCCCTGTGTGGTGAGTGGAATATGCTAGGCTGGGGAAGCATTTTGAATTAGAAGAACACTTAATTTTATGGTAAAAGGAGAGTTTTACTGCTTGATGAGGGATGGAGTATTTTTCTCTAGCATCTTTGTATTTAAATGGCAGAACCTCATGTATATCACAAGTAAGCACTGCAAATGGTGGTATTTGTGACTGATTTAATGTAAAGATTAGTGCAAATCAGCTAAGATACTTCAGCTTAAGTAGACTGCAGGGAAGGGTTGGTTTTAGGTGAAAGGATGGGCTCATAGCAAAAGGATTTTTTTCCTTTCAGGTTTATTTGGTTTATTCTATTTTTATTGCCATTAACAATAGTTCTGATTCATTCAAACTCTCTCTTTTTTTTTCCCCCATCAACATACCCTAAAATCTGACTATCTCTTTCTGTTTGGTGGGTTTGGTTTTGTTTGATTTTTCTGTTCTCTTCAGATTGTTCAGTTTGGCATGAATGAAAAAGTAGGGCAGATTTCCTTCGACCTCCCTCGCCAAGGAGACATGGTATTGGAGAAACCTTACAGTGAGGAAACTGCCAGATTGATAGATGAAGAAGTTCGCTCACTGATTAATATTGCCTATGACAGAACACTAAAGCTTCTGACAGAGAAGAAAGCAGAAGTGGAGAAGGTGAGCCTGACAGTATTCTTAGCTGCCAAGTTCCCGCTGGTAAGCCAGCATCTGGATTGAACTGGGTAGATTAAAAATAGGGACTGTGTAAATATATGAAGAAGTTTGCTCAAAAACTATTTGGTGGAAGCTTGAGAGTGTGTCACAAGACTTAAAATAAACAATAGGAATCTTCTCTTGTGTTGGAACACCTCTAAGGTTCTCATGAACGTGGTTTAACATCCCTTCCTCCTTATATGGTCAGTATTCATTTGGAAAGTTGGGAGGGAAGAGTCTGTCTATTAAAGTAAGCTTTAGTAGATGTGCTAGACAAGTGTGCAGCTTAGAAACCCCAAACACAGAATAGCAGCATTGCAAGTCATTAGGGTAGAAGCTCTGTAAGAAGGGAAGTACAACTTCCTTCCTTCAGTTTGCCTTTTACTCATGGGGTACTGAGCTCAGCTCTGGGGCACACAACATAAGACTGTGTGGAGCCCTTGGAGCAAGTCCAGAGGAGAGCTGTGATCAGGAGGCTGGGCTGGAGCATGTCTCCTATAGAGACAGGCTGAAAGAGATGGGATTGTTCAGCCTGGAGAAAAGAGGGCTTATTCTGACCTTTTGGTACTTAATTGTGGTCTATAAGAAAGATGAGGACAGTCCTTTGTAGCAGGACCTGTTGCAAAAAGACAAGGAATGATTGTTTTAAACTAAAAGAGGATGAATTTAGACTGGGTAAAAGGAAGAAATTCTTTACTGAGGGTAGTGTGAGACAGTGGTGGAGGTTGCCCAGAGAAGTTGTGGTTGCCCTCTGAAAGTGTTCAGGGCCAGGCTGAATGGAGTCTTGAGCAACCTGGTCCAGTGGGAGGTGTCCCTGCCTTTGGCAGGGAGGTTAGGTGATCTTTAAGGTCCCTTCCAAAGTTAAATAAAAATAACCTTCCTTTCCCTCTGGCTGCTCATGCTCTGCCTCACAGCAGCTGAGGTCACCCCTATGCATATTCTGGTCCTGCACCCTAGAAAGCCTGATGCAGCCAAAGGATATTTTTCCAGAACAGAGATCTTACTGACAAGAAGACAAGATTGTATGGAGCCAGTAAGTGGTGGTGTAGGAGGTCTCCATCCTGACTAATCACTGAAAATGGTTAAGTATTTTGTGTGTCACACAACTTCTTGCTCTTCCAGGTCGCCCTACGACTACTAGAGAAGGAAGTTCTGGACAAAAGTGATATGGTAGAATTGCTTGGCCCGAGACCATTTGCAGAGAAGTCTACTTATGAAGAATTTGTGGAAGGCACAGGAAGCTTGGATGAGGACACTTCACTACCAGAAGGCCTTAAAGACTGGAACAAAGAGCGTGAAAAGCAGAAAGAGGAGACAACAGATGAACAGGCTGCTAGGCAGATCACAGGAGGGATGCCATTTTAACTGCCAAGTGTGTGGTGACGTTGACTTTGTGCTCCAGACAAGATGCAAACTCACCTAGTTTGTACTTCAGAATATTTATTCAACCAAACTGTATTAGGGATGAGTGGAAGAGTGATCTCTTGTGGCGAGATAAGGATATTCTGCTCACCACCATCATCAGTTCACTGGTAAATGATGATCATCTTTCATTTGTCAGTTGAAGATACTTACATTGGATTTAAGCTGCAGAGGAATGCCAGAACCGAGCCTTTCAAACGCTGAAACAGTTCAGATTCATGCACAAACCTTGTGGCACTGGTCTCTCTTTTTTAAAATGTATGTGAGCTTACAAAAATTAAAGGGTTTTTGATTATTAATCTAAAGTATGCCTCTATGTGACCTGTTTGGCCCCTTCTGCACCCCTCCAAAAAAAAAAGACTCATACAAAATGCATTGTTGAATGCTTAGCCAAAAGTCTGGTCTTAGAAAGTACAAGCTTTGCAAAATGATCAGCTCTCTGCTCTGACCCTTTTCCCCCTCCACCTTTCATTCTAATTTTAGGAAGAATTTCTCTACAGAGAACTGCCCTGTAAGTTGACAGTGGAACTGGGCACCCACCTCAGTATTTCAGAGTGTACTCATGGTTCAGTGTCTTTAAGTCCAAAACTCAGTTTGGCTCCTGCAGTTTTATTAGTCAATTTTTTACAGAGTTCTGTAAGATATTGAACATATGAATGTGTTGTGTAAATACAGTTTGAGTCAATAAAATCAGGACTTTTCTGAACAAAGCTTCTCCATCTTTCGTGATGGTTTCTTGGCGTAGAATTTAGACCAATACAAAATTTCCTCTTAACCATAAGATTTTGTTAAATTAGGGTAGTGATGTGATGATCTCAAATACCAAAACTAAAGGTGATGAATCGGTGTCAGATTTTCATAGTGGTTTGCTTAACCTACAGCTGCTTTTTTTTTCCCCTCTGTTTAGCTGAATACAGTTGTCTCTGCATAGTCATCTGCTGCTGGCTGGCTGGTGCTAAGGATTTAGTAACCACAGAATTCAGCTTTTCAGCTGAAAAGAGGGAGAATCACAGAATATACCCAAGAGACTGCTGGAGATCACCTACTCCAACCTGCCCCTACCAGAGCAGGGTCACAGAGCAGGTTGCCCAGGATCACAATGTCCAGGTAGGTTTTGAATCTATCCAGGGAAGGAGGCTCCACAACCGCTCTGGGCAGCCTGCTCCAGCACCCTCACAGCAAAGAATTTTATCCTCATGTTCAGATAGACCCTCCTGTGTTCCAATTTGTGCCTACTGCTCCTTGTCCTATTGGGCACCACTGAAAAGAGTCTGGCCCCAGCCTCTTGTCCCCTGCACCCTTTGTTGATCAGCATTGGTAAGATGCCCTCTGAATCTTCTCCAGGTTCAACATCTGGTGTCTCGTCCTTTCCTCCTCAGAGAAATGGTCCAGTCCTCTCATCTTTGCAGTCGGTCTCTGCCAGGCTCTCCAGTAGTTCTTTGTCTCTTGAACTTGGAAGCCCAGAACCAGACAGAATATTCTAGGGCAGGGTAGAGGGGGCACATCTCCCTCAAACACATTCTTGATTCACCCTAGGACCCCCATTGCTCTTGGCCAGGAGGGCACATTGCTCACTCATGGTGAACTTAACAGCATTCCCATGTCCTTCTCTGCAGAGCTGCTTTCCAGCAGGTCTAACCTGTGTTGGTGTGGGGGATTATTTCTCCCCAGGTGCAGGACCCCTACCCATGCCCTTGTTGAACTTTCATTAGATTCCCCTTTGCCCAGCCCTCCAGCCTGTCCCGGGCTCACTGGATGGCAGCACAGCCTGATGGTGTGTCAGCCTCTCCTATATCATCAGCAAACCAGCTGAGAGTATACTCGCTCCATCCTTTCTTTCAGGTCATTGATAAATGTGGCTGAGGGGTGGAGTGGTAGTTAACTCAGAGAGGAGAATGAACCAAGCTTCTCTGCTAAACAACTTTCTCAAGGCTTATGGCTGATAGGGCAGGTTAAGGGATTTACTAGTGATTGATCCCATCTGTACATGGCAGCATACTGGAAAGCAGTGGGATGGCAAAGGAAAAAGTTGTCTCTGAAAGGTCAGAGACAAGCTCTTTGCTTGGCTTATGTGGAGTAAATTGTTTATGGAAATTATTCTGGGGTCATTATTTTTCCTTAATGCTGAAGCTGTTGCTGTGTGAGATGTCTGGCTCTGGTGGAGAGCAACAAGGGAAACAACAAATACAGCAATTTGGGGCATAGTTACTGGGCATTTTTAGGTGTATCTTTGTTGGGTTTGCTGTAGAACAAATGTTAAACAGGAAAGCATCCTGAATAAGGCAAAACTTCAGTTCCTTTGTTTCTGCAGTGAAAAAATGTCCTGGTTTGAGCTGGAACAGATCTAATTCAGTGATTTGATTTCTCAGTTCAGGGCATGTTTGCACAGGCAGTGGCTGCTTCTAGCAGTGAGAACAGTGTTGAGGAGAATTAGCACCAAGGGTTAGGGTGCAGAAATATTCTTGCCCTAGACTTAGAGACCAAGGTCACTGCTAGATGCTCTGTGCTATATTGGGGTGCAGTAAGAGGTGGCACCTCTGGGAAGAAACAGATAGGACAAGTGACCCTAAAATGATCAACAAGGGGTATCATCTTCAGGACCAAGCTGAGGGACCATCATGATCAAGAAGCCTCTTCAGTGTCTGAGGAGATTGCTCTCCATTCTGCCTTTGATCCCAATCCATGAGTTCCCAAATCTAGTTGCAGAATCCAGCTCCTAAATTTGATTCCTATCTGCTGCTGAGTCCAGTCTGGGACTTTCCCAGTGTCAGCCCATAGCAGTCGTGGTGGTGATGTCATCAGCAGGTTGGGTTCCATATTCATTTGTATCTATTTCATGTTATTATTTTCATTAAGTCTTTTTCTTTCCCAGCCCCTCAGTTTCTCTCCCCTTTTCCCTTTCTCTTCCCTTTGGGAAGGCAGAGATTCACAGAGAGCCTCTGGCATTCATCTAGTGGCAGACCCAGCTGGAACCCTTGACAAAAGTGGGGAATTATTTATTGCAGTAGTGAACTTGCTTTGTAAAACTTCAGTCCTGCACACAGGCTAAAAGCAGTGACTGATCTGTGTGCAGGTGCTCCAGTGCTGCCCCTTACCTGTATCCTGTGTTAATCCCTTGTTTGTTTTATTCCACTCACCCCATTTAGCTCAGCGCTTCTTGTTTGGAATAGGCCATGTGTCCTAGGGCTGAAGACCAAGTGTGTTTGTGTTGTAAAGGCCAGAATCCCACATTTCCTCATTCCTTACTTAAAAATCAATACATATTTTTTAAGAAACCAACAATCAAAAAATCAAAACCCCAAATCAAAACAAAAAGACCCCAAATAGAATCAGTCAATCCCTCCAGAAAGTTCTCTGGCCTAATCCTTCACCATGGCACTACGAGAAAGAACAGTAGAAAGTACTTCTTCTTCCTCCCTGTTTGTGCTGTCTACTTCAAAATTTCACTCTTGTTTAGTTCCATCATGCAGTTAATGAGCATGTGGTAATGTCAAGGAGAGGCAAAGTCCTCTGACCCTTCTTCTTTTAGAGCATTAACCAGCTTGGTGTAATCTTACCTCACTCAATATTTTGTGCCAAAAGTGGCAGAATTTGACTGTGCTGAGAGTTTAGAAGCAAAGCAAAGACAGGAAAACAAAAAAAGAAGCCATTTACACAATCTGCTTCTTTAGTGGAGACTGTTAGCTTCCTTCTGCTCACAAATTTCAGACTTCAAGTGGCTTAACTTGAATCAAGAAAATCAAGTTTAGTCTCTGTTGTGGCTGCCAGTGAGGCTGCATTAATGTTTATTGCAAACATGGAGTGGTGCTGCTTCAACTAGCAGGGGCTTGTTGAGGATGCAGCCACTGAGATCCTTGCTCCTTGCAATGCTGGGAGAAGGAGCAGGTCTAAACCCCCTTTCCTAGCCTGATGCTGTTTCCAGGAGGTGAGACACAAGTGGTGTCACTGGTGCAGGCTCCTGAGTTTTCCCCTGGTGCTGGTAGAGGTGTTTGTGTCCGGGCAGTAATGGGAGCTGTGCTTCTAGCCCTTCCTGGGTCTGAACCATCTGTGTATTTCTCTCTGGCCAGATGCAAAGCAGTAAAAAGGAGAGAAAAAAGAAGATGGTTGGACACAAAGAAAGAGTGCAGATATCTGGGCTGAAAAGCTAAGGGGAAAAACACATTGGGTGAAGAGCATGGAAAGAAGAGGAACTAAGCTAGGTGAGACTGAGCTGATAGATTTCAGAACCATAAAGAAGTTTCCAAGGAAAAAGCAGGAAGCTATCTGAAAGGAGCACAGCTGAAGGAGTTGTCCACCAAATCCATGACTAAAACAATTTCCAGTTTTCTGTGAGGTAGGGAAGATGATTAGAGTTGGTTGACTGAAGTGTTTGTGCTTCACATGTCTTTCTCACTGCTTACACTCAAGCTGCTCCTCTGATGGTGTTCCTACTACAGGTTCCTGGGTTTATTTTGGTGGGTTGGATTTTTTCCAAGATCAGATAGATCTCTCTCTCCTTATTTTTCTAAAGAGGGCATTAGTTTGCCTCCCACACCTCCACACATTCTTGAAATTCACATTAAACAGCTGCAAGTAAACACATGTGAAACCATGGCTAAGAGTCAAAGCAGGACCAGAGGACATTTGTTAGGGCTGGATTCCTCAGAGTCTATACTCTGTATTTTGAGTCAGTGTGTTAAAAGCAAGAAAAAAGAGGCTGATTCACCAAGTGAACAAGTCAGTTATTTAGGAACTCCAAGCTTCCTGCCATTTTAAAAGTTTTAACATTTCACCCCCCAGTAATATCAGAATTTGTTCTGGGACCTAGTTAGGAATTCAGTATTAGGACCAAATGCAGCTCCCCTGGCTGTAAGATGGTTGGTTCTCCTCAGCCAGCAGAAGTTATGCCACTGCTTGAACCAAAAAGCCAGTGCCACAGCTGTACCCTGGCAGGCTCTGAGTCTGACACACGTTCTCTCCCCCACCTCCAAAGCTGACAACCTGCCATGTACAAAGCACCAGCTACACTAACTTTAATAGCTTTATTCCCAATGCATTTTGCTCTACATTCCACTAAGTTCTCTTTAATGCTTTAGCTTCACCTCATGCCGTGATAAATAAACAGCCACAGCATTTACAAAATGCACATTTAAAGGTGTTCTACTCCTACATCCTCTAGGCATGATGAAGCACTGCAAAGAATTGTGAATTTGCTGACTCCATCATGACCCTTCAGAAAAATAACCAGCCAGGCCCTCCCAGTCTGCCCACACACCTACCTACACCAAAACCAGTTTGGTTGCTGTGTTCCAACTGTGCCTCTTCAATCATGAAGTCAGTTTATGTGGGAAAAAAAAACCTGTGCTTGATTAAATTGAGTTTAAGTCTATTTCTGTGTAGAAAATTGGGCAGGCAGCTTCAGCTCGAGTGATTTAAGTTAGTTGGTTCATACACTTCACAAATACCACCTCCCTCCCTGAATCCCAAACTAACAAAACAAAACATCACTCTGTTAGGAGCAACGGATCTTTGGAAATGCCACTGTTTGCAAAGTGCCTTTTTAAGTATTGAGCAACACTTCTGCTTAGAAAGTGCCTCTGAAGGCAAAAAAAAAGCAAAGAGTTGCTGAAACATTTAAAGTTTGGCTTTCCGGAGGGTTTCTCTTTTGTTTGCTTGTTTTGTTGCCTAGAAACTGACCTAAATAAGAGCCTCCACGTAGACAGAGTGTTCCCTGGTAGAGGCTGTCTAATGGAGGAGGGCTGTTTAATTGATATGAGCAGGACCATAAAGCATGCACATAGAGTGAATGCCCAGCAGCCCCTCTGTCCAGGCAGCAAGGACAGAGATCCTTCTGTTTCAGCTTTAAGCCAGGCATAAGCTGTTCATCTTTCACCTTGCCAGCTGGTTTGAATACTGGGGATAAACATTTTTACTTGTACTGTAATGTGTCCAGTGCTTCAACTTATCTAGGTAACAAGACTCTCTAGCTGTGATGAAGTGGTAAATCCAGGCAGCAGCATCTATCATCCCCTCTCCCACTATTTTCT
This sequence comes from Pogoniulus pusillus, assembly GCF_015220805.1. Classification (NCBI taxonomy): domain Eukaryota; kingdom Metazoa; phylum Chordata; class Aves; order Piciformes; family Lybiidae; genus Pogoniulus; species Pogoniulus pusillus. The sequence goes on along the minus strand of NC_087273.1, from coordinate 36,230,612 downwards.
GTGGAGTATCTGAATTTCAGTTCTCTGGGCTGGGTAGAACCTAACAGGAATAACTGGTGACAGCCAGAAAGCAAGATGTTGAGATGTTCTAAAGGTCCTTAAAGACCTTACAACAAAGGGATAGATTTTACACATAGAATCTGTGATTATGCAGCAGCAAGTGATGAAGTCACACAGCTTAAAGCCAGCCTCTATCCTGCAGCTCACTGAGTAGTTCTATAGCATTGACTGCCCACAACACTTTAGCTCAAGAAGATACTGATCCTTTTTATTTTGGTTTTGTAGAGGACTGGAGTCAGATATCACTGTTAGCAGTTACTGTACAGAATAGCTACAAGCTTTTTCTCCTTTTCATTATGGATAGATTCTGTTCCTGGCAGTTTAGTATTGTACATTCAGTACAAAAGGAATACTTCAAACCCACAGGATTTTATTCCTCAGAATTGGATCAAAATAGTGCAGCTCTCTTTTGTATTTTTTTCATGCCTATCTTACATCTTCTCTCATACAACTTCAGGGAGGACAAATTTTGGAAAAGAAAAAAAGGCTAAAAGAAAACAAAACCAAGAGATCCTAAAGCAACCATCTCAGTGTTCAGACTCTTAGGCCAAAGTCTTGACTGAATGCTTTACATTTGTCTCATTGATAGAAGTAGCCTGATTTCCAGAAATGCTGAATGTCCTCAGTGACTCTGAAGAGCACCTCTAACACCTGAAACTCAAGCTCCTGATTTCTTTGCAGCTTAAATATGGATTCACAAGCCTAATTATTAGAAATCCTGGTCTGAGAATTTGGCCTGGCAAATAGCACTCCTCATTTCTTTATTCATTGATTTCTTCTTCATCATCTTCAAATGCTTCCTCTCCATCGTTTGCTGTTGCCTCTTGGTATTGCTGATACTCCGAAACCAGATCATTCATGTTGCTTTCTGCTTCTGTAAATTCCATTTCATCCATGCCCTCTCCTGTGAACCAGTGGAGGAAGGCCTTTCTCCTGAACATGGCTGAAAACTGCTCCGAGATCCTCTTGAAGAGCTCTTGGATAGCAGTGCTGTTGCCAATGAAAGTGGAAGCCATCTTGAGGCCACGTGGAGGTATGTCACACACTGCCACCTTGACGTTGTTTGGGATCCACTCCACAAAGTAACTGCTGTTCTTGTTCTGAATGGCCAACATCTGCTCATCAACCTCCTTCATGGACATGGGACCGCGGAAGACAGTAGCCACCGTCAGATATCGCCCGTGTCTCGGGTCGCAGGCTGCCATCATGTTTTTGGCATCAAACATCTGCTGGGTGAGCTCTGGAACAGTGAGTGCTCGGTACTGCTGGCTGCCTCGGGCTGTCAGAGGGGCAAAGCCTGGCATGAAGAAGTGAAGGCGTGGGAAAGGGACCATATTTACTGCCAGCTTCCGCAGGTCGGCGTTGAGTTGGCCTGGAAAACGCAGGGATGTGGTTACCCCGCTCATGGTAGCAGACACCAAGTGGTTTAGATCACCATAGGTCGGAGTGGTGAGCTTCAGGGTGCGGAAGCAAATGTCATACAAAGCTTCGTTGTCGATGCAGTAGGTTTCATCTGTGTTTTCAACCAGCTGGTGGACTGAGAGCGTAGCATTGTAAGGCTCCACCACTGTGTCAGAAACCTTGGGGGAGGGCATGACACTGAAGGTATTCATTATCCTGTCTGGATATTCCTCTCGGATCTTGCTGATGAGCAGGGTTCCCATGCCAGACCCTGTCCCTCCTCCCAGGGAATGAGTGAGCTGAAATCCTTGCAAGCAGTCGCAGTGTTCACACTCCTTTCTGACTACATCGAGCACGGAGTCAACCAGCTCTGCCCCTTCTGTGTAGTGTCCTTTAGCCCAGTTGTTTCCTGCACCGGTTTGTCCTAGAAGAACATACAATAAAGGAAGAAATGATACAAAATTATTGGCAAGGTTTGGCTTTTGCATGCCAAATGTCTTCATATCTGTAGTAAGAGCTGCTATAAATTTGTCAGGTGGACAACTGTGCTCTCCAGTTTGACCTACACATATCTTTGGAAGTACCAACATAACCTTTTTATCTCTCCTTTTGCCTCAGATTCCTGGTAGTTTTTATTTATGCCTTTGAGAGTTTTCTTTCTTGGTATTTAATCTTGCAATGAAGGCCTTGCCTCTTTGATCTGAAAGCTTTCACACTCCCAGTCCTGCCTGTTCCACAAGCACAGGCTGACTGTTTAAATATTTTCTATTTATAAGGGCCATGATCTACATGAAGCTAAATCACAGAAACACATGTCTAAAGTAAAGCTTCTTGGACTGTTTCTGTGAGACACAGAGGTATTGTTCTAATTCAAGGATAAGGCTGGGCTTCAAGAGTCCTATCTAACTTGTTACATCAACAACTATGATTACCTAGCCTGAATGGAAACACCAACCAACAGAAGCCTCAAGAAGAAAAAAACTTGGGAGTTAAGTGCCTTGCTTATTCTGGTTTCCCTGCAAGCTCACTGTTCTCCACATTCCACAAAGCAACTTGCAGAATTGGATTACTGACATTTCAAGAGCACCTCATTTTCTCCCCAGGGCTCCCATTTTTCTTCTATGTATCACTCTAGTTTATTAAGACAGACAGTCTGGATCCTTTGCTACATCACTATGTTGTTATTACTTTGATAACAAGGAGGGTTAGGTGGGGAACCAGTTTTTTAATGCCTCTGTTCCTCACAGTGACTACTCCAGGCATAGACTGTACCACTCACTTTGTGGTGCTGCTGTGAGTGCAATTCAGAAAGCAACCATTTCAGAATTAGGTATAGAGCTGCCAGCTCCTGTCCTGTTCTCCAAGGCCTTCCCCTTCCTTCCCATTCCATGTCCCATTTAAATTCCCTGTGCACCAATGAACCAGGGAAATTGCTTGCTGGGATATTGTTTAAATATGATGCACTTTATTTTCACTGTATAAAAGTTTGGTTTCCTCATTATGTTCTGGCTTAGTTAAGGCATTGTTCCATATGTTGCTGTATTTTTCTTTCTTTGAACCTCAGGATCTCAGCACTTCCTGCCCAGCTGGGCAAAGCACAAAAGTAATGTCCTTCCACAATTAAATATGCCTGTAACCATCTGCTGTCTGCCTGAGCAGATCCCTACTACAGATAGGGCTGCACATGGACAAGCAGTTTGCACCCCAAGGTGCAGAAGGATCCTAACAAAGGCAAATTCTGAGTTTAGGACTTTATTTTGCCAATTGCCCTGTGTGCAAGCATCATATCATCCTTCTTCAGTGGACTGTGAGAGTGGAGAATAGAAGGGAATGAGGAAGAGGAAGGAAAGAGGAGAATGGAAACTATTATCACAAATGTGGGAAAGATCTCTCCATGGGGAAAACAGAACCAAGAGAGAGATGGTGAAAGCCCCATCCCTGGAGGTTAGTTTAAGGCCAGGTTGGATGAATCTCTGAGCAACCTGATCTAGCGTGAGGGCTTCCTGCCCATGGCATGGGGGTTGGAACTAGATGATCCTTGAGGTCCCTTCCAGCCCTGACAGTTCTCTGATTCTGATTTGCCCAGAGTCCCAAATATTTTAGTTTTAAAATTTCCTGCTGGCACATGTATGTGCCCAGTAATCCAATACTTCCAAACCCACTGGCTCTGCTGCAATGTAAGACCCACCACAACCACACAGAACATTTACAACCAGCCTTGGAAGTTCCAGACTTCTAACCCATAAAAACACAGTACAGTCTGGAGGTGCCATGGCTCTGATAAGGCTTCCCTGCTCCTGGACATTTTGATCACAACCTGTGAAACCCTACCCTCCACTTACCAGCTACCAGACCTTTGAAAAATCTCAGAAAAACACATAAAATGATCAAATTCCACCAAGACTAAGCCTCTAGGTGGAAAATAAGTGCCTGTCCATAAAAATCAGGCCCTGGAAGTTCTTTTCACAGCCTTGGAAGCCCTGCATTATGTGAAGTCCATCTCCAGCATCTGCCTTTTCTTGCTGTGTGTTTACCAAGACCTGAAGTCATCTACACAAAGCAATCCTGCAACTCATCTGCACTCTTGGTATGTCCCAGCTCCTTCTGCCACCATTTCTTTCTGCAGCACCCTGTATGGTTACCACACATGTTCAGGTCAAGCTGCACATGCACAAAAGCCATTTGTCTAACAGCCTGGCTTTTTTCATTCCTAAAATGGCAGCTATTTCCTGCAATCTTCTTCCACTCCTCTCCCCTCTTCACAGCTTGCAACAAAAGATAAACCTGGGAAGGGAGATTAGCAGCTTGCACACTAACATTTAGAAGCCTGGTATGAATGCCCTTAGGGCAGAACATGTGGTATCATTTGGAGAGGGAAGGACAGCTCCTGTGGCTGGCTAAAAGCTGGTTTGAAGTTGCTCTTTACCAGCTCAGAAAACTTACACTGGGGTGGTGTCTACACAGCAAAGCTAGCAAGGGTGTACACAGGCAGAAAGTGACAAGTGCAAAAATGAACAAATGGAAATTGGGTGTCAAGAGAAGATGCATCAGAGTGCACAGCAGTTCTGGTGGGCAACCTGATGCTGGCAGAAGGCTATGAGATCCGCTGCTCTCATACAACAAAGTCATTCCAGCTGCACTTCCTCACCTTTTCACAGAGGCACAGAATGCTTTAGGTTGGAGCACACTATGAAAGGTCATCTAGTCCAACCCTGCCCTGCCCTGAGCAGCAACATAGTGAGCTAAAACAGGTTGCTCAGAGGCCAGTCCAATCTGATCTGAAATGTTCCCCAGAATGGGGCTTTTACCACCTCTTTGGGCAACCTGGGCCAGGGTTTCAGCATAAAACATTTCTCCCTTCCACCTAGTTGAAATCTCCCCTCTTTTAGTTTAAAAACATCACCTCTTGTCCTGTGACACCAGGCCCTGCTAAAGATTGGCCCCATCTTTCTTAAAGGCCACCATTAAGTACTGTAAAGTCCCAATAAGATCTCCTCTGCAGCCTTCTCTTCTCCAGGCTGAATAACCCAAACTCTCTCAGCCTGTCCTCAGAGCAGAGTTGTTGCAGGTTTGCATCATTTCTGTGACCTACTCTGGACCTGCTTCAATAGTTTTTATATCCTTGTTGTGCTGAGGACTCCAGAGCTGGACCCAGCACTGCAGGTGAGGTCTCACCAGAGCAGAGGAGCAAAATCACCTCCTGTTGGCCCCATCTTTAGACCACTACCTTGTCAACATAAGTGTTAAAGCACAAGCATTATTTTTTGTGTCCATCTCAATCTCTTGCTGGTCTAAGCTAAAATTCTTGTATCTGGAGCATGTGATCTTGCACTCGTCATAGCTGGAGTGTTCCTTGCCACGCAGAAATGATCACTCACAGGTGTATACAAGCAGGGGTGAAAAATATCTCCATCAGAATGAGCTCAAACAGCCTGGGGTACAGCAAGTATGGGACTGCCAGCCTCTGCCACAAAATGCTTTGTGGGCCCAGAGGTTTTTTTAAAAGCAAACCCAAAATGCTTTGTTGGCTTTTGACACAGAGAATCATTACTTCAGCGCTCAGGCAGCCGTTCTGCATTATTCAGCAGGTTGGGAGAGCAGTGCCTGATGCTGGCAGGGGTCTGTGTCAGATAGGAGTTGATCACATGCTGTTGGTTCATTGTTAGCTTGGCAGGAAGGAAGTACAGTGAACTGGACTGTTGTTGAAGACAGTCTGAGTTGATTTTGCTCTGGTTTTACTGGTGGTTTGCCAAACTGTAAAGATGCCATTCAGGTATTTCTATAGGTCCAGTAAATTTACTTTCAGAGGGCTTATGTGACCCATGGATGAGAAAGGGAGAGAAAGGATAAACCTGAATAGAGAAACATGCTTCATAAAGCTGCCTCTATCTATGGTTTTTCTCCCCAAGCTTACTTATACATGTTGTAACAAGTTCTTTTGAAAGAAACCTGCCATGGTGCATACAAAAGACCATTATGGACAGCATCGATAGTTTAAATCAATTAAGGAGTTAAAATAACTCTGTATGGCTTCTTACTCCCCACCTCAACAGGAACAACCCAGGCTTAAGTTTGTTTTATACCACCCAAATAATGTTTATCTTTTCTATGTCAGTCCCTGGCATGGTTCCTTGCTTATGTTAACACAATATCCCAAACCAAGTGACAACCTAAGTTTGCCTTGGCAGGAGGTAATGTGATTTGTAGCTAGTGCAGACCTGGAAACCAAAAGGACAGGAGAGTTCTCGTGGTTGCTTTCATTCAGACCTCCTGTTACAGCAGTGCAACACTTAACCTTCACACACTGTTTCTTTAGTCATAGGGACCAGTAACACTTCTGTACTTTGTAAAGGTGCTATGAATTTTAATCCTGGTAATGTGCATTTTTAAGCCCAGATGGAAAGTAGCACAGAAGTTGAAGTGACACAGTAAAGGCTAGAACTCTCTGCAAGAACACTGCAAAGCCAGGAATTCCCCACATGCTCTCAGTTTGTTCCTCATTAGGTTGAAAAATAACCCAGTAACTGGCCATATATGACAATGCTTTCCATATTTCAGTTGCTCTTCCTCCAACGTTCACTGTTAAGGATCTGCTGAAAAAATTGACTTACACAGTCTATAAACAAATTCATGCTCAAGCACTTAGTGGGAATTCAAGCAAAGAGTACTTTTGGGTGGTTTGTGGTTGAGGTTTTTTTCTTCCCCCTCCATTTTCTGTGGAATTTCCACACATTTTGTTGTAAAGAAGTGAGCTCAGGATTTCTCTGGAGTTCCTATACAAGGAAAGCAAATGTACTTTACCTGAATACTGTAGAACATTTTCAGTTGTTCACTAAATGAAGGAATGATTAAGAGCTAAGACAATCTTTTAGCTAAGAATCTTTTAGCTGACTTACACATCACTGCAATCACATTGTTAACCTATTAGGATTCCTCAGTGCTAACGATCACTTTGGAATAGCTCAAATGCTTTTGACCATTCACTTGGTCATCAAACACCTGTTGGATGGTTTTGTTTTCTTAAAAGTGTGGTCCACATACCAAAGATGAAGTTATCAGGCCGGAAGAGCTGACCAAAAGGACCAGACCGCACACTATCCATGGTTCCTGGCTCCAAGTCCACCAAAACTGCCCTTGGAACGAATTTCTGGGCTGCAATAGAATACAAACATGCCCTTAATCTCCTGAAATAACAGTTATGGCTCTCAATACATAAATACATTATGTCTTAACATTATTTGTCTAATATAGATTGGACTTACATAAATATTTCCTATACAGAAAGGCATGGTGGTAAAAAAAAAAACCAGGAACAAATCAATCCTGCTGGAGAGACAGACCTGACATCTCTGGGGTCGTATAGATGATTTATTACATCTTGTAAGCTCTTTCTAATTAGAAGAAAAATGGTTAATGTGTTCGTTATGACCAAGTAGATAATTTATTCTGTGAATGAGTTGAGAGAAGGGTGTAAGTCCAAATGATCTTAACACACCTCACAAACTTTTATGCTTGAAGGATTCATCACCACTGAAAGGGGCTGCTTGGTGGCAAAGAGGAGTAAATCAGCACATCTACCACAAAGCACAAAGTAAAGTGCCTCCAGTTCAGGACACTCAGGTAAGTAATATGAATTAACTTGACATGGACAGAATATGCAACATTAGTACTTGCAGGTACATGCTAACAGACCAAAGGCCTCGTGATCCTCATTTTACACAGCTAACGCCCTTCAACACTGGAGTGACTCAGAGGACTTGGGAGCCTTTAGTATCTTATTATTGACTTCTCCATTACCTGTGACCCAATCCTTCTAGTCACAAAATCAAGAATAGAATACTATAGATGCAGGCTCCTATAACCACCCGTTTAATTTGGGGTGATTGATAAGACACATCTGATGAAATCAGGTAAACACCTAGCAGTGATGAATAACAAACTTTCACCTCCAGACCATGAGGACAGTCCCTTGTGCTAGTTCTCACCTACTGGAGAAGACTACACCCAGTTACCAGTCTCAAGTTGTGCCGGGGGAAGTATAGGCTGGATGTTAGGAGGAAGTTGTTGGCAGAGAGAGTGATTAGCATTGGAATGGGCTGCCCAGGGAGGTGGTGGAGTCACCATCCCTGGAGGTGTTCAAGAAAAGCCTGGATGAGGCACTTGGTGCCATGGTCTGGTTGATTGGCCAGGGCTGGGGGATAAGTTGGACTGGATGATCTTGGAGGTCTCTTCCAACCTGGTTGATTCTATTCTATTCTATAAGAAAGTAGGTAATTTTTGTGTGTATAGTGGGGTGAGCTGGGGGGCTAATGGCATGGAAGGAGTGAAATTCCTGTGCTACTTCCTTCCTACCCGTTCCCCGTCCCGCACCCCTCCTCATCCCACACTTACAGGATGATTCATTGTAGTAGACGTTGATCCTTTCCAGCTGCAGCGCTGAGTCACCGACATAGCCTCCGGCTGGGTCAATGCCATGCTCATCACTTATCACTTCCCAAAACTAAGGGAGGAAAAGGAGATGAGGGTTGGGAACTCCCCCGCGGAGCACCGCGGGCCCTGCCCAGAGCCCGGGGCGGGGTGGGGGAGATAGCTCCGTGGCTCGGCCAGGCCGCAGCTGCCGGATTCCTGGCGTGCCCGGGACTGAGCTGCAGGATCAAACCGGGCAGGCACCGGCAGTCAAACCCAGGCGGTGCACAGCGGCCCCACGCCGCCTCCGGCTGCTCGGAAGGGGCCGCTCGGGCTTCTGCCGCCCTTGCCGCTTGTGAGGCACGGCTCGGGCGGTGCAAAAGAGCGGTTTGCAAAGCAATCGCGGCTGGGGCTCTGCGCTCCTCAGAGCCTTTTATGGGCACAGGGGGACGCGCGGCGGCCCGAGCGTGCTCCGCGCCCCTCGGCAGCGGCCGGGACGGCAGCGTGGGCGAGGGTGAGGGCTGGCTGGCACAACCCGGCCCCACGGGGCCAAGCAGCCCGGAGAACCGGCCCGGTAAGGGCAGCGGGGCTGGCCATGAGGGACGGATGGGACAACCCAGCCCCCGCGGGGCCAGAACAGCTCAGAGAAGCGGTCTAAGAAACGCTGAGAGGCTCTGCAAGCGACGGGGTAGGCAGCGGCGGCCCCGGCTGCCCTCAGGCTCACCTTGGTGCCGATCTGGTTCCCGCACTGGCCCGCCTGGATGTGCACGATCTCCCTCATGGCAGCGCCGCCGCTCGCCTCAGCTTTCCCGCCGCTGTGCGCGGCGCGGCCCGGCCGGGCGGTGCTTTATGCGCTCTGAGGCGGCGCCGGCGCCCGCTCCCCGCCCGCTTCGTTCCCTGCTCCCCTCCCGCTCCGCGCTCGGCGCCGCCCTCAGCCCCGCAGGGCCGCGGCAGGGGCCGGCACCTGCTTTGGCGCGGCGACCCCTCGCGTTGCTCTCTTCGAGGGCGTTCTCCTGTCACAGAGGTGGCTGCCTTCCGCGCTGCCCTCCTCAGGAAGCGCCGAGTTGCCCCCTCCACCCCTCCAGGGGTCCTGTCCCTGCTGCGTGCAGGGGGCACACGGTGGCTTTCGGCTGGTGCTGCTTGGCCTGCTCCGGCAGCTGGCAACTTTCACTGAGGTGGCAACGTCCGAAGACGTGGGTGGACCTCCTCAGCGCCTTGCCAGCAGCCCTCTCCTTTACATGGCTGTTTCTGCTGCGGTTTTGCCAGCTTGAGAGAAGCCTTTCTGTGTAACCTGTACGTGGGAAGGTAAGCAGGCCTCTGGAAGGCACATGTAACACGGTATGGAGCGTGGCCTGGTGCGTGTGGAGCCTGAACAGAGTCCTGGAGCAGGCAGAGTATCTGTGTCTGAAAGGACCTTAGAGGTTAGTCAGTCAAAACCCCCGCTGCCATGGGCAGAGACACCTTCCCCCACACCATGCTGCTCACACACATCCACAGCTTCTCTGAGCTGCTCATTCCAGTGCCTCAGCACCCTCACAGTAAGGAATTTCACCCTGATGGACAGTCTAAACCTATCTTCTGCCAGTGTAACATTACTGTTAACGATTCCGTCACTATGCTCTTGATAAAGCACTCCTCCTCCTCTTTCTTGTAGGTCCCCATTAAGTACTGGAAGGCTGCAATAAGGTCTGCCTGGAGTCTTCTGTACTCCAGGCTGGACAACCCCAAATCTCTCAGCCTGTCCTCGCAACAGAGGCATTCCAGCCCTCCCATCACTTTTGTAGCCTCTTTTGAACCCACTCAAGCAGATCCATGTCTTTGTTACACAGGACCCAGCACCACAGGAGAGGTCTTGCCAGAGCAGAGGGGCAGAATCCTTTTGCCCATGCTGCTTTGGATGCTACAGAGGTTGCAAATGGTCTTCTAGCCTGTGAGTGCCTATTGCCCACTCATGTTGAGCTTTTTATCCACCAACACCCACAGCTTGGTTTTTAACTAAAAATCATGAAAAAAACAAACCAAAACAAACAAGTTCCCTCAGCTGTTACATCTCCTCTATGACCTCTTTGTATGCTTTCCCAGATAGAAAAAAGCTGCCTTACTTGGCTGCCTGTTTTAATGCCAGCAGGACTTTTCCATGGGATCTCATTGTCTATGTAGATATTCTGATACATAGACCTGGTGAGAGACTTTGATCTATTCACACACATCTTTACTGTCTGACAACAGGTTTTCTACTGTGCATGAGCAGTCAGACCCTCATTATCTTCTTGATCAAAGGTGACATGGCTGGGAGTGTCTGGGTGAAGACTCTTAGGTGCTCTCTACAGCTTGACTGCAGTTAACATAACCCCTATCAATCAATAAATAAATGCCAAATAACCCAAAACAGTAGACTGGAGACCATTTCCTGCCTACCCACCCCTATGTTATTGTGACATGAACAATGTCAGCTAGACTATGTGCTCCAGCCTTGCCTTTTCATGAACGTTTTTCAGCAGGGTTAGCAGCTTCTTGCAAATGATGTCTGAGTAGCCTCCACAGACCATGCTAAGCTGAATCAAACGTCTTCCTGACATCACTAAGGCAGCTGGAGGATCAGTGTGTTTGCCTTGCAAGCAGCCACCAGGGCAGGACTGGATAATATGTGCCTTTTTCTCTGCTTAAGAACTCAAACGTCCTTCTTTATGTGATCTGCATTTTTGGAAGAGGTCCAGAAATAAGTTTAGCAGCCAGATTTGTGAGGTAGTCTTGGGCTTTGCTTCAATCTATTTGTCCTTGAATAAGCCTTCCATGCCTGGCTTTCCCCATGCTTTGCAGATCCTTCCATATACTCTTGTATGGTTCATATTGATCATCAACTTGCCCATTAGGATCATTTCTGGTCGTATGGTATTTTTTACAAGGCATTTAGCTCCCAGGTCCAGTTAGTGGTAAGGTTGAGCATGTGTTCCCAGTACACACACACATAAGCACACCTTCACACACTGTCCTGCTTTGAGCTAGAACAGCACTAATTCTGTTTAGTAAGTTTACTTCTGAGCTCAGTTTCTGCACAGTGCGGGCACTTTCTGAAGTTCAGGGCATGCTTGCACAGCCAGTGGCTGCTCCTAGCAGTGAGAACACTGATAGGTAGAGTTAGCACCAAGGTCTGGGGTGCAGGCCAAGGTCATGTTAAATCTTGTGAGCCACGTTGAGGTGCAGTAAGAGGTGACATCTGCAAGGAGGAGCAGATAGGAGAGGTGACACTAAACTAACCAGCCAGGGATTTTATCCCATGGATATCATATTCAGTATAAAGCTGAGAGATCACCAGGGCCATGCCTCTTCTTCTGTGGTCAAGATCTAAGGAGGACTCTGTTCTGCCTTCAATCCTCATCCATGAGTTCCTTAATCCAGTTCCACAATCCAGCTTCTGAATTCAGTTCCCATCTGCTGCTGACTTCAGTCTAGTATTTCCTTAGTGCCTTCCCACGGAGTGAATGGTGATGCCATCAGGAGGTTGGGTTTCATACTGTTTTGTATCTGTCTTATTACTACTTTCATTAAAGCTGTTTTAGTTCTTTCCCAACCCCTCAGTCTCTCTCTCTCTCTTCCTTTCTCTTCTATTTTGGAAGGCAGAGGGGTTTATAGAGAGCATCTATCACCTGCTTAGTGTCTGTCCCAGCCCTAACCCTTGAGACTTTGTATGTGTGGGAAAACAGTTGAAGTTTTGGCTTCTAAATGGTGTTTGATCAGTTGCTGCTCCCAAACAGAGGATAACCTTTTCAAAGATGACAGGTACCAGCAGTGCAACTTTTCAGGAGTCACATGCAACACTTTACCCAACAAATTTACATCTCACTTGTATAACTCTGTAAGTATGTTCAGACCTGAATCAACGTGCACATTCTCTGTGTTTAATTGCTGGTAATCTGAACAAAAAAACCCAAACCAACAAATAAGTGGGAAAAAAAAGGCAACATCTGTTTGTTGGTCATCAGATGTACACCTACCTTCAAATCTTTTTCATCCATGCTTGGGTTTGCTTAGTAGCTCAGCTGACTTAGGAGGTGGAGGTGCTACAATAATCTGCCTACAGAAGTCTGCACAGTCTCTTAAAGTCTCTTCAAGGCTTGGTCTGGGATTTTAAAGACACTTAGTTGTCTAAAAATCCTACTATGTACATAATTGCTATGGATTACTTCTGGATGTGCTTTAAAGCTCCACTAAACACCTCCTGGAAATGTAAGGCACCTAAATGCCTTTAAAGATTTCTCTCTAGGTGCTTCATCTGACTGAGCCTATGATATTTGTTCTACAAATAGACTAATTTGTTCACAGTGTGAATTCTATACAATGGATTTTCACTTGTTCCATTTGGCTGTGTAGTCTCTTTCTCAGATAGCTAGAATATGTTTTGACTTCTAACCTTCATAACTCATGGTCTTATTTAATTCCTATCCACTTCCTAGGCTAATTTAACATGCAGAAAATGCCCCTTTTTTCACCAGGCACAAAATAGGAAGAAAGCTTTCTTAAGATTTCACTTGCAGATTTATCCTTGTCATTGGTTTTCCTTTTTCTGCTCCCTTTTGCAAAACAACAACAACAAATTGATATGTTCAATCTGAGAAATGAGTAAAATGGTGTGACAGCTACAAACTGCCAGACCAGCTTTGCAAACTCATTTTCCTGGCAGTCTCTTGAACAATCAGTTTACATGATACTTACACCCTCAGAGTCTCTTGCTTTCAAGTTTGGAAGCAAAAGATGAAATAACAAAACAGGTCAATGCTTGCATTCTATGGAGTGCCATAACCCTTTATGACAGACAGAATGTGGATATCAATTGGACTTGATGATCTTGAAGGTCTTTTCCAAGATGATTGGTCCTGTGGGTTAAGGAAGATCCAGCTGCTAGGCAAAACCTGGATTATTCTGACATTTCTAGCTGGTAAAAACCTGAGACAGTTCATTTCCACAGGGCAACTCTCTGGTGCTCCAGTGTGACAGCAGAGCCTGTGTGGTTCTTTATTCCTGTTAGCCAGCACTGACAAAGATATTGGCTGTCTGACTTGGCACTGTTGTCAGAGAATAACAGCAAATAATATGCTCATATTGCTTCTGCACAAGATCCAGCTGCCTAGAAAAATCTATATATGTTCACAGCCAAGACGAACTGATGGGGCCATGTGGGGTTGCAGAGTCTCCAGTGTTCTTGTCTTCAGCCTTTCTCACGTACTCCTTCCGTTTGCAAAGGCTAAAATAGGAATAGTTACCTACCAGATGATGAATTTCACAAGACAGGACAAAATGTGTAAGGTGCCCATGCCACGGAGCAAAAGGATCTTCCAGAGAGCAGCCCAAGCAATGCCCATCTCCCCCAAAATCACATGGAAATTTGCTTTAATGCCCTGGAAAAACCCCAGCAGAGTTCCTGTATTTAGCTAGTCCTACGATATGATTGTTAAGCTGCTTCCTGCTTTTCAGGAAACGCATTTGTGTTTCTATCAGGGTTGTTGCTAAGACTGTTTCTATTTCCTGGAGTTTTTAAGGACTAGAGAGAAATCTATGTGCTAGCAGAATAGTTAGCACAGTAGCTACTGTTTTCTTTTCCAGAATGGTAAATGTGCTGTATTTTGATACATAAGAATAGTAGTAACTGTCTGTCCAATGATTAACTGTCAAAGCAGTAAATATCATCCATGTGGTGGATTCACTCTGAAAGCTCGTGGCAGGCTAGTAAATGCTACTAACCTTACATTCATCTTTAGGAGGAAGGTCCCAGGGTCAATGTTGTTCCTTTCTCTCTTCTGCAGTTTGAAAGTTTTTCATGCAAGTTTAAAAGAAGGGTTTAAAAAAAAAATCTTAAAACAGGTTGGCTTTGGGCTTTTTTTGTCTGGCTTCCTGAGGAAACAAAGTATGAGAAGTCATGCTCTGTGCAAGTGTCTGCCCATGTATCTCCACCACCACCTCCATTTCAATCTGTCAGCCTCTTGTGACAAGACCTTCAAGAGGCACATGAATTCCAGAGATAGTGTAACTGCAGAAGAGCCTAGAAACAGCTCAACAACTTTACAGCATGATCAAAACTTTCAAAAGAGGAAGGGAGAGAGCAAAACACACACAGAGAGAAGTGAATAGTCTCACTCGTGCATTGAGAGCTGGGGTTATTCAGCCTGGACAGAGGAAAGTTCCAGGGTGTATTCAGAGCAGCCTTCCAGGATTTGAAAGCAGCCTAAAGGATAGCTGGAGAGGGACTTAGTTAGAAGGCATGGAATGGCAGGATGAAAGCTAATGGCTTCAAATGGGGAGAAGCTGGATTTAGACTAAACGTTAGGAAGAAACTCTTCACTGTGAAGGTGATGAGGCACGGGAACAGATTTCCAAGAGAACTTGTGGAAGCTCTAAGACTGGAAGTGTTCAAAGTCAGGCTGGATGTGTCCTTGAGCAACTTTTTCTAGCAGGACGTGTCCCTGCCTGTGGCAGAGGAGTTGGAAACAGATGATCTTTAAGTTCCCTTCCAACCCAAACCATGCTATGACTATGACAGTAAGGCAATCACTGGTGTCTTGCAGCTTACTTTTTGCCTAGAGAAGCCACTGCATTTGATATGATCCTCAAATAGTTTCTTGCCTTGTTCCCTCACCTTAAACTTGTTGCTCTGAAAGCTGTGTTGTCACTAATTGTCACCAATGCTCAAGGGTGATACTTCAGGGGGTTGCTTTAATTCTGCTCACCTGTCTGCTTTGTAGCTGTAGCTGTCAGTGGAGGTGATGCTGGTGACTGTGGTCTAGCACCTGAGATGCGGACTGAACTTGTGATGTTAAAGCAGAGATCACTACATCAGCTCAGGGATAACTATGTTTATGGGTGAAATGCCTGAGAGAGATGGTAAAGCAACACTGGTGAAATCATCTTATCAAGAGGAGGTTATAGCTGCATTTTCATACAGGTTTCTTTTTGTCACTGTTTGCCAAGGTGAATGAAAACCCTCTGTAACTCCAGCCCTGAATATTAACATGTTTGAGTTCAGTTGCCTGGGCACTTTCTAGCACTTACTGTCTTTTCCTTTGTAACACACTTTTTGTCCTTTGAAAAGGAGTATTTTCCTTTACCCCTTTGTTTCTCTCTGTGCTTATCTTCAATGCTAACATTAACTCATCCAGGACTTCTTGCAAAGCTGGTCATAGTGATTTTTAAGCAACCATTGCAGCAGCTGGAGAGGAGGGAGGCATGTACCTGCCTGTTTTGTCAGGCAGAGTGTGTGTTTTGGTGTGGCTATGTTTTTAACTTCCATTCTAATGGGTCACTTAGTTACATAAACAAACAGAGCCAGAGGATGGGCTGCACTCTGTGTTCAACAGAGTCACTAAAACATCTGGGTTAGTGGTTTCTTACAGCTACAACTAAGAGTTTGAGAATACAAAGTTAAGGCCGGGATTTATCTGTGCTTAACTCTCCAGCCTCTGCACACATTAGAGATTTTGGGGGACTGAGCTTCTGAAGGACAGAGTGAAACCAAGTTTTAGCCAGAATGTGTACTCTGCATTGTCTGAATCACACAGTGAGAGGTCCAGCTGTAAGAGGACAAATCTGAGGTATTGCTGACTGGCTGTTGGAGTTTGTCGGCTCTGAATAGATGCCAACACAATGCAGAGCTTATTAGTAAATTCCTGGTGTTTTGAGTGTGGGAAATGGGGACAAAATGGTCTCATAACCAGAAGTGATGGTAAAAGTGTTTTCAGACCAGGTGAGTGCACTGAGATTTAACTTGGTAGAGTTAGAGGATGGTTGGACTTGATGGGCTTAAAGGTTTTACCAACCCAAATGATTCTGTGCTTCTATAATTCTGTTATTATAATCTAGAATTACATCCCAGATAGCAAGTCAGTACCTAAGGAAAGCTAGGGAAAGAGTATGTTACTGCTCCCTCCAAAATGCCCTTCTGCATGCTGATTAAGGCTTTGCTGAACAAAGAACAGATCTGGACCATCATATTTAACAGTCCATTGGAAGCATCCGTTTAGCTATGTAATTGCTTTTTAGCTATGTAATTGCTTTTTAAACCCAGTTACAGTTTCAGCCTCCAGAGTCCCCTGTGGCATTGCCTATCACACACAATTGAGTTCCATTCTGTGAAGTACTTCCTTGTGTTGTAAAGCTGGTGCCTCAGTTTGATCCCCTATGCCAAGAAACATCAGGCAGCAGCTCCTTGTGACCTTTGTATCTGTGTGTAAGGTGAAGATTTTAGTATTTGTTCTGTTCTTTCTTTCCCTATCTGTCCAGTATTTTCTGAGCTGAAAGTATTAGCATAATTAATCCTTGAGGGGAACGTTGCACTCCTGAGATAGTCCTTGCTTATCATCCTTCTCTGTGTGTATTAGTTCTGCTGCAGACTCTGTGCAATGGGAATGAGAGTGTTCAAGTCATGGCCATCAATTTAGGCAGTGGTATAGGATGCTTCCTGTGCTAGGCTTTATTTTCTTACAACTCTTAACATTGTTTCCCCTCTGGATTGCTGCTGAGACTTTCTTTCTTTCCATTGAACTATCCACACTAGCTCCAAGATGTCTTCCAGATCCCTTCACTAGACACAGGGTTGTTTTTCCTTGTGTTATGCAGTTCTGGATGTTAAATTTCATTAGGTATTTTGCTCAGACCATTATCATAAAACACTTCTGAAACTCAGTCCAAGTGATGGTAGTTGATGGCAGATGACTGCTCTGAAGACTTTTATACAATCAAGAAAGATTCACTAGTGGGCTTGGTAGTGTTAGGTTAATGTTTGGACTCTGTGATCTTTAAGATTACTTCCAGCCTAAATGATTGATTCTGTGATTATTATTCTGTTCCCCTGGATCATTTATAATTAATCAGGTCCAAATACAACCAATGAATCTGAACTAGACTTTGTTTCTTGACTTTTGTTGCTAAAGCAGAAGACCACCTTCATCTTATCCCATTCAGCTTAGTCTGTTTAAGACTTAACTAAAACATCTTGCAACAGGGATCTGTAGTGCAGCATGTAGGATGGGAAAGAGGGAAAGGATAGGTGTAGGTTGTGTTGCACAAACTAACTTTTCGTGGTGTTATTCCCTGAGGATAAAGGAAAAGTTTCTAAAACAAAGGGTTGGAGTCCCCTCTAGGGTGTCAGTTATTTAACACTTAGTAAGCCAGGCATGTACTTGAGATGAAATGTGTGGCTTTCCAAGCACAAATGATTCATCTCTGGTGCCATGGTCTAGCCTTGGGCACTGTGGTAAAGGGTTGGACTTGATGATCTGTGAGGTCTCTTCCAACCTTGGTGATACTGTGATACTGTGATACTGTGATCTCCCTGTGAGAAACATTTATAAGAGGAGGTTTGCAGCTAAAATA
Organism: Pogoniulus pusillus; assembly: GCF_015220805.1. NCBI lineage: Eukaryota > Metazoa > Chordata > Aves > Piciformes > Lybiidae > Pogoniulus > Pogoniulus pusillus. The sequence goes on along the minus strand of NC_087273.1, from coordinate 36,212,882 downwards.
AATTATAAACTGCTCTGGTGAGGTCTTGGGTTTCACAGGTGAGTCGCAGTTTTCTTCCTTACCCTTTTTCTCGGGTGGTGAGTGGCTCCAGGCTGCCACTCTACTCTCCCCAGCACAGATCCTGCTTAATCTGTCCCAAAGGTCCAAAGCAAATCAGCATACCGCTTGCAGCCTGCTTTGCAAGTGACCGTCTCAGATTACATTTGTAAGGAGGAGGGCACCATTCCTCTGCAGCACAAACAGCGAAGCAGAAGCTACCACTGGACAAAGCCTGGCTTATTTTTAACATCAGAGCCTGCAGTACTGTCGAGGGTGGATGGGTACAGCCACCGAAGGAATGTGGTCTGAGCCTGAATACACAAAAGCAGCTGAGGCATCCCACTCTGAGCAGGGTGCTGCCGGTTGGGAGTTAGGAGAACACAACATTTACGCACAGAGCACCCAGCGTTTTCCTCTTACAAACCCACTCTGCAGCAGCGAGCTCAAGGGTGTATGCCCTGTTGCCTTGGCCTGCAGCCCGCTAGCAGCATTACCATATTAATGATTTAAAGGCTTACGAATGCTAAGAATGCAAGAGGTCAGTCTGGCCCACGGCCAGGACTCAACCCACTGCCCGCCCAGGGTGAATAATCCCTTTCACGGTCGGGTTGTTAAACAGTGTCCCGGGATGCAGGAGGAGATGGAGTTACAATGTATGCTGACTGCACAGTCGAATGCCATTGCTCCGCAGGAAGGGTGTGGAGACACAGTTGTTGCCTGTGCAGAGAAGATTTGCAGAGGGAGCCATCTCCGTTGTATGAAACATTTTTGCCGTGGTGTCCCCTCTCTTTATAAGTACGTGTGCCCGTTTGATCTGTCGGGAGCAGGGCACAGCTGTAAGCAGTCAAAAGAGGTTTTTATCTCAGGGCAGCAGCTTGGTTAGTGTGGAAGATAGTTATGCTAAAAATGCTACGTAATCAAGGAGGCTGAGCACTTCTATATAAAAAGACTTAATGTGACCTACAGATAAAGCAAGAGAGATACCAATGTCTTTTTTACACTTTACATTTGCTCAAACACCTGCCCCCCAGCCAGGCAGTATTTTTAGTTTGCATGTAGCCAAAGGGAATCTGGAAAAGGTGGTGGAAGGCCACAGGAGGAACAGTGTAACAGGTGACGTGTTTAAAGGGGTCACCAGAGCACGGTACAGAAAAATAGCTCAAGGAAACCAGTGCTTCAAGCTGGTGAGACCGAGGTAATGGTACCAGACACAGAGAAAGGCTTAGATGAAAGTAAACGAGAGCAGTGCACAAAGAGCTGGAAGCTCCCAGGTGAAAACCAGAATGTAGCACTTGGAATTTTCTAGGCAAAGAGAACTAAAAGCACAAAGAAATTCCAGAGCAAAAACCAATCAACCAACCAAAACCCCACAACAACAACAACAACCAAAACAAACACCGCCCCCAAACAAACAAAACCCCCACCTCCCAAAAAATAAACACCAAGAAAGCCCCCCACACTCCCCCCCCAAAGCAATAAAACCCCACTAACACACAAAACCCCACACCCAAACGTATCAACAGCAAAACACCAAAACCCCACAAACAAACAAAAAACTCCCACCCCCAACAACCCAAATCTAACCCTTTGGAGAGGCAGAAGTCATGGAACTAAAACTGACTTTTATCCATTAGATCTCCACTGCCTTTACTCATTACTCCTAGTAAGACTCTCCATTTGATTGTAACAATCCTTTAGAGGGACTTTTACACAGGCATGTAGAGACAGGGTAATGACTTCAAGCTGGAAGAAGCTAGGTTGAGAGTAGACATTAGGAAGAAATTCTTCAGCATGAAGCTGGTGAAGCACTGGAACAGGTTGCCCAGGCAAGTTGTGGATGCTTCAAGCCTGGAAATGTTCAAAGACAGATTGGATGTAGGCTTGGGGAACCTGTTCTAGCAGGAGATGTCCCTGCCCTTGGCAGGGGGATTGGAACTAGGTGATCTTTAAGATGCTTTCCCATCCAAACCATCCCATGATTCTATGATTGCTGGTGGTGCTAGTGACAAAAAAACTGTTTTGTTATGGCTGATCACAACTCTTGTGAAAACTAACCATGGTACCATGTTGGGGCCAGATAAGCCTAGGAGGAACTGAGAGAATTGTGTATTGAATTCAGTGCTTACCGAGGTAAAACTGTTAGAGGCTGTACAGTTCTTACCTAGGAGAAAAACTTGTGCAGTTTGCAGGAAGTTTTTACAATGCTGAAGAAACCCACCTTGGTCATCTCATTCAAAGATGAAATGGCTTTTCTGGGAGACTGGGGTAGCTGTTTGCAATGACTAGGCTGAAATCTCTGATTGAACAAATTCATTGTTGGATAATCAACTGTCACTCAAAAGACATCAGTTATCCTGACAGTGCCTTTTATTTGGAAAGCATCAGGGTGTTGAATGCAGATTGGAGCAAATTCTGCAACTGTTCTAGGCAGCTTTTCTAGGTGACCTTCCTCAGTAAGTAAGCAGGGGAGCTCCTAAACCAAGCATGTTAGGTACAGGAGGCACTGAAACGATGCTTTTTGCACTTTAGCTTTTCAGGAACAAAACAGAGAGTGTTGCAGGCCTTTGTTTGTTTAACTCAGCATCAAACTAGTAGTTCTTGTATTTAATTAAGATTATTTTCTTGCTTGTTCTTTCCTGATTTTGAGAAGGGGGAAGAGCATTTGAAAACTCTACTTAATGAAGAGCAACAGCAAACAGGTCACACACCTATGCAAGAGAAGATGCTTTGTAATTAGAAAGTGCTTTTAACATAAAGGATTCTGGACTTGATGATCTAATTACAAAATGTGTCAGAATTAATTATACCCAGCTTTAACACTTTAAAGGAGTTCTTAGATGTCTGAGATTTCCCTGGGTCTGTAATAGACTGACTACTCTCATCACTGAGCTCCTCTTCTCTCAAATGCAGCTGTTGCCTGCAGATTGAAGCTTTTTTTTTTTTTGAACACACAACAGGATCACAGTTACCTTATTTAAAACCACCTCAGACCTAACCTGTACATTATAGATGCTAATTATTAAAGGAGACTTTTTAGAAAGCTAATCATCAATCAACCTTTTTTATGCTGTAAATGCATTATCCTTCTTCTGGCCTATATTTCTAGTGTTACATTTCATTAGCTGCTTTATAAACCAACTAACAGGACTACTTCAGTGTCCTCTTTCAAGTGATAATTAATGCTTATTCATAAATATTCCTAACCAAGAATCCATTAAGAGCTGAATGATTCACACTGATGTGTGGCCTTAGTAAAACCATGACTGAGGTTAGTGTCACAGAATCATAGAATGGTTTAGGTTGGAAAGGACCTCCAAAGGTCATCTGGTCCAACCCACTCTGTACTGAGCAGGGACATCCTCCACTAGATGAAGTTGCTCAGAGCCTTGTTGAGCTGTTGAATATCTCCAGAAATAGAGTCTCAACTACCTCCCTGGCAACTTGTTCCAGGGTTCCACCACCCTCATGGCAAAGAACTTTTCCCTAACATCCAATCTAAATCTCCTCTTCTCCATTTTCAAACCATTGCCCCTCATCCTGTCACTGCAGACCTTCGTAAGTATCCCTCTCCATCTCTCTTGTAGGCTTCCTTCAGATACTGGAAGGTCATTATTAGGTCTCCCCAGAGCCTTCTCTTCTCCAGCCTGAACAATCCTGCCTGTCCTCATAGCAGAGGTGTTCCAGCCCTCTGATCATTTTCATGACTCACTTCTGGACTTGCTTCATCAGGTCTGTGTCCTTCCTCTGTTGAGGGCTCCAGAGCTGGACACAGTACTCCAGCTGAGGTCTCACCAGAGCAGAGTGAAGTAGCAGAATCACCTCACTGGATTTGATGACCGTGCTGCTTTTGATGCAGCCCAGGATGCCATTGGCCTTCTGGCCTTACAAGCACACACTGTTTGCTCTGCACACCTGCATGATCTGCTGCCCATGGTGCAGCTCAGGATGCCATTGGCCTTCTGGCCTTACAAGCACACACTGTTGGCTCTGCACACCTGCATGATCTGCTGCCCATGGTGCAGCTCAGGATGCCATTGGCCCTCTGGCCTTACAAGCACACACTGTTGGCTCTGCACACCTGCATGATCTGCTGCCCATGATGCAGCTCAGGATGCTATTGGCCTTCTGGCCTTACAAGCACACACTGTTGGCTCATTTCCAGTAAATACTTTGTATCACAGCAGCTGAAAATATTAACCCTGTGACCGGATTTTGTCTCTGCAAACACAGCTGTGAAGAGCCCCCCAGAGAACACTCCAAAATATTTGTTTCCATTTTTTCTGGTCACCGATAGCACAGGCAGCTTGGGGTTTGCTTATTTTTCCTTTAAGGTTTTGTGCTTGTGCTGGGTTAACCTTGGGTGGCTGCCAGGTGCCCATCAAGCCACTCTCTCACTTTGTCTCTTCTATAGGTTAGGAGAAGAAAAGAAGAATGAGGTTGTGGGTCAGGGTAAAGACAGGGAGATCACTCACCCTTTACCAACAACAGCAAAACAGACTTGACTCAGCAAAGAATAACTTAATTTATTGTGAATTAAAAATAGAGCAGAACGGTGAGAGACAAAGACAGAACTAAAAATACTTTCTCCCCCACACCCCTCCCTCCCAAGCTCAGCATCATTCCTTCATTTCCAGCTTTTCTACTTTGTCTCCCTGGCACTATATAGTACAGGAGAATGAGGGTCACAGTCAGCCTACAACAGTTCCTCTCTGTCCCTCCTTCCTTTTTGTCTTCTCCAGCATGGGCCCTTTCCCACAGGATACAGTATTTTTTCAGGAACTGCTCCAGTGTAGGTCTTCTCCATAGGCTACAGTCCTTGAGGAATAGATTGTTCAGTGTGGGTATCCCATGGGCTGTGAGTCCTGCCAGAAAACCTCTTCCTGTGTGAGCTCTCCAGGGGCTGCAGCTTCCTTCAAGGTATGTCCACCTCCTGTGGCACAGGGTCCTCCCTGGGCTGCTGTGTGGTTATATTCTCTCCTGTCGTCCTCCATGGGCTGCAGGGGAACAACTTGCTTCATGGTGGTCTTGTCTGCAGGCTGCAGGGGAAGCTCTGCTCCAGCACCTATAGCATCTCCTCCTTGGTGTCTCCAGGGCTGTTTCTCTTACATTTTTCTGAGTCCTCTTTTGCAGCTGCTGTGCAGCATGTTTTTACCCTTCCATGTTTCCACAGAGACCACTAACTTGGCTGAAGGGCTCAGCTTTGGGCAGCAGTGGGTTCATTTTGGAGCCAGCTGGAAGCAGCCCTCTCTAAACCAGAAGCAGCTCTGGTCCCTGCTCACAGAGGCCACCCCCACAGCACCCCTCCACCCTTCAGTGCCAACACCTTCCCACTAAACCAAATACAGTGCACTGTTGTGCTTTTCCACAGCAAGAAATCAGACCTTGGTTCCCCACAAGAGGGGAACAGCTCCATAGTCAACAAATTAAATTCATATTTGCATGCAATCAAACATGTATGATTATATCTGTAGGTAAATGACTACAGGGAGTTTTCATGAGACATTATGGAAAAAGGTCCTTGATCCTTACAGTATTTAGTGAAAACCAGAGCTTGCCAAAGCCTTCTGTCTCCTGTACTCAGTAGTTTGTAGTCTCTTGCAGCCTTGGTAAAAGGGGGAGGAAGACATTCCTTTTGTATGAAAGCAAACACAGTTTGCATGGTTTCTCTGGGGCCAGAAAGTGAGTCAGCAGTAAAGAGTTAAGATTTCAGAGCCACACAATCATATCCAGCTACATCACTGCCACAGTTCAGCATTTGAAAACAGCCTGTGCCAGACCATAGATCCATTTATATTCATAATTATTTCAGGAATAAGTTATTCTGGAAATTAGTAGAGACAACATCCAAAGCCAGCATTTAATTGTATTTATTCATGGACAGTGATCTTTAAAATTGGCACTACACATCAGAAAAAAAAATCACCATCACTGACACCTGATTCTCACCTATTCAATTTCCACAGCAAGTTAAACTATTGAGATTGAAGAAGGAAGCAGCAAAATATTACCTTCTCCTTTAGCAAAACAGCAGTTCTCATGGTTATAAATACCTTAACTGCACATATCACAAGATAAGGTAGAGAAAGCAGTGATAAACTGTAGACCCCACAAGGATAGTTACTAATACATAAGTGATGTGGTATGTTAAGCACATTAATACCTCCACTGAAACTTGAAGCATCAAGTCAAAAACATACTTTGGTTTTCAACTTGTGTGGTTTTAATTAAAGAAGCCTATGCCTTTGGTTCAAGTGTTGTCTCAGGAAGAAGCATGCTGAAATGATTTAGAGCTATCATTCTAGTCAGTTACAAGTGACCACAAATAGTTACCTTCACAGTTAATATTCAGAATTACCAGCAGCTCCTGGATTGTGATCACCTACCTCTCTACTCACTGTACTGAATAAATTTCCAGCTCAAAGTCCTGTTTTCATCTCTTTACTCTTTCCTCCCTTCTCTGTAAAGATTAGATGTTTCCTAATCCTGTATTCCAAATGGTCCAAGGAATTTAGACCCTGCCTTTCCTCTCCTACTGAACAGAAGAGCTTGTAATCCTGTTTCCCCTGAAAGAATAGGAAGGTGCAAGAAAGCAAAAACTTAATGGGTTTATGGAAGGAAGGAAGTGAAGTAATTATAAGTTATACACACAAGAAATGCTACTAGCTTCTTAATTCTAGCTATGAAGAGAGCAGCTTTCTTTTGCTTGCAGAATGTGAGCAGTGCCTGAGTCAACCAGATCAAGTACTTCAGTGAAAATTCCTTTTTTGGTCACCAGAGAGTAGGACTTGGTGCATTGTTAGTAAGTGATGCAAAGCAACAGGCAAAAAGGGCCAGTGCAAGGAAGAAGGCAGCAAACATGTCTCACACCTTCCATGTCACTGATAGCAAGCCTTGACTGCTACAGTAACAACTGCAGATTAACTGAGTTTATGGAAAGGAAAATTAAAGCTAAAAATGTCAAGTAGAAACCTGGCTTCTTCTCTGGATATCTGCATTAAAGAGCCTGTGCTTTAGTTTGTATCTTGCATATAATTTCCTGGAAGGTAGATGATGCTGAAGCTGTTCTTTGTTGTGTACCACATACAGCTGAAGTAAAAGCTCTGCCTCCTAGGCAGTCTGTAAAAAACAAAACACTAGAGCAAGCTGGTTCCAACTCAGAGAATGCCAAAAGCTTTACCTCCGTATAGAAGCTGCTACAGTAGCAAATGTCACTCCTCAAATACTAACCCTGTGGCAATTAAAGAGATTCAGAAGCAATTAAACAACTTTTGGATACTTAAATATTCCAAGACACTTCTCTTTTGAGAAAACATCAAAGCCAAGGTACTTTGTTCAGCTGTTTGCCTTTTGCATTACAGGGAGATACTCTGAGGTGGAGACTTTGCAGCTCACATGACCTTCAGCAGCTCAACTTTTAAGTGCTAAGCTGTCAGAAAAGCAGCTGTTTAAAAGTGCTGCAAATTCATACTGAGATAGTGTTTTGGATCACAGTAGGTTCTCAGGCAGTGCCACTGGAAGCTATGGAGTATTAGCTCTGTACTAATTGTTTCTGGCTATAAAAAGCTGCAGTTTGAGGTCTACACGGATCAAGCTTAGAGATGTTCACACAAAGCACTACTGAAGTATGCAAATTTGTTTTGTTTTTATAATGCTGATGCTTCCCCCATCAGCAACACACAGGGACATTACATACAGTTTGCTGTCCTTAAAACCTGAAAGGATTAATGATAAAAGTCCTTGCACTGCATCAGTTAAACACAATTCCCTGACAGGGGTAGAAAGACTTTGGCCAATAATTATGATGGCAACAATCATTTGGGGGATGGTGTGTCAAGAACAACACAGATGAAGTACAAAGCTCCCATTTTAATGTAACCCCTTTCTCATTACTCACAAAATAGTCTAAAGAAATCTGACAGTGCTGCAAGCTACAGGCATTCTTCCCCGTGAGGAATCAGGAAAGAAGCAGTCCTCCCCTTGTCTGGAGCAGTATGCTCTTCCCACTCTGCCATCAAACACTCAGTACTAGATGGGAAACACCAGAAATCAGGGAAAACCCATCTTTCTTAGCTGTCTGCTTATTTGTAGTGCCATCGCTGAAGAGACAGGCAGAGACCAAGTGAAACTCTGTTCATCAGTCCCTTTAATACTTAGAATTAGGCTGCTTTCCACCACCACTGTGATTTGAAAGGTGCAGCTCCAGCTGGCTACATTGCACCCACAAAGGGAAGGCAAAAGCAAGCATAAGAACATGGAATTTCTAGATAAAAGTAAGGTCAATATTCCCAATCTATCAGTGACATTGGAAGTGAAGAGAGCCAGATGACAGGTTAGAATAGGTGCTACCATCTGTGGTGCTTGGTCTTGTCAGTCTGTTTGCTCCTCTTTTGGCAGATTAGGTTTTGTTCCAACTGATCAGTGCAATTGATGAACCTAGTTAATGGATTTCTGTCTCAGCAGAGGTATGGCAAGCACTGTGGGCTCCACAGTGGTCTTCTCCCTCTCCCTCCTACTTCTTTCTTCCCTTGCCACACTTGTGAACTCTGTCACTAGAGCTTCTTCTCCTAGGTTCTTCTTGCTGCCAGGTGAGACCCAATTAGCTGTACCTGCAGTCTCCTTAACAGCATCCAGTCTTAATGCAAAAATATAACCTGAGCAAGCAAATGAAAACCTCAAAAGTCACACCTATGAGCAACCAAAGTTGGGCTCTTTTGCTTCAGCAACAGGAGTTTGTATTTTGACATCTAACACTGCTCATTTTCCAGTTTTCTACACTGCTGGGAGCTGGTCATACTAGCAGGTCACTAAACTTTGGAAAACATCATGGACAATTCTGCCTAAGGATTAAAAACTTTGCCCTTTATTACAGCTTGTCTTGAGAGACTGTAAAACTGCAGATTCCCATTTCAGAGCATAAGGATGCTATACTAGACTGCTGTCCTGCTCTGCTCCCCCAAACACAAGGGCATCAAAATCCAGCATCTCCTATGTGTCACTCAAACCCTGTTTGGGGTGTAGTGAGATCTTGTAACTGAACAGTAAAAGCTACAGTAGTGATGCTTTAACCCCTGAAGGAAGTTTCAGCAGCTTGCTTGTAAGCCATATTCATGAAGCTATGGCAGAACACTTAGGCAGAATGGGCACCAGATCTAAACAAATACACCGAGTTCCTCTTCAACTGATACAAGCTCTACTAGCCAGAATTTTCTGTAGCTTTGAAAGAAAATATAAAGAGATACAATGAAATGCTTTAGCTTGTTTTAAGGGAAGTATGCCAAAAACTTAAGCTGTTGCTTAGCAGCTGTACTTCCTCCAATTAGTCTTCGCGAGAGTAGTCAGCCACTGGACCATTACTCAGTTGTAATGCTTAGTTCCATTGCTAGCTGGAGTAAGTACTCTTCACCCTTTTGTACCTCAATGCCAATTGGGCACCAATACCAGAGCTGTTAAGGATTAAACCCAAAAACTATGGCCCCTCTGTGGCCCCACCTTACAGTCCAATCTACTCAGAAGGCAAGCAGACAGCCATGAAAATAAGAACAACTTAGGTTTGAATCAGTGCAAGAAATATTCCACTGGTTACAAAGCGTGCAGGTTTCCAAGCATACTGATTCTCCATCTGGAGTTGCTGGGGCAAAGCCTTACCCTCTCTCCTTTTGCCAAATTCTCAGGCATTAGGTACCCATCTTTTTGCTGGGCCTGTGACCACCAAACCCTTATTTTATGACTAAGGCATACAAAGCATCCCCAAATGGAGAAAAATGTTAGCTCATGTGAGTGTACATCTCCTTCCTGTAACATCATTACAATCAACACTGGGCAAGAGAATGTCTCTGAGTAAAAGGATCCAAGATCAGAAGTGCAGCTGTGCTTGCTACTCCTGCCTTGATCTTGCACAGGTGCCATCTTCATCATATTCACCCATCAACTGCAACATATAGGTCCCAGTGTAGAGGAGAAACTGTCCAGTTATTTGTGCTGCATGGGACATCAGCTGAAGCACCTTCCTAGGAGAAAAGAATTTGTAGAAGAAAAGCCATTTCTTTAATACAAAAAAGATGACATTACTCTGTTTTCCCCACCCACACCACCTTTAACATGAGGCAGATCTAAAAACTCTCTCACTTCTTAGAAGCTTGCCAGTTTCATACCTTCCTTAGGGAAAAATAGCTCTGTGGCCATTAACAGAAAACTATGGACATGGTAGCAGAACCAGAAAACACATTTAACAAGGCTGTCATCCTGTTAGACATTTACAGTCCTCCCACAAAGGCATCACTGAAGACAGCTTTACCTGGGAGCCCACCAACATTTCTGCAGCATGGATCCACCTTGCACCTCACCTTTAGGCCATCCACCAACACTACACCATGGGCATCTCCAAGCTACAGGACAAACCTGATGTGTAATCACATGACAGTGAATGCCCAGCAGCAAAACAAGTGAAGCAAGGCAGGTTAATTCTGTCCAAGCTGCAGTCTTCAGAATTCTCAGTTCAAACTCATGGGTTTAAAAGATTTTAAAAGCATCAGCATTCAAATACATATACTAACTATAAAGTGAAAATCAGCACATGTTACAGAATCACAGAATGGCAGGGGTTGGAAGGGACCTCTGAGGAACATCTAGTCCAAGCTTCCTGATAAAGCCCACAGCAGGTTGCTCAGGATCACAAGGTGCATTTGGAATCTCTTCAGAGAAGGAGATTCCTCAATCCCTCTGAGCAGCCTGCTCCAGTGTTTTGGCACCATCACAGAAAGTAAGATGTTTCTCATGTTCATATGGAACTTTGTGTGTTCCAGTTTGTGTCTTTTGCCCATTGTCCTGCTGTTGGGCACCACTGAAATGAGCCTGGCCCCAGCCTTTAGGTATTGATCAGCACTGATAAGATCCTTTCTCCGTTTTCTCCAGGCTAAACAGCCCCAGGTCTTTAAGCTTTTTATCATAATAGAAGATGTTTCAGTCCCCTCAGCATCTTCATAGCCTCTGCGGCACTCTCACCAGTAGTTCCCTGTCCCTCTTGAACTGGGAAGTCCAGAACTGGACACAGTACTCCATAGGTTGCCTTACTAGGACAGAGCAAAGGGGAAGGAGAACCTTCTGAGACCTGTTGGTCACACTCTTTTTAATGCACTCCAAGAGATCATTGGTTGTCTTGGCCACAAGAGCACATTGTTGGCTCATGGTGAACTTGTTGTCCACCAGGATGCCCAGGTCCTTCTTAGCAGAGCTGCTTTCCTACAGGACAAGCCCTAACCTGTACTTCTGTGTGGGGTTATTCCTCCCCGTCTGCACAACTCACTCTTGTTGAACTTCATTAAGTTCCTCTTTGCCCAACTCCCCAACCTGTCCAGGTCAAACAAATCCATAAACAAAGATCAGGTAAGCATTAGAGGTCTAAAATACAAGCTGTGGGTCACCACAGGATCACAGGGCAATAGAGATCATCACATCTGAATGGTCCTTTTTCAACTTAGTGACAGCTGTGTCATCCTTCCATTCTCCACCAAACAGCAGGCACATCAGTACTAAGGGCTATATTCAAGCTCCACCCCATACAAGTTCAGTAGGCCTTCACCAGAGTGAAGCTGAGGCATGGGGGAAGTGGTACATAAGAACTGGAACTATTCCAAATCTGAAAAGGGATCAGTTTATGAAGATGCAGAAACCAGAGCAGCCTTCCTCTTCTGCAAAAAAAAGGAGGAAGGTTTTCTGAGTTCCTTCCTGACAAAACATGCAGCTGTGAACCCTCTGCTGCTATCCACTTCTGCTCTGAGCTCCAGCAGAGGAGGCAAAGTCTTCTTACTACAATTTCCCCTCCTTTTTTCTCCAGTGTGACAGAGAAGAAGGTTTGCAGTCAAAATCCAGTGCATTGAAGAAGTAGGAAGCCCTGTACTTTGAGCCTGGGAAGCCTTTCAAAACACTGTCCCCTTATTCATGCCTCCCACAAATATGCCTTTTCAGCACGTCCTTTCCTCACTGGATGGCACAGGCCAAGGAGCTTTACACTTGCAAAGAAAGCTGCACCTGGTACCAGGCTTGTGAGCAGCTGCACTGTGTCACTTGCTCGCAAGAGCAGTTGTCTCTTAAGCCATGGAGCAAGTTATGTGTTGAACTAGACATTTGATCCCTCAGTTGGACCCTGCAGGGGAAATGCACTAATCAGACCTGGCAGGCTTCGAGCCCCTCCCGTGGATGAACAACTGCTGCATTTTAAAGCCCATACCCTTCACACTCTGCAGGTGGGCATGGGGAGAGGGCATCAGAGTTAGCATTTGGAAATTCACTAGCAGAGGGACTACACCAAGAACCTAACATCTTCTGTCTCCAATTTCAGCAGCAAGTTGAGACAGGCCATCTCATTGCTGTGTTCAGGAGAACCCAAGGTTAACTCTTCCATCACCTCTGTCCTTCACTAGCACTCTTTTCCTGCCCTGACACTGCACTTCCCTTACAGCTCAACTCTGTAACATAACAGTGCTTCCAGAAGAACTCCACAGCTACTTCAGCTGTTTGCCAGCACCATTTTTTTCCCCCACCAGCTGCCCTGTGTTGGCAAGGAGACACAACTGTCCCTTCAAACTCTCCTTAGCAGTGCAATTTCCAGTGCTAATCCTCATCTCCACAGCAGACAGGCAGAAATCAGACTTTGTTCTGGCTCAAGAGACTTGACATACATAGGAGCTGGAGGAGTGCAGCTGTTCCAGGGTAAATTTTTGCTTTGAAGAACTCCTAATGAAGCTAGTGCTACAGGTGGATGTAGCACAGAGCTGGATAATCACTGCAGCATGACCAGAGAGGAGTCTCATCTGCAGCCATGCCAGCTGTGGCCTGAAAGATTAAGCCAAGGACCACCTAAGTAGAGTGGGAGAGGTCAGTCAGACTGCAAGACAGGGAACAAGATTAGCATTACAATGCACAGTATCTGTATTATGAGATGAAGGATTATTTGAAGACTTCAAAGTAAAGACTACACTTTGCTGAGAGAGATGGAAAACCTCACTTATGATATAGGCCCCTGTCTGTGCTGCACAGAGGAGCTATGCTCCTCAAGTCATAAAATGCAGCAGCACTACATCATTGTGTTTCAACCAGATTTTGAAAGGTCAGGTGGAGGAATTCAGGGCTGCAGCTTAAACAGCTGTCCAAGTGTGGCACCTCTGTGAAGGTATCCGAGCTAGAAGTTTCCTTCACACAGCTGGTTTTGACAAGGCACACACTTTCAGCACTCTGTTGAAAGCAGTGGTCAGGACAGGTATTATTTTGCCCCATGTAAGGGAGCATTTCCCAAACACCAGCTCTCCTAAACTCACAACACACAGAGATTAGTCCTGCAGGAGGCAGTGGTCCTTGTCAGGCTCCTTCACTTTGCTTAGAAATCACCTGCCTTAAAAATACTACCATCAGAGTCTTACTATAGATACCAAGTTGATATTAAGAGAGCAGACAGTGTCATATCTTCTCCATTTTCCTCTACCTCTGTGTAGCTCAGGTGCTGCATTTGGTAGATGTGCATTGCAAAGTCTCAGCAAGCTTTACCATAGAATGCTTTGGGTTGGAAGGGACCTTTAAACGTAATCCAGTCCAACCCCCCTGCAGTGAGCAGGGACATCTTCAACTAGATCAGGTTGCTCAGAGCCCCATCCAACCTGATCTGGAATGCTTCCAGGGATGGGGCACCTACCACCTCTCTGGGAAACCTGGGCCAGGGTTTCATCATCCTCAGTGTTAACAATTTCTTCCTTCTATGTAGTCTAAATCTCCCTTTTTAGTTTAAAACCATCACCTCTCATTCTGTTGCAACAGGCTGTGCTAAAAAGTCGGTCTCCATCTTTCTTATGGGCCCCCTTTAGGTAGTAGAAAGCCACAAGAAGGTCTCTCCAAAGCCTTTTCTCCAGGCTGAACAACCTCAACTCTCTCAGCCTGTCATCATAGCAGGTTTCAGACTTCTGATCATTTTTGTGGCTTCCTCTGAACCCATTTGAACAGATTCATGTCCTTGTTGTACTGAGGACTCCAGGTGTGGACCCGGCACTGCAGTGGGTTCTCAGCAGAGCTGAGTACAGGGGCAGAATCCCCTCTCTCAACCGACCACTAAGACCTCTCCCATTAGATTATCATCCCCTTGAAATCTCCCTTCAAAGAGTCTGATGCATCTTCCTCATCCTCCTGCATTTATCCAGCAAGTCAGAGAAATGTAGGAAAACTCTCTCAGGAGAACAAAGAGACTTTACATACACTCCTGCTGGGAAGATTTTTGCCTTGAGGGAGAACTTCAGATTCCACCATAAAAAAGGCTATAGGAAATTTTCACAAGCCAGCTGTCCACCTTACAAAGGAAGATTCATCATATTGGCCACCATTAATAAAAATACTAAGTTTACAAACACACTTGCTGCACAGAACCAAGAAGCAACCACAATTTGGCCTTAACACACAGACCTGGCCTGCAGTGCAAACAGACTTACCGCAGCACGCTCTTTGCTCCCATACATTTGATGTCATAAGAGATAGAGTAGATCTCATAGAAGGTTGCCTTGATGTTTAAGCAGCCAATAAAATCCTTGGGGTTCAGCTTGTACAGATCAAAAGTGATGTTGGCTACTCCCATTTTCTTCTTGCGTTTCACAGTGGCAACTCGATTTCTTGTCTAGTTTGAAAAGAGGGAGGGAGACAGTTTGTATCATGAGCCAGGGAGCTAAAAGTGAGACACTTGTTAACAGTGAACCTCTTCAGAAGCACCTTGCTTATTCCAGGCTTGAGGCTACCTCTCAATCATTTTTCAACTAGAATTATAAGCACTGCACAGGGTAAAACAGGCCTGTAGCTTATGGAATTTTGTTCCAAGTCCTGACTACGTTTCTGAAGCTGTTCCAGTCAGACACAGAAGTTCTACTGTGACACAACACCTCCTGAATATTTCTTGCCTGTAACACAGCTGCTTCTTCAGAGTACACTGAAGCCACAGGTAATGCCACTGGACAGTGTTCCTGTCATTTAATTATTCTGGTATGTTCCAGGCAAAACAGTTAGTCCACACTGAAACAGGCCACCAGATAACCAGGACAACATTAGGCCCTTCCTAATAGGAAGGAACACAAAACTGATGAGCACTCTTAAAGACAGCTGCAAAGGTGTCAGATGTGGAAGCCAGGTCCTCACTTCAAATCCTGCCTCATGACACCTTTCTCTCTACCAAACAAGTGACATGGGGAGGGAACCACTACAGATTAGTCCTAGGGTTTAATCACAGAATATTTGGAAGGGACCTTTAAAGGTCCTAGTCTGACTGCCCTGCAGTCTGACAGGGATCTCATCAGCTAGACCAGGTGGCTCAGAACCCTGTCCAACCTGACCTAGAATATTTCCAGCAATAGGACATCTACCACCTCTGGGCAACCTGGGCCAGTGTTTCACCATCCTCAGCATGAAAAAAAACTAAAAGTCTCTCTTGTATCTAGTTTAAATCTTCTCTCTTTCAGTTTAAAACCACTACCCCTTGTCCAGTTACAACAGGCCCTGACAAAAAGTCATGCCCATCTTTCTTATAGGCCCCTTTAAGTACTGAAAGGCCACAAGAAGATCTCCCCAGAGCCTGCTCCTCTCCAGGATGAACAACCTCAACTCTCTCAGGCTGTCCTCACAGCAGAGGTGTCTCAGTCCTCATCGCTTTTGTGGCTTCCTCTAAGCTTACTCCGATAGCTTCAAGTCTTTTCTGTGCTGAGGACACCAGAGTTGGACTCAGCACTGCAGGCAGGGTCTCACCACAGTGGAGCAGAAGGGCAGAAAACCCTCCCTTGACCTGCTGCCCACGCTGCTTTGGACGCAGCCCAGGATGATATCAATATCGAGTTAAAAAGCAAAGGAGGAACAACAGGGGAAGTCATCTTTCACCTTAAACACAGCCTTCTGTATGGAAAGCAGCCCTTGTCTGCTTCAGGGCTGACTGTGATGCTCGCAGGATCGCTTGCTTCAAGGTAAAAACCAAACACAACCCCTCACGAAACAAGCAGAAAACAGCAGACACGACCCAGATTTCCAGAGCCCTCTAGCGGATACCCAGCTCAGCACATCCTGCTCAAGGCATCATGAAGCACTGAAGTTGTGCAAGGCTGGGCCTTCCTGCACTCAGTCAGTGTCATAAGTCAGCCCGAGTCAAACAGGAGATATCATTAGCCAGCAATTTTATGCCTGCTTTACTTCGACAGCCTCTGAGCTGGAGCAGCCGGGGCCCCTGTCAACAGCAGTCTGGACACATACAAGTAGTTGGTATGCTTGGAAGGGTGTCTCCTCCCTGCTGCATTAACACCCAGAATATTTGGATGTAGCATGACAGAGCTTGTGCTGTGCTCCAGGTGATTTGTGAAGCTGTGACAGTCCTTCTGTTGTCATTCTGAAAAACAGCAGCATCTAAACTTGTTCCGCTGCAGTGCCAGACAGGACATAGGGTAGCAGGGAATGGAGCAAGGTAGAGTGACACTCTGGATGCAACTTCTTATCTGCTCTTGGAGCTCATGGCCCAGGTGCAGCAGGTTAATGAACCAGTGAAGTGTCTTGGGGAGAAAAACCCACAGACTGCCCATACTGCAACAGGAGACTGATTAAATGGGGACACAGTTGAGGCACTTACGTGTGAACAGAAAAATGGCAGTAGGTCTGCTTACAGCTCCTCCTCAGTTAGCTCTGCATGTGGTAACAGAAACTGCTACTAGTTCTCCAATAACATCCATGTGTTGGAAAGATAATTAGTCTGATTCTAATTAACATATAGAAGACTACTCCCCCACACTCCAACCCACACACTGGAATCCTGAGTTAATGTGATTAGAAGGCTAAACCTAGCCCATCCTAATAGTTCTTAAAATACCATGAAGTATGTAGACTAAGATTAGGTTTTGATGACAACTTTTAGCCATTTGAAAGATTAAACACAGGCATTTTTCTAACATTCACTAAACTATTACTGAGTTCACAAGGCAAAACTTGGTTTACCTTGCTTAATTTGGGTATTTTTTCCCCTCTAAAAGGCAACCTTTAAAGGCATTGTATTTTTAACTTCATGCAGTTGAAGTCCTAATTTTCTTTGTCACAAAAAGGCTGAAGACAAAGTTATTTCTGAGGCTTTCCAGAAGCAGAGAAATTCTCCTGTCATTCTTTTCAGTTGTCATGTTTCAATTCCTGTCAGATCTTTGCCAATGGTTCTATGCCCAAGGAAGGGACAAAATCCAAATTAAATTGATTTGTCATCCAGGAAGGCTCAACAAGGAGCTGATACCTTGCCTACTTTACAGCAGTTTTCTTCCTTGTCTTCCCTCTTCCCAACAATTTTAGCAGCCACAGATATTCTTCCATCCACTTCTATTTAAGTGAGAGGCAGTCAATGCTTACCTGTGTCCATTTCTCTCCTTTTTCTAAAACCATGAAGTGTGTATTATCATCCAGGGACTTGAAGAACTCTTCTGTGTCCACAACTGTGCCATCTTCCTCCAACACCAAAGTAACTATCCCGGCAGATATAAGGAAGGCATCTAAAGTCTGGAAAGTAAGCCAGTAGATGTCAGCGTTCAGAAGTGGGGGCATCATATCAAGGCTTTTTATCTGACATTCTCCTGAACGTCCCTAGAAACGACTTTCAGAAGAACAGTAGTCTGTGGGTTGCCCTCCTGAGACACTGTACTTCATTTTCAGCCAGAGTTTGCTATACCTTGCTGATCAGCTCTTGCAGACTGCTTGCAACAATTCCTTTCCGGCAGCTTCGGGAGGCATTTGACACACGGAAAGGTCGCCCTGCAGGCATGAGAGGAGGGAACAGGGTCTGTTTGGTTACTGCTCCCATAGATGTTCCCATGGAGACCAAAGATCTAAGACAAATAAAAATTCAGCACAGTTATAAAAATGGTCATGCCAAGTCCTGTGAGCAGGAGGAGGACTGTGGAGCTCAGTGACATAGGCACATTATACAAGTAATTACAGAATCACAGAACATTAGGGGTTGGAAGGGACCTTGGATGATCATCTAGTCCAACACCTTTGCCAGGGCAGGATCACCTAGAGTAGTTCACACAGGAACATGTCCAGGCAGGTTTTGAATGTCTCCAGAGGAGACTCCACAACCTCTCTCTGGGCAGTTTGTTACAGTGCTCTGTCACCCTCTCAGTGTGGTTTCTGTGGAACCTCCTGTATTCCAGCTTGCACCCATTGTCCCTTGTCCTACCATTGGGCATCTCTGAGCAGAGCCTGGCTCCATTCTCCTCACACATTCATAAACATGAATGAGGCCACCTCTCAGTCTCCTCTTCTCCAAGCTAGAGCCTCAGCTTCCTCATCCATTTCTCATAAGGGAGATGTTCCACTCCTTTCACCATCTTTGTGGCTCTGCACTGGAATATCTCAAGCAGTTCCCTGAGGTCCTGCTTCAATGGAGTAGCCCAGAACTGGACACAATATTCCAAATGCAGCCTCACCAGGGCAGAATAGAGGGAGTAGAACCTCTCTCAACCCACTAACCACAGGGCACGTTAGACTCATGGAGCTTGCTTTCAAACTAAAAAGTACAAAGTCCTACAGATAGGTCTTTGAACTTTGTCTTGCCAGCAACATTTGAAAGCAGTTCCAGAACAAAAGAAAAAACATTTCAAGCAGATGTGAGCCACCTGTAGCTCAGCTGATGTCGAGGTCACTCTTAGCATGTTTTAACACCAAATTGGAAGGGCAGCAGCTCTTATTGCACTTGGCCACTTTGATCGTTCTCTTTAACTGCAAGATAAAACAGCCATTGAGATAACACACAAGGTCTAATAGTGACTGCTTAGGTTCTCTTAGGTAAACTGAGTGCATAACACTGGTAACTGCCAACTCCCACAGACCTGCTTCTATCTACACCCAGTGAGAGCTTTTTGCTGCCAAGTTATGTTGGTTAATTCAACAGCCAGCTTGCCAAACATCACCCTCTGCATGACCCCTGGAAAGGATGGCTCTTTTAAGGGGAGACTGTACTGTGTCTCTCACACTCCTGGACTTAACCCCCTGTGCAACTTTTGCTCGTTAATACTGCATTGCACAGGAGTGGAAAAAGGATGCAGCCCTGTTTTGTTCTCCTACACAGGTGTCAAGAGGTGAGTTTTGCATAGGAAAACCTGTTCTCAAACACTTGCACAGCAAGGGGAGGAGTGAACTGGCAGTCTCTCTGTGCAGCCAGAGTGAGTGCAGGAATACCTAGAGCAATGGTATAAAGTTACTCAACTAATGTTGCTCCAGTGACACATCTGATCTTTAAGCATATTTTTGGGATTAATATACAGTAATTTTTGTCACTGGTTATTTTCATCCATGAATATATTTTCTGTTCTTACTCAGAACTGCTCCTCTATAGGGCTTTGGGCTAGTGTTTTTCTTCTGTGCACCAAAGTTCACCTTCCTCAGAAGAGAGCATGTTCAGCACTGGTATCCTCTCTCAAACTAATGCTTTATTGATAGTGCTGTTTAAACACTAGGTCCCTGGTTTTCATCAGTTCATATATATACATACATGGCTGGAAGAAATCTCATTCTTCCTATAGCAAAGCTGGTGAGAATGAGCAGTCAGTATGGTTTTCAGGAGATAGGCACTGTTTCAGATTAGAGAGCTAGTATGCACTTTCCTCCTGGAGAAGTGTTGAGACCAGGGAGAACAAGGTGACAGAGTGGCACTGTCGAAGGCATTGAAGCTCCATGGAAGGGAAGCATGCCAGGATAGGGTGTTTGCCCATCTCTTCACTAAATTGATCACCCCACTGGGCTGTGGGCACTTCCCATTCTAAATCGCTTAAGTTTTTTCCTCAGATAGGAAGCCTGCTTCTCCGCCTCTGGGCTGGTGACTCCTTAGGGCGCCCTGATGTCAGGAAGCACAACATGCAGGGTTCAAGAGACACTTTCAGAGCTAGTTACATCCTGTTCCACCTCATGCACGTGAACACTGGCACGTAGAATAGTTACTGGAATGGTATGTATGAGTGGTGTGCACTGCCAAGATCTTCCTTTTGCAAGGACTCAAAATACCAGTCCTGTTGAAGAGATTTCTTTCCCACTACTTAAGCCAGGCTGTCACTCACAAAAGACAAAGCATCAGGGAAAAAAAGCCAAAACATACTACATGATAGAGAGGGAAGACTTTTGGGGACACAGCTCACAGGATGTGAGCTACAAGAGTTCACCTCCACTCTTTGCATAGCCAGCCATTCAAGCCACATTTTGCAGCTCTGAGCAGAAATTTCTTCAGGATTTGAGAACAATCACCTCCTACTACTGCCTAGTTCTGGCAGATGTAAAAAACTTAGAGATACCCCCCCAAAAGATTAATAAGCTATGAGTTTCATTAGGTCCCCCCAAGGCAGTCACTGAACAGGAATCCAGGGAGTTAAACAACATGACACTCACGCTGCAGTACAAGCAGTCAATATCACCTTTAAACTATGCCTGCTTAGCAGCAGTGAGTTTGGCCTCCAGGTAATAAGTACTAGGAAACAAAGGGCAGGGTGATTATAAAAAGCCAGATAAGACTAAGTATGGACTTTCCCATTTCTAGTTGCATTTGCTGAAAACTTGGGTTGTCTTTGTTTCTCCTGAAACAAAGGCCACAGATTCAAACAGGCCAGCCTACAAACAAGGCTCCTACAAGGATCTATTTTTGCTGCAGCTATCCTCAGAAACCAGACAAACCTGATGCAGGGAATTCCCCTACTAGATTTGAGTTACCAAAAATAACTTCCTACTATAAAGCTGATCAGGCTAGGTCAGGAAACAATCAGTAGAGAGGAAGGGAACATACAAAGGAGCAGTCAGCTTTATTTGAAAGTTGAGTGACATGTTACTTACAGAAAATTCTACTATTGCTTTATTATTCCTTACAGTTAAAAAGATCAAGTCCTAGATCTTTCCTAAAGGAGACAGGGATCTTGTATCAGTGGGAAACATGAAAAGGTGACTGAATGATCTTCAGACTCTAGCTTTTGTTCAGTTTGTTTGTTTTGTATAACTGCACTCTGCTAGAGAGGGACCTGCAGATACTGCCCCAGGCATTCACTGTAGTGTCAAGGCTGGTGGGAGAACATGAGATTTAAAAGCCTGCCCTGAGCCCTGTACGCATATTTCATTCTATCTTTGTTTGCAGTATGTCTCAAATGTTTGTCTAAGAACATGGTGCAATAGTTTTCAGTCTCACTCAGAAAAACCAACATTGCACAACACAAGTGGCTTCAGAATATGGCATGGTTTGATTTTAGGTCAGAGCTCACAGACAAGCGACAATGGCAGTAACGGCAACGCCAAAAAAAAAACCCAACCAAACACCAAGTCAGCAATTAGTCAGGAGACCGAGATCGATCAGATAAGAGATTTGCGTTCCCTGCTAAAATAGGAGCTGCAGAGATATCAGAACCGCATCCAGAAGTAGCTGCATTTCTGAGTGGTGCACAGAGCTATTACACCTGTAGGGATGCGGTTAGCACGCCTGAAATGCGAGCAGAGTCCAGGAGTCACGGTCATGTTGTCAAGGAGCACGGCAGCTCCTCACGCTGAGGCTCCACGCCTGACACACGAACTCTTTACACACACGACAGTAGCCTCACTAACACTAAGCGGTGAACGCGTCCCAGCCATTACTCCTCAGAAAGGAGTGAGAAATGCAAAGCTCCTGCTTGCACCTCCCTCAGAACTTAGTGCGCTGCTCAAAGTGCTGTGACAGCACGCCTGCTTCCTTCTCACATCCATCACATTCAAGCTTCTTCTCCCTACACCCGCTGCGACTAGCCCTCACACAACGCCTGGAAAGTGTATTTTGCTCCTGAAGAGCCGGAGCTGGCAAATAGAGCTATTCAGGCTTGGCTCTTCACAGGCATCCTCCAGGAGCTGCCAGTAGCCAGCCTGCCAGGATCATAAAATGATTTGCGTTTGAAGGAACCTTTTCAAAGTCATCTTGTTCAACACCCCTGCATCAAGCAGGGACATCTTCAAACAGAGCAGGTTGCTCAGAGCCCTCTCCAATCTGACCTGGAACGTTTCCATGGACGGGGTATCTACCACCTATCTGGGCAACCTGGACCAGGGTTTGTCCAACTTCAAGGCAATCAGTTTCTTCCTTCTATCTAATTTGGATCTTTCCTCTTTTAGTTTAAAACCATCGCCCCTTGTCTTGCCACTACATTCCCTAAGGTCCCTCCCCATCTTTCTTACAGACCCCGTTAAGTACTGAAAGGCAGTCATAAGTCTCCCTATAGCCTTCTCCAGGCTGAACAACCCCAACTCCCGCAGCCTGCCCTGGCAGCGGACGGGGTCCAGCCCTCGTGTCATTTGTGGCCTCCCGTGGACCCACTCCAACAGGTCGCAGTCTCTCCTATGCTGAGGATCACCGCGGGAGGCTGGCGGCCGCCGTGAGAGGGGTGTAGGAGGTGGGTGTCCCCGCACTCACCGCACCAGCGAGCCCACGTAGTCCCTCGCCATCTCCATGCCCGGGCGCAGCCGAAGGGACAGCCGCGGCCGCAGCGATGAAGCGGCGGCGGCGGCGGAGCCCCTCCCCGCGGCGGGGCGGCCCCTCCGAGCGCGGCCCTGCCCCTGCCCCTGCCCCTTTCCCCGCGGTGGCCGCGGAATCCGGGCTGGGGGAAAAGTGGGTGAGCTGCTGGGATAGCCGGCTCCTAGCAGCTTCAGACCTCAGCGAGGGGTAACGCCGGTCCGGCAGGAGCGCAGTAACAGTGCATGGAGAGAGAAAGAGTCCTTCAGGTGCCTTTTGCCTCTCGATTTGCCCGGGAAGGGAGCTAGAGCAACTGTTCAGAGCCCCTATCCGAGTTGCTCATCATGTATTAGCGAGTTACAGCTAATATAGCAACAGTGGAAGCCAATCTCAGCATTATGGCAAATGAACAGATTAAGTGTCTCAGCTGCTGCTTTTAGAGCCTGCGAATAAGCTTACAGCGCGGATTAATGTGTGCAGGAGCTGCAGCGCCGGGGGCTGTGCGTTCATGGCATTCCCGCCGGTAAGGGGAGCAGCGACTGCTGCTTAAGGGTCCAAAGGCAGGAATGGCTGCTCACAGTATGCCTTTGTGAGATTCCAGGGTTTAGTGGTGACCTGGCAGTGCTGGGGTAACAATTGACTCAAGTGATCTTAAAGGGCTTTGCCAGCTTTAATGATTCTGTGAGTCTTTACTTTCCAGGCTTCTCTAGCTGGCAGGCTGACACCTGCTAGATCTTTTCAGCCCTTATCAGCTATTAAAATGTAAACAATCAATCTTCTGTTCCAGGGCAAGTTGTTTTCTTGGATGGCCTCTTCTTCCTGCCTGGTGGAGTAAACACCTCTATTTAGAGCAAGGCTTAGACAAACTTCCCACGGGGAAACCGAGCCCTGACTTTATCTGTTTCTCCTGAGGCTACAAAGGGCTTGCAGCTCTGTGTGTGTGAGGGAGAGAGAGCTAACCCTTTCTCTTCACCTTTTCTGCAACACTTGGTTTTGTTACAGTTCTGTGATTTGTCCCTGACAATATGAGAGTGGAAAACTGGGAAAAGTAGTTGAGTGCAGATTCCAAATAGTTTGTTTTCCCTGGATTTGTGGTTGATTGTGGGCCAGAGCTCCACTGCAAAGTGGAGGATTTGTAAAGAATTCTTGCAAAGTGTTTCTCTGCTGGCAAATGTGTATGCATACTGCAGCTTTTCCTGCTCTGGAGAGAGAAAATAGAGAAGGGGGAGAAAATGTTTTGTCAGATGGTGTGGGTCCTCCTGCCTTTGCGTGTGGAAGAGAGGGGAGGTTGCCCCTGAGAAACCATTTGGAAACTGCAGTAACTGTAAAGACTTTTCTGTGCAGGCTGGAGCACAAATATCTGGAGGAGGTGGAAATTTTGGTCTTGCAGAGGTTGCTTTTCTCCAGTCATGAGCCTCTTCCCAGAGGTCTCTGCAGAGACATCCACTGCCAAATAGGCCCTCTGAGGTGGCATAGCTGGTGCAAGGCCTGCCATAGCTCTAAGACAGGGACAGTGTGTTTTGCAAGGACCTGCTCCTCCAGTGTCATTAGTACTTCAACTTGCATGGCAGTCGTCGTAACTAATACAAACACAGCTGCTGACTTAAGAGTAACAGGAAAAACATGTCTTTCTGAAGTCTCAATTCAAGAAAGATGTTGAGGTGCTGGAACATGTCCAGAGAAGGGCAACAAAGCTGGTGAGGGGTCTGGAGCACAAATCCTATGAGGAGAGGCTGAGGGAGCTGGGGTTGTTTAGCCTGGAGAAGAGGAGGCTCAGGGGTGATCTTATTACTGTCTACAACTACCTGAAGGGGCATTGTAGCCAGGTGGGGGGTGGCCTCTTCTCCCAGGTAACCAGCAATAGAACAAGGGGACACAGTCTCAAGCTGTGCCAGGGTAGGTATAGGCTGGATATTAGGAAGAAGTTCTTCACAGAGAGAGCGATTTCCCATTGGAATGGGCTGCCCAGGGAGGTGGTGGAGGCACTGTCCCTGGGGGTCTTCAAGAAAAGCCTGGATGAGGCACTTAGTGCCATGGTCTGGTTGACTGGCTAGGGCTGGGTGATAGGTTGGACTGGATGATCTTGGAGGTCTCTTCCAACCTGGCTGATTCTATGATTCTATGATTCTGTCCTGGTCTCTGAGTAGAGGAGGGTATCACCTGTAGTTTCACAAGCTGGTCCTTTATTTCTGAGCAATCATCAGTAAAGCCATCAGGTGTGTAAAATCACTGACTCGGAAGTTGAGCACCATGGCAAAGAAGCATCTTTTAACACCAGCAAGATAATGTACACGTGAGATGTATGCAGTACCTACTAAAGAAGAGTATAAATCAGTAGTATGAGCCAAATCTACCAGGCCAAGGCAACAAAATAAAATCTCGGGATCTCGACATAACATTCAGCATAAGGACAGTAGTTGTAAGAAATAGAATCACCTCCCTCTTCTACAGGGAGGGAAAAAAAGAACCATAGGCTGAGATGAGGAGGCCAAAATCCTTGGCAACATTTTCCTTCAATCATCACTGAAAGCATTAATCATGCAGGGGGCAAAGTGCATTGCTGATGTTGAAGGGAGTGAACAGTGGAGGTGGAGCTAAGTGAGCAACTGTGTTAATCCCTCATACTAAATTACTGTTTTAACTATCACTTTGCTGAGGTGCAGTGACTGACTCCATCATACATGTTACTTGTCCTCTGCAGTTCAAGTCAAACAAGTTTGTTGAACTCATTCCTCACAGGGCTTATATTGCTATGAAAAGAAGTCTGCATATGACATGTTTAAGAAGCATTTGAAGTAGTTTTGCATGTAGCCTCACGCTGGTGAGCATATGGTATCAGGAAAACTGTAGTTTAGGGCATCAGAAGATTGGGTGAAGATGTGAATCACAGGCTTCCATGATTTTAGAGAACTTAAAGAGGAATGGAATTACGTTTTCTTTATGCCTTTAGAGGTTTGACCTATAGGAAAGAATTAAGCTGTTCAGTAGGAACCGTTTCAGTTCAAATGTGACTGTTAGCCTGTTGAAGATGTGACCTCATTTAGGCAGGGACATTGCTTTGGCCAGTGTTCAAATGAGGATCGTTCTGGACAATCCTTCTGTTTCTCAAAGCTCCAATAGATTACATGAGTGAGATGAATGCAGAATCAAGTGTTTCTGTACCTTGCCACTCTTGACCTAAGAGGGGAGTGTGAGAAGTGAGCAGATACACTTACAGCAGCATTAGCAATGAAGGTGACTGGTTGCACGGGTAGGCTTAGATCTGCGAAGCTAACATTCTGTTCAGCCTTTCTGCCTTCTCTTGGTTTTGGCTAAATCTGATCCTGATTTCTCTTGTGATCACCTGTAAGTAAATTTGATTATTTCTTACCCCTTCTGTAGCGATCCAACTCCTTATTCTTCACTGTGTCCTCCAAATAACAATATTTGCATATAGGCTGCTTTTCCTATTCATTAAATATCTATCTTGGCTGCCTCTGCTTCTGCTTTATTTCTGTCAGGCTTATTCATCTTAAAGATTTGATCATTCTTAATATTTTTGCTAGCCACTACTACACCAGCACTGAAATATTTTAAAAGCAAGTTAGTCAAATATCAATCAGGAGGCTTAGGTACAGCTGATTATTTTGAGATAGGACTGTAGAGTAAAAGATCTCATGAGGCTGCTGTATACTGTTTTCCATGTTTTTAAGAATCTTGGTAAATGAAACCTTATTTTATAATGCCTAACAAATTTGCAGCAGACACCAAGTGTTTATATTGACTGTACAGGAGGGGAAGAGGCTCCTCCTAAAGATGATCTGTGCAAAAGAAGCTGGGAAGACTCTTTTTGGTACTAATTAAAATCCTCTGTAGTTGGCTGGAAATGGTTTTGTGGCCATGTTTGAACAAAAGGCTAACTCTTTGCTGCAGCAAACCATCTGGCCCAGAAAAATGTTCTTTATGATGAGATTTCATGGGTGGGTATTTTGTTTTATGGGTCAGTGTTTTTAACAATAGGATTGAGCCATGGATGGGCAGGTGCTGTATACATGGGGAAAAAAACTCCACCCTACCAGCAGTATCTCAGTAGTGTGAAATTCTGTGAGCATGGATTTCAATTTGGTTGTTTTATAGTTAGATATTAAAATCAGAAGCTCAGGCTTTGCCTTCATTTGCCTCTTTCACTGTACTGTAAGTGCAGATATTGGTGGGCAGCCTCTAGCCCTAAGCTGACTTACTGAGAGCCATGTTGTGACAGCAGTAATGAAAAGCAGAAAAGTTGCCCATGAGATTCATTATTGAAGGGAATGTACTGGGAAGTTAATATTTGTTTAATCTCATCATGCCAAGGATAATTTGAAATCTTTTATATTTCCAAAGCTGCAACTTCAAACATATATAAGCTCAAAACAAAACTAAATCACCATTGGGTTTATTGTTGTTTCTACATATTTTCAGTTGATTATTAGTACTCCTTGCAGAAAGAAAAGGAAATGTTGTGTAGAAATAATAATCATAGAATCAACCAGGTTGGAAGAGACCTCCAAGATCATCCAGCACAACCTAGCACCCAGCCCTAGCCAGTCAACTAGACCATGGCACTAAGTGCCCCATCCAGTCTTTTCTTGAACACCTCCAGGGACGGTGACTCCACCACCTCCCTGGGCAGCCCATTCCAATGCCAATCACTCTCTCTGTGAAGAACTTCCTCCTAACATCCAGCCTAGACCTCCCCCAGCACAATTGAGACTGTGTCCCCTTGTTCTATTGCTGGTTGCCTGGGAGAAGAGGCCACCCCCCACCTGGCTATAATGTCCCTTCAGGTAGTTGTAGACAGCAATGAGGTCACCCCTGAGCCTCCTCTTCTCTAGGCTTATGTTGTATAAGAATTTAGATTTTGTTTTATGAGGCTTTTCACCACAAAATGAGTGTGGAATTGCCCCATAGCTGCACTGTGAACTTAGGATTTTTACAGCAGAATTCAGGAGTGTCAGACTCCAGGCAACACTCCAGAACTACTGATCTCAGACTGAACTGTTAGCTCATGCTTCTTTGGCAGCTGCACTAATTAGTTTAAAAGATAGATTTAAAAAATCTTTTGGGACAAGCAGTGTCTCTAGTTTGTGTTTTCTATGGCATGCTTTCAAAACTGGATTAAAAATTGCTACTATTGTATTTTGGTGTTGTTCAAAACACAAAGACTAAGACTCTAATAGTCAGCTTAGTGAGTTACCTTCCTGACCATTATGCAGCATTTGAATCAGTTTGTTTCAAGCTGAGATGTGTTCACCTCTGAGCTTTTGAGGGATATACAAATAGCAATGAGATTCATAGATGGTACAGAGTAATCTATATGTATGTGATGTTTCCAAAGCAGCTCCACTAGGAAGTTTTTAGGGACCATCAACTGAAACAGACTGAAAAAAAATTGCTATGACTTAGTGCTTTTAGGTTCTGCTCAGGTACTTTCTCTCTCTGGATAAAAAGACTCTTGGTAAGCTGCAGGAGCTCTCAAAGTCAAGTGACTGACAGACCTAGTTTGAAGTCCAAGGCTGGCTCAGGAACTAAATGCCTTTTGACCAGAGCTGGCTGCCTCTGTACACATCTCTGCAAGATATCCACAGCCAGGCTTTAGACTCTGTTTGCACTGTGACTGTGTTGAGATGTGTGTGGCTGTTTTATAATCCCCCTAGGGATCAGGGTTAGTTGTTAACCATTGCGGTGGTCTATAGTGCACCCCAAAATCCACCCTTAGGCCTCCCTGGAAGGAGGGGAATGAGTTTATGCTGTGAAGTCAATAGTTTCCAGATCTGAATGACTCATCATTCACCCTTCACTTTCTACCACTACTCAGCTGCAGCTTCCTGGTCTGCTATTACCTCAGCTCCAAAGTCCTTGTCCTCTCCCACCTTACCACCTTGGTTTCCTGCTTGTGCCTCCCCCACTAGCCCCAGCCCATGTTGCTGTCTTCTAGCCTGTCTGCCCCTCAGCTTTGGCCTTGCTGGTTTTGACTCTGAGTAATATGCGTGACAAATCCAATTGGTGTGGGTGACAACCCTTCAGAGCACAAAGTTACTGTACTCTTCTATGTACAATGAGGCTACAGCAGGTGAGCACTCATAATGTCTGGATGATTCTTGACTAATCACATCATTTAGTCTCTTTGCTCCAATGGGTCATGTTTTCCTGGAGGTCTACCATCCAAGTAGCACCTGGTCTAGTCTTGCTTAACTTCTGAAATGAGTCAGGTGGAGCACATTGAGGAGGATAGGGGGTGTCAGCCTTATCTCATGATAAGATCTTGTTCAATATCTTTGTGGGTGACATGGACAGAGGGATTGAGTGCACCCTCAGCAGGTTTGCTGATGACACCAAGCTGTGTGGTGCAGCAGACATACTGGAGGGAAGGGATCCATCCAGAGGGACCTGGACAGGCTGGAGATGTGAGCACAAGCCAACCACATGAGGTTCAACAAGACCAAATGCAGTGTCCTGCATCTGGGTTGGGGCAATCCCAAGCACAAACCCAGGCTGGGCAGTGAGTGGCTGGAGAGCAGCCCTGAGAAGAGGGACCTGGGGGTGCTGGTGGTTGAGAAGCTCAACATGAGCCAGCAATGTGCACTTGCAGCCCGGAGGGCCAACCAGATCCTGGGCTGCATCAGGAGAAGTGTGGCCAGCAGGTTGAGGGAGGTGATTCTCCCCCTCTTCTCCGCTCTGCTGAGACCTCACCTGGAGTACTGCATCCAGTTCTGGACTCCCATTACAGGAAGCATGTGGAGTTGCTGGGGCGTGTCCAGAGAAGGGCCACTGGGATGGTCAGAGGGCTGCAGCACCTCTCTTGTGAGGACAGACTGCAAGAGCTGGGGCTGTTCAGTCTGGAGAAGAGGAGGTGACCTTAGTGTGGCCTTTCAGTATCTGAAGAGGGCCTACAAGAAAGCTGGGGAAGGACTTTTCAGGATACCAGGGAGTGACAGGACTGGGGGGAATGGAGCAAAGCTGGAGGTGGGTAGGTTCAGACTGAATGTGAGAAGGAAGTTATTCAGCATGAGAGTGGTGAGAGGCTGGAATGGGTTGCCCAGGGAGGTGGTTGAGGCCCCAACCCTGGAGGTGTTTAAGGCCAGGCTGGATGTGGCCCGGGCCAGCCTGATCTAGGGTAGGGTGTCCCTGCCCATGGCAGGGGGGTTGGAACTAGATGATCCTTGTGGTCCCTTCCAACCCTGACTGATTCTATGATTCTGTGATTCATGGCCACATTTACAGATGCTAGGGGCATATCACTAGTACTGCAGGCCCTATAAGTGGACTCCTAAACACATCCAGAACTGGACTTTGCACTGTCATATTCCACATGGTGCCATGACAAGTGACTGAGAATGACTCTATCCCTATGAGGCCTTATTGCAGAGCAACTTCAGAGCCAAAGAGAAGGTGTTAGGCTGTATAGCTTCCACAAGGTTCAATAACCTCACAGCTATGTTTGCACAGCAGAGCTCACAAACTTCTTCCATACAAATCACAAAAGTTGAATGTTTTGTCATTATTTTGTCACCTATGCATGTTATATAAATTAGTCTCCCTTGAAAACTCCACTAAACTATAAAGTTATAGCAGTAATATGCAGTGCATTGAGAAAGTGAGAACTACTGCTTGGGTCTCCTGCAAATCTAAAATGAAGAAGTGATTTCTTAGAAGTCAGAGTCAGGAGAATCTTCTGGATGCTTTGGCAAAGTACCTCCAAACATTCTGTGGGCCTCAGTTGTACTTGTGCCCGTTTTTTGTGTGACTAAACCCAAAATAATTGCTTGGAATCTGCAGACTTACTTATTACAGGTCATCTTAGGTTCACGATGAATTGTGATGGTCTCAGGAATACTCATTCACTTAGGAGACTGTTTCAGCTTAGGCAAAGGATAGTGCTCTCTGATGAGTAAAAACCATTCTTGACTATCTGGTAGAAATGTTAACGTACCTAGGCAGCTGAAGTAACCATCTCTGTAGGCAAGGGAGAGAAAAGCTGTGAGTTTTTGGTGTCATACCATAGCCAGGTGAAAAGTTGCCAGAGAAGCTGGGTTTTCAGTTATTTTGCCATGGTATGAGCCTGATAAACAATGATGGATTTGCAGTGAAAGCAAATGACTGAAGGTATTTTGTGCAGAGATGTGCCTCACTGGCTCAAAGTCACTGAGCTCACAGACTGTGTTGTGCTCACTGCTCCTTCCCATGGAAATAGACTTTGCACCCCCTAAACAAGCATTCTGCTCCATCCCCTCCTTCCCTTTGCCACACTGATTTATCAGATTGTTGCTAACCTTCTGTACTCTTGCTTTTAGGTAGTCACTCTAAAAAGAGGATATGTCCTGTTAGAACAGATCAAACAAATCTGTTCCTCTGTAGGTTTTCTCATGTCTGTGGTGTTATTCTGTCATAGAATTATAGGTTGGAAGGGACCTTTACAGGTCATCTAGTCCAACCTCCCTGCAGTAAGTAGGGACATATTTAACTCAGTCATGCTCTTTTTTCTCCCCCGGGTAGACATGTGCATGTGAAACACTGCATGGGATGGCATTGGGTTCCTATGCTGAGCATAGGAGAAAGCTGAGCAACCACATGAAATATTACCAATCTTATAATAAAAGGGTCTTATACTCCTTTCAGTCCCCAAACCCAGATAATATTATTGGGCTCCTCTGAATACAACACAAATCTTACTGCAGCTGTTTGAGGCAGAAGAAATCTACTTACTTTTATAAGTTGCATGGCACATAGACACCTGTATATAACAGTTGTAGTCTCTTAATGCCACCGGGGTTGGTTGTAATTCTGCAGGGAAATCCTCCACATGATCAGTGGGACTAGTTTTTGGCAGAAGGTGAGAAAAGCAAACAGATCGTTCTTGGGGTAATTAATTCTCTATTCATCTGATGGGTTTTCCTTTCAGACCCAGCTGAGTGGCTTAGCAAAACAAAGACAGATGGAGCAGATTATTTCAGACACTTCTTTGTTAGTGGGTTGTCGGCACAGATTTTCCCCCTCCTGCCCCCCTCACCTAGGGCTCACACAAAGCCCATTAAGTAAATGGAAAGACTCCTGTTGATTTTGATGGGTACTCAGCCAAGGCCTGTGTCCCAACAGCTTTCTCAGCTAAACTTTGGCCTACTCATCACTTTTGAATGTTTTGAGTTTGGGTTTTTGTTTGTTTGTTCATTTGTTTTTAAAGAAAGGAGAAAGCAATGCTGATGTAGTAACTCTTGGGGAGTACTGGGGGAGAGAGCAAGCTGCACTTTCATATACACAGTATGCTGCCATAAGCATACCCAAGGTAAAAGGTCAGCCTGCTTTCAGTCTGTGAGTTTTATGCCAATTAGCTTCAATCTGTAGGAAGAGCATAGGGATGAGGAATCCAGCTGAGATGTGTGCTCTGGCTGAATTCTCACTGCATCCTTGAAGTAGTTGATGAGCAACCTGTGTTTCAGCTCAGGGCAGACTTGGGAATCATAGAATCATAGAATTGTTTTGGTTGGAAAAGGCTTTTAAGATCATTGAGTCCAACATTCTCTAACTCTGCCAAGTCTGGTGCTAACACATGTTCCTCAGTACCACATTTCTGTGTCTTTTAAACATTGCCAGGGATGGAGATTTGACCACCTCCCTGAGGGGCCTTTTCCAGGGTTTGATAGCCCTAGGAGATTGGGTCTGCTCAGTGGATTCTCAAAGGCTCTTAGCTGCAGGTGTCTTCCAAAGGCTTTGGCAACTGCTGCTGAGATCTGCTTGCTGCTGTCTACTTGCTTCCACATTGAGACACTCTTTATTAGGCCGAGCTGTCATTTTAGTCTAGTACTTGTTGCTCACCCTGGGACAACCCTGTAGAGATTGGTCATATTTCATGTTATTTCCACAGATCTAAGTGAAGCATCTTACCCTGTTTCCACACATTAACTATATTCCTATCTGATTGGCTTTACATCACAGCATATACCTTCTGTGGCCCTGGCTCTTCCCTGTCAGTGTCAGCTGTCCATTTTGCTTTTACAAAAGGTACAGGTGGAATCATAGAATTGTTTATTTTGGAAATGACCTTTAAGGTCATCCAAGCCCAGCTGTAAACCCAGCACTGCTAAGCCAGCACTAAACCACGTCTCTCAGCAACATGTCTACGTGTCTTAAATCCCTCCAGGGATGGTAAGTCCACCACTTCCCTGGGCAGCCTGTTCCAGGACTCAACAACCTTTTGTTGAAGAAATATTTCCTAATGTCCAATCTAAACCTACTCTGGTGCAGCTTGAGGCCAATTCCTTTCCTCCTCTATGCAGGCCCATGATCCCTTAGAATGAATCATAGAATCAATCAGGTTGGAAGAGAGCTCCAAGATCATCCAGTCCAACCTAGCACCAAGCCCTATCCAGTCAATTAGACCATGGCACTAAGTGCCTCATCCAGGCTTCTCTTGAAGACCTCCAGGGAGGGTGACTCCACCACCTCCCTGGGCAGCCCATTCCAACGCCAATCACTCTCTCTGTGAAGAACTTCCTCCTAACATCCAGCCTATACTTCCCCTGGCACAACTTGAGACTGTGTCCCCTTGTTCTGTTGCTGGTTGCCTGGGAGAAGAGGCCACCCCTTACCTGGCTACAACCTCCCTTCAGGTCACCCCTGAGCCTCCTCTTCTGCAGGCTGCACACCCCCAGCTCCCTCAGCCTCTCCTCATAGGGTTTGTGTTCCAGACCCTTCACCAGCTTTGTTGCCCTTCTCTGGACACATTCCAGCACCTCAACATCTCTCTTGAATTGAGGGGCCCAGAACTGGACACAGCACTCAAGGTGTGGCCTGACCAGTGCTGAGTACAGGGGAAGAATAACCTCCCTTGTCTTACTGGCCACACTGTTCCTGATGTAGGCAGGATGCCATTGGCTCTCTTGGCCACCTGGACACACTGCTGGCTCATCCTCAGCCTACTATCTATCAGTACCCCCAGAGTCAATTCTTTCTGCCTCAGATTATGTGTTTAGTCCCTCCTAATACAGATACTACTCTTGAAAGGACAGAAGCATTAAGCATGCAGTGCTTGTGTGTTGTTTGACAGAGGCTATGCAAGGACTTACAAAAGAGATGCATGCACAGAAATTATTGCCACTCGTGGAGCTCAAGGAGAGACAGAGGACAAGATCTGAAAAGGCAGCTCTGTGCTCCTGTGGTACAGCACATCTGCAATGCCAGAACTGCAGATTAAGCATGGCCCTTGTCCTGGCCAGCTGACTGGGACAGATGGGGAAATTTCAGTATGGACAGTGTGCATCCAGCAGGCAGCATAGCCACAGGTGCCTAAGTGCAGGGGAACAGAAACTCATCCTAATGTGGGACAACTAAGCTGGAGATGTCCACTTGGAGCCCAGAAGCCAACCATACCCTGGGCTGCATCCAAAGTGGTGTGGGCAGCAGGTTGAAGCTTCACTGTGCTGAGATCCCACTTGCAATGCTGAGTCCAGCTCTGGAGTCCTCAGAACAGAAAAATACAGACCTGTTGGAGTGGGGTCCAGAGGAAACCACAAAAGAGATGCAAGGGCTAGAACCCCTCTGCTGTGAGGACAGGCTGAGAGAGCTGGAGTTGTTCAGCCTGCAGAATAGAAGGCTTCAGGAAGACCTTATTGCAGCCTTTCAGTCCTTAGAGGTGTATAAGAAAGATAGAGAGGAACTCTTTATCAGAGAGTGTAGTGGTAAGACAAAGGGTTTTCAAACTAAAAGAAGAGAGATTTAGATTAGATGGAAGACATTATTTCCAATGAAAGTGGTGAAACTCTGGCCCAGGTCGCCTAGAGATGTAGTAGATCTCACATCCCTAGAACCATACCAGGTCAGATTGAACAGGGCTCTGAGCAAGCTGATGAAGTTGAAGATGTCCCTGGTGACTGCAGAGGTGTTGGATTAGATGACCTTTAAAGATCACTTGCAACTCAAACTGTTCCACGAGTCTGTGGTTCTGTGTTTCTATGGTTCTATGACTGCCCTCTATTGGCAATTCAGTCCAGCTGAGTTAGTCTTTAGGAAAGGATTTCTTTGTGTATGGGCAGGACTCGAGGTAGGGCAAGTTACAGCTCCATGAGCCTTGAGATGCAAGGTGCTGCAGGGTGGCAATACAGTCAAGGGCAGCCCGAGGCAGCAGCTCTCTACTAGTCACACTGGAGACATTTCAGGACAAGAGCAGAAAGGGATCAACTGTTGATAGATCAATAACTGCATGACATTTTGTTAGGCTGCTTCTATAGAATTCTGAGAAGGAAATAAACAGATACCTAAAGGTTTTGTGTGTGCACCCTCCTCACTTCTTCATACAACTGAAATGCTGAACAGGTTGCCTAGAGAGGTGGTAGATGCTCCATTCCTGGAAACATTCCAGGTCAGGTTGGATGGGACTCTGGTTGAGGGTGTGCCTGCTCAATGCAGGTGGTTGGAGTAGATGTCCACCAGAGGTCAATTCCAACCCAAACCATTCTAAGACTCTATGTTTCTAACTCTAAGCAGAAAAAAAATCAGGATCTGCAGAAAATGCTCTGCTTTTTCATGGCCTTCAGCCTCTCTGTGTACTTGAAACCAAATACACCTGGATGTGCAGTGGCTGCATGCTATGTAAAGGATGTTTTCTCATAGCCTCTCAGATTTGCACAGGTGATATCATGTGAAACATCCTCAGGTTCTTGAGGCAGAGCAGTCTGAAAACAGGCCAGTTCAAAACTTTCAGACTGAACATGCCCTTCAGAGCCAGCCACTCCATCAGGCATTCCTGATCTGGACACTGGTCAGAGATCTCCTGTGCCACATCATTCTCTTTGCCAGCTCACTTTGCTACTGAACAGAACTGGGGTGAAAAGACATTTGCCCACCTCCATAATTAAAATCCAGAAGTGATTCCATTGCCCTTTGCCTTGCTCTGCTAAGGCAAATGGAAAACAAAGCAGAGGTGATTGGTGGTAGCCAGCAATGGCTTCACCAAGGGCAAATCATGCCTGACAAATGTAGTGGCTTTTATGATGAAGTCACAGCAACAGTGGACAAGGAAAGGGCAACTGACATCATCTACCTGGACCTGTCCACCTGGACACCAGTGACAAGTGGCATCCCTCAGGGGTCAGTGCTGTTTAACATTTTTGTCAGCAACATGGACAGAAGAATCGAGTGCACTCTTGAGAGCAGCCTACAGGAAGGCTGGGGAGGGACTACTGACAAGGTCTGGCAATAACAGGATGAGTGGTAATGGGTTTAAACTGGAAGAGGGGAGATTTAAACTAGATGTTGGGAAAGCATTCTTTGTGCTGAGGGTGGTGAGACACTGGCACAGTTTGCCTGGGGAGATTATGGATGCTCTCTTCCTGGAGGTGTTCAGGGCTAGGTTGGATGAGGCCTTGAGAGACCTGTTGTAGTGGGAGGGTTGGAAGTAGGTGATCTTTGAGGTCACTTCCAACCTAAACCATTCTGTGAGTCTCTAAGTGTTAGTAACTGCCAAAAGGCAGGCATCTCTCTCAAATACCACCCATGGCATCTGTGTGGGTTTACAAACATCTAAAGATTCAGCAGGGTTGTTGCAGTTACATTTGTGCTTAATTACCTGTTTTTTAACTTCTCTTCCTCAAAGCCTTTTGATACAGATAAAGAGGCAGGAAAACAATTGCTAAGAACTGTGGTGTTGTAGGGAACAGTGACTCAGCCCATATTCAGCATGGGGAGGAATAAAAGGTTTCTGTTGGTTGAAATTGATGTTTGTGGGTTTTATTCGTTATTTTGTCCATTATTTATGTCAACATGTGGTGCAAACAACAACCAGCTCTGCTTTTAATGATTTAAAGTCAATATACTTGGCTGTCAGCAGGTGGCTCTGCTCATGATGTACACAGAGAGCTGGAACTGTTTCAAACAATCTATTTCATTTTGTAAGCCAAGAGAAAGGTAATAAAGGCTTATGATTTGTTAGAGGAAAGGTATTTGTCAGAGGAAAAATAATGAAACTCTTTTGCTTGAAGAGAACCATGGCAACGCTGCAATTATGCTGCTAAAGGCAGTGTCTGGAGACATTCAAGGCCAAGCTTGGCAGGGCCCTGAGCAACCTGGTCTAGTTAAAGTTGACCCTGCTCACTGCAGGAGGCTTGGACAAGATGACCTTGGAGGGTCACTTTCAACCCAATCTGTTCTATGATTGTAAGGGTAGCCATGTCTACTTGGCTTGATGTGCAACCAGGTTGTTAGGTACAACATCAAACATTTTATTTCTGCTTGAGAGTTTGGGGGGTTGTTTTCTTTTTAACCCCCCTTGCTGCTTATATAAAGGGCATATGGCGAGGTGTGAGTGACAACAGAGTTAGGGAAGCACTGAACCGTAGGCTCTTACCTGCTGTACTGCAGGAAATGGGATTTTTCCCCACGTCTTTCAATGGGGCTCCTCAGTGCCTCATAGTGTCAGGCTCAGGGCTGCTGCAGTAGCTCCATGGCAGGGCTGCAGATCAGATGGTGTCTGAATGGAGTCCAGCTGCAGCAACGGCTTCATGAATATATAACAATATATCCCTGTTTGAAGCTGTTTGTGTAGCTATCAAAGAGATGTTCATGAGAAAAAGAGTTTCCTTTGAGGGTGCCAGAGCACTGGAATAGGCTGCCCACGGAGGTTGTGCAGTCTCTTTCTCTGGAGAGATTCCAAACCTCCCTGGCCATTACTATCCTGGGCAGTCAGCTCTGTATGAGCCTGCTTTAACATGAGAGTTTGACTAGACCATCTCCACAAGTCCCTTCTGACCCCCACTACTCTGTGATTCTGTGACCTGGCACAGGAAACTGCAGCTAGGGAAGGTAAAAGGCAGCTCTGCACCCTGAGCTGTGCATGTGGCTGTTGTTTCCCAGGTTGGCATTTTTCAGTCTTTCTTAGGAAAATGAAGTTGTGTGCTCCTCTGTACATTTAAACAAAATTATTGTAATCTGTGCCCATTGCCTCTTGTTCTGTCACTGAACGCTACTGAGCCAAGTCTGGCTCCATCTTCTTTACTCTCTCCTGCCAGGTACTTATATCCTTTGATAAGATCCTCCTGAACCTTCTCTGGTCAAGGCTAAGTGATCCCAGCTCTCCTAGCCTTTCCTGCCATGTCAGATGCTCCAAGCCCTTAATCATCTTAGTGGCCCTTTGCTGGATTTGCTCCAGTCTGTCCATCTCTCTTGTTCTGGGGAGCCCAGACCTGGACCCAGAGTTTATTTCATCTGAGCATGGATTCTGCATTTGAATTTTGACTATACTGCCTTCTGAATGGATTTACTACTTCTTGGTCTTTGGTTCTTGATCCAAAGTAGGTTATGAGATATATAATTCTTTCTGCCTTGACCTTATAAGGCATCTAAAGGCAATTATTGTTAGTTTGCAATGTAATAATTACAGAAAAAGGATGTCTTAGACAAAACTATAGATAAGGAAAGTCTCCATGAATTATTAGAAGGCCCATGTGAGTTATTATGACTTCCATGTCTTGTTTGCTTCCAGATGTACCCTTAGGTTCAAGTCAGTGGGGGATATGCTGGTGTAAATAACTGGCCTTAATCTCTTTGGAAGTCAGGTTACATCTGTAAGACTAATTCCTTCTTCCACTGCTGTTTTATCCTAGATGAAGTAGTGCAGGCACAGAGTGCATTGAGAAAAATCTCCAGTAAAATGTAAGTGATTTCCTGCCAAACTTTGGAAACACCATGGTACAAACAGGTGAGCCCTTCTATATTGTGTAGTTACCTCTACATCTGAAAAGTAAATGCTATTATTCTATTAATGCTTTGCAAACAGTAAATGATGACACCAGGTGCAAAGCAGGAGAGAACCAGCATTAAATGTCTATGTTTCCACACCTGTCTATGACAATGGTTGTATCTTACAGCAAAAGAATCATGAAAATATTTGTTGTCTGAAATACAGTGTGACCCTGAGGCATGCTGAGCACCTGAAATAACACTTTAGAATCACCTGATGCCTCCAGAAATCCTGACTACCTGTCTCCAGGTGGCTGTGTTTGTATTGCAGAAGACTGTTAGCTATGAGTTCACTACAAAGACAACTAATAGCTTAGCTGAGTTACAGTGATAGTGACGCCATGCCCTGAGCTTCACAGCATCACCAAAGTTCTGTCCCCTGTTGCCAGTAGAGGCTTTGGCCTCTGTTTTCCCTAAGCCAGGCTCACTGGCATCATCTGGTGGTACTGCACAATAAGATCAACGTCAAACAATGGTTGGCAAGTGACGGTATCTGTGTTTCTGAGGAGAACAATTGGTTATGCAGCAGACAAACAAAAGTGGTGAATTCCAGTTTTGGTTCCACGTTGTCTGGCAGCTTGGCTAATAATGCCTGGATTCATTTCAAAATAGAACAAACCAGTATTTCCACCGGGAATATATCCAATTCATAGGCTCATAAGTGACTGTTGATGTCACTGTACTTCGAAGGAGGGCTGCTGTGCCACTGATATGGTAACAGTGCACCTTCATACACAGTTCTGCTTAGAATCATAGAGTGATCTTGGTTGAAAAAGAACTTTAAGCTCACGGAATCCAGCCTTTGCATAGGTTGGGGGCTGATCTGTTGGAGAGCAGCTCTGGGGAAAATGATCTGGGAGTCCAGGTGGACAACAGGATGACCATGAGGCAACAATGGCATCCTGGGGTGTATTAGAAGGGGTATGGCTAGTCAGTTGAGAGAGGTTCTCCTACCCTCTACTCTGCCTTGGTGAGGCCACATTTGGAATATTGTGTCCAGTTCTGGGCCCTTCAGTTCAAGAAGGACTTCAGGGAATTGCTTGTGGGAGTCCAGTGCAGAGCCACAAAGATGATGAAGGCAGTGGAACAGCCTAATGAGAAAAGGCTGAAAGAGCTGGGACTCTTTAGCTAGGAGGAGAGGAGACTGAGAGGTGGCCTCATTCATGTTTATAAATATGTAAAGCTTGAGTTCCAAGAGGATGCTTTGTTTCGTGATGCCCAATGACAGCAGAAGGGGCAATGTGTGGAAGTTAAGGCATGGGAAGTTTATAAATATGTGAAGGGGGAGTTTTGTGAGTACAGAGCCAGGCTCTTCCCAATGGTAGGACAAGGAGAATGGGGCAAGCTGGACTATAGGAGGAGGTGCCACAGAACATAAGGACAAACCTTTTCACTTTGAGGGTGACAGAGAACTGGAACAGGCTGCCCAGAGAGGTTGAGGAGTCTCCTCTAGAGACATTCAAAACCTGCCTAGATGTATTCCTGTGTGACCTGCTGAAGGTGATCCTGCTCTGGCAAGGGGATTGAATCACAGAATCATAGAATTGATTGGATTGGATGATCTTTTGATGTCCCTTCCAACCCCTAACATTCTGTGATTGTGTAACTCTGTCAAGTTTTGTGCTGAACCATAGCCTTTGCTTGCTCAAATAGCCTTCAATTCAAATACTACTGCTGAATATTGATGGCTTAAAAGTAAAGCCCTGTTAAAAGACAGACCTTTCACACTTAAAGAGCTTAATGTGATAGAGTTTATCCCTTCCCTACTGACCTCTTTAATACCTAACATAACCTTTCTGGGCCAGGAATCTGACTGTGAGCCTTTTTACCTTAGTAAACTTCTCTCAATAAATGTTTTTCTTTCCACTGATGACCATTTTGAGTTTGGTTGTGGCAGATGGCTGGGGATAAAGACATTCAGACATTTTAAGATCATTTTTATGAGCAATTTGTAAATAAAAAGGCCTAAGTCTCCAGTTTCACCTATTCTATAGATGTATATAGAAGTAAAATGGTTTTGTTCCACCATTTAATTAACACTAAAAATAAGACTTTGTGAAAGTACACGAGTAATAGCTTTTTCAAACAGTGTTGGTATATGTGGCCTCAAGCTGCACAAGGGGAGGGTTAGGTTGGACATTAGAAGAAACTTCTTCACTGAAAGAGTTCTCAAACACTGAAACAGGCTCCTCAGGGGGGTGGCTGTATCCATATCCCTGGAGGTATTCAAAGGATGCAGAAACGTGGTGAAAGGGACATGGTTTAGCATCAGACTTCGTTGAATAATGCTTAGACTCGATGATTTTAAAGGCGTTTTTTGCAACCAAAAAGATTCTATGATCCTAAAGATTCTATATCCTGACTGTAACTGCCAGAGCTTCCTCCCAGGGGGGAGAAAAATGCTCCTTTTGGAGCTGATTGACATTCTACACTGCAAACAGAGCATGACTGAGCTGGAGGAGGCTTTCCCTCCCTGTGATCAGGTAGAAAATTCTGCTGTAAAACATGCTTTTGGCTACTTTTTCCCTCCTGCAAACAGCTGCAATTCTACTGATGTATCTGATGTATCTAATTTGTCCCAGTAAGTGTTGGCAAGAAGACTCAGACCTCACCTTTGAATCCATTTGTTTCAGTGAATTGGGAAGCAAGAGTTTTAATGGCTATAAAAATCCTGAACATTCACTAGAAGAGTAGCAGCTTTTGGTGAAACTGGAAGCTGGTAGCTGACTGAAAGAAGGGTAGTCTGTTAGGTTGTGGCATTTGTAGCAGGACTTGCTGCAGGATAGGGGAT
The DNA here is from genome assembly GCF_015220805.1 of Pogoniulus pusillus. Classification (NCBI taxonomy): domain Eukaryota; kingdom Metazoa; phylum Chordata; class Aves; order Piciformes; family Lybiidae; genus Pogoniulus; species Pogoniulus pusillus. The sequence continues at coordinate 36,171,822 of NC_087273.1, read as the reverse complement.
GATGCTTTTAAACTAAAAGTGTGGAGATTTAGAGTAGAGATTTGAAGATATTTTTTACATTTAGGGTGGTGAAACACTGGAACATGTTGCCCAGAGAGGTGGTAGAAGCCCCATTCCTGGAACCATTCCAGGTCATGTTGGACATGGCTCTGAGCAACCTGCTGTAAGAATCCTAAGTTCACAGTGCAGCTATGGGGCAATTCCACACTCATTTTGTGGTGAAAAGCCTCATAAAACAAAATCTAAATTCTTATACAACATAAGCCTAGAGAAGAGGAGGCTCAGGGGTGACCTCATTGCTGTCTACAACTACCTGAAGGGACATTATAGCCAGGTGGGGGGTGGCCTCTTCTCCCAGGTAACCAGCAATAGAACAAGGGGACACAGTCTCAAGTTGTGCCAGGGTAGGTATAGGCTGGATGTTAGGAAGAAGTTCTTCACAGAGAGAGTGATTGGCATTGGAATGGGCTGCCCAGGGAGGTGGTGGAGGCACCGTCCCTGGGGGTCTTCAAGAAAAGACTGGATGAGGCACTTAGTGCCATGGTCTAGTTGACTGGATGGGGCTGGGTGATAGGTTGGACTAAATGATCTTGGAGGTCTCTTCCAACCTGGTTGATTCTATGATTCTATGATTTAGTTGAAGATGTCCATGCTCACAAGAGGGTGGTTGGACTGTATGACTGTACTGGTTCTAGTTTAAGCTTCCCAGAGCCCAAAGCCTAACAGAACAATACAATAATAGGATGTCTTCCCCTCTGCCCTCTTTGGAAAGAAAGGAATTAGATGTAGAGAGTGAAAAAGGGTAAAACTCCCAAATAAAAGTCTTGCTTTGATTTGGAAGTTAAAAGGAAAAAAATTAACAATAAATAAAGCTATTTAAAGTGAGGGGAGTTACAATAAGGTATATAGAAGGGAAACAAACTACAAAATGTATATACAACCAGACTGATGGTGATGGATGGAGGTAGATTTAGGAAGAACTTGTCCCACCATGTGGTAGGGTGGGCAGCAGCAGGAAGCAGGGTGGTACTCTCTGGCAGGCAGGGCAGAGAGAGAAAGAGAAACAGCAAATTCCTCTGTTTTTATGGGGTCTAGTCAGGAAGTAGGAGTGGGCTAACCACTACACCTGGGGTCAGGTTCAGACCACCCCCAGGAGGGGCTGACCCTTTACAATGACATTTAAAGGTCCCTCGTGACCTGTACCATGATTCTGTGTTTAATGGAGCACGTGGTGGTAGCGCGCATAACATCTTGCAGAGAATGAATGCACCAATGCTGTAAGTCAGGGTCTGCACTGAAATACTCAGTGTGACTGAACAGATTCCAGTAGCTCTATAAACAACATTGCAATTAAAGAGCATTCTGACCTTTATTAGTTCTTATATCATTCACATGGGGTAGATGTGTCCTGCTGTCAGGCTGCAGTATGCTGAGTGTATGCATGGATTTCGCAGCAGACCACAAGGGAAGTAGCACACAGATCAGTAGACTCGTAGAATGGTTTGAGGCTGGAAGGGACTTTGAAGATCATCTCATTACAATATAACTTTTTGTACCTGAAAGAGTAACATTTAATATGCTGAGATAGAGGATTCTGGTTCACTTGTGTTGTGCAGTACATAACTTCCCTTTTCCATTCTCTGGTGAGAAAGGGAATGCTTCGACTCCAATCCATTTCAGGCTAAAATTCCTTGTCTAAACATAGTGGGTTGTAAAGTCCAGAAGTACAAACCCACTGTGCAATGCATTTTAAAATTCAAACTTCAGGAGCAAACCCCACTGGAGGAAATCCAGAGTTGTTGTCAAGTTATTCCTCTGCAATCAAAGTTGTTCTTCTGCTGGAGGAACACAGCATGCACACAAAAAGCAGTGTCCTATAGTGCTATTGTCATGTCTGGTGCATGGATTGAAAGAATTGGAAATCCTCCTTCCTGCTGCTCCTGAATGATTTGCCACATTCCTTAGTGCTGGGGAGATGGTTTATGAAAGGCTTAACTGTACAGCAGGCATGCTGTAAAATGCACACTGCTGCATGAACTCTAATCCTGACCACATTCCCAGTTGATATAGGTCTAGAAGGAGGAATATTTTTTGTATACAGCTTCCCTAATGGCATAAAGGGAAGTAATTTAAACAGTCCTGATAGCTCTAGGAAGTTAACCAGGAGAAAGTGTTAATCTGATAGAGTGGCCTAAGTCTTACTTCATTATTCAAAGATCCCTTTGCACATCTCTTGTGCATACACTGACCAAATCCAACCCTGCTGGGAGAACAGTCTAATGCTGACAGCAGAATGACTGGTGCTGTGTGATACTTTCATTGCTATCATCAAAGCCATTGCCAACAGGAACCCAATTCTAGATGAAATATGAAGAATGCTGCTCCTAAGTAATTGCTCCAATAGATTTCATTAATACTGGTGCAATCAAAGGCAAAAGATCAGTCCTGAAACATATTGATACTTGTTCTGTAAAATCTGACAGCCCCAACGAGACACACTGCAAAGGTCCATGTTCATGGAGCCTACAGCTTGTACCAGGAAGCACCATTTGAGAGCAGGTCAGAAAGCCTTGATGTATAAAATGCTCTCCACCAGCTCTGGAAAGCTAGGCACTGTTTGCTTACAGAGGAAGCATTCACTTTCCAGGCACCTTTGTACTGGTGCTCACCGAGGAAATTTTCATCTGCCTCGGGTGCCTAATTACAGATGCACTTTTGTACTCCATTCTGTTCTTAGTGGAACACAGTCACAGCGTTTTACAACAGCTGGTGGGGAGAGAGCCCACATGCTGAAGCATTTTGGGGGATGTTGGCTAAAGTGCTGCACTAACTCTGTGTTATGAATGCCTGCCCTCACACAGAGAGCTGCTGGATATGCGTGCTGAGCTAAGTTTCATCTGGTTAGCAAGCAAAAACAAAGGGAGGGCAAACCCCAAAGCAGTTAATTTCAGTTTGTATGTATGTGTAAATATTTTTAAGGCTGTTCTTTGCTGAAAACTTTGAACGGGTCAAATGTGGCACCAGCTGTGAGTGAAGCCGTCCTGCCTGCCCCCTCTTGGTACCCCCTTTCATGCCTGAAGTCAGCTGCTGGTGGTGGCAAGTGGCTGAATTGGTGTGGGGAAACGGTCTGTCTGTAAAATAATGCCTTTTTTGTTTACTGGGGTACTTTGCAGGCAGATCACTTCGCTCATTGGGTCCACTGGAAGGGCTCAGAAATGTTTGTACTGGCACACGGGCGGCAGAGGAGGGGGAGCTGGGGCTGCTGCTCCACACACACCCTGCCAGTTTAACACGCTTGAACTACGACCCAAATAAGAAACAAAACTGCACCCTGGGCACAAACCAGAACTTGTGAATGGCTTTCTGCACCTCTCCCTTCCCACCATGCTTGGCAAACTTCACAGGCTGCTGGTGTGCCACTGAAGTGGATGCATAGATTTCCCTGCTCTGCTGAGCTCCTGAGCGCCAGTGCACGCCAGTCCTAGCTGGGTCAGACTTTCTTTGTACGAGCAGAGAAGCTGCTGGGAAACTCTGTCAGAGCCATGCCACAGCTCCTCACACACACTTCTCTCCCACAGTGATGTGGGGATGGGTGAGGAGGGGGAGCAGATGAAGTGGGGCTGAGCTTCCATCCTGCCAGCCTAAGCTTCCTTACAGGGCTTAGGGTCACAGTGGGACTCTGAGTGATGCCCTGGCTGCTCCCACAGCTGCCAAGGCTAAGAATCCAGAGATCAGAGTGGTGCCACCAAACCCTGTATCTGTCCCTCAGATCTCTGCTGTGCTCAGAACAGGGAGAGGATGAATAAGAGACCAGAGAGCCTGTTAGTACTTATTATTTGTATTATTATAGCACCTCAGTGCCTAATGGTGGACCAGGATTAGCACTGTACAAACCCAGAGCCAAAGTACTTTAGTCCTTGCCCCACAGGGCTCACAATCTCAGCTTCCAAAATGGGGGTACCAGGAGATGGGGGGTGGGGTTAAAGGGAGCAGTGACAAAACATGGATCGCTGTGATGGACAGTGTTGGTTTTTCTGCTAAGAACCATCAGTTCTTAAACATTTGGTTGGATGTAGGCATTCTTCACACAGTCAATACTTTGTATTTTTCATGAAAAAAAAGAGCATCAAGAAATCACACAGAATTTTAGGTTCCATTCAGTGAAAAACACTTTTCATTGCAAGAAACACACATAAGGTTGCTTTTAAAAAAATATGTAGCTTGTTCTAAGCAGATATCTGAACAAGTTCACAAAGTCTACATATGCAGTGTTTAAAGAAAGTTAAAACTTTGTACCCAACTTCCTTTTTTTTTTTGGCTCATTCCTTTAATTTGCACCCTTGCCAAGAAGAAAAAAAGAGAAAAGATATACCTTTTAGTTCTTTCTTTTCAAGTTAAAAAATAGAAGTGATTTCATCTCAGTTACTTTCCTGGCCACACTTGCATTTTTCCTGTGCTTATGATTTAGACAATAATCTAAATGGCAATGGTTACTTTGGTGGAATTAAACCCAGTGCTAGATACAAAGAGAGAGAACAACTGCTAGTTGAGGAAATGTGTGCTACCAGTTCCTCTGGTCAGAAAGTGTGATTACACCTTTGTGTGAGAAGGGGATGTGATTTACAGCTTTTGCACTCATATCTTATGTGCACGTTTTTAGTAACTTGTCTGGAAGGGGCCAAGTCCTGCTGCTCTGCTCAAAAATCCACAGCTCCTTGACACTATGCTCTGTTCCGCCAGCCTCCTACCACGTCTCATAGTTAATACTGTGAATAGCTCAGTGGACTTCAATATTCCTATTTTTCAACTACAGTTACTCTATGGTAGTAAGTGTTTGCAGGTTTGAGTATCTTACAGAAGCCTGGAGGACTGTACAGTTTGTCCCCAGGCAGAGGGGATGAAGGGAGACAAGAACTAGCTGGGCTGTGTGTCAAATCATTAACCATTTTCCACCCTCAGCTCTGTTATTTGCCTTTGGCACAGCCCCCACCAAAATCACCTACATAACCTTTACTCCTCACCTGAAAATAACTTCCAATATCAGCTTTTCCTTCTAAATTGCTGTAAACACCCAGGATACCCATATAGAGAGAGAGACACACGTGGGTCTGTGTGTGTGTATACAGGCATAGAGATGCAGAGGTGTAACACACACAGACATACCTCTATGTATCCAGACATATACAGGGATGTATAGCTATGGCATGGTTAGGAAACAACAAAGTCAGGTTTATTGCATTCTGAAGTATCATAGAACAAGGGTATTATAGGCACACATCTTAACTACTCATCCTTACTACAGTCCTAAAGCTCATTTACCTGAGATCTGCATCTGTAAAAATAAAGTTCCTTTTTTTTAATCTTTTTTCTTAGCTGCATGTTACAAAAAAAGACTAAATATCAGCCCCACGGATAGGAAATTACCACTTAATCTCGAGACTAATTTACTACAAGTAAAATATGCTATCTCATAAAAAGAGGTACTGCTGAAAGAGATATAGAGTAAAAAGGGACCACGGCTCTCAAGAGGTTTAAAAATCTCCCTATGACTCTTCCCACCTTGTAATAAATTTATAAAAAATATTTGACACAGAAAAAAATCTCCATGGAAAGCATCCTGCAGCCGTTGCACAGCCTCTGAGCCACCCATCTTGCCGCAGTTCGGGAGGGCAGGCTCTGTCCTGTGAGGACTTCAATCCTCGTCGTCCCGTCTGTAGTGAATAGTTTGTAATTCCTGAGCTATGAACATAGCCATCTCTCTGGTGCCTGCAGCCACCACTCGGCAGGACATAAGATCCAGAGGTCCCCCTGAGGACAAAAGGGTTAATGAGAACTGGCTTAAGTGATGTAAAAAAGGCAATATTCTAACTGCCTATGTACTCTTAAATATAAACCATGCTGTAATTAGGATAGGAAACACTGCAACAACAATCAGAGGGTTATTTCTTTTGGGAAAGACCTTGAAGATCATCAAGTCCAACCACTAACCCAGTAAAACATAGAAACATAGAATCAAGCAGGTTGGAAGAGACCTCCAAGCTCATCCAGTCCAACCTAGCACCCAGCCCTATCCAGTCAACTAGACCATGGCACTAAGTGCCTCATCCAGGCTTTTCTTGAACACCTCCATGGACAGTGCCTCCACCACCTCCACTGCAAAGTCACCCCCAAATTATATCACTCAGCACCACATCTACACATCTTTTAAATCCCCCCACAAATGGTGACTCCACCACTTCCCTGGGCAGTCTGTTCCAGAGCTTGGCAACCCTTCTCATGAAAAAAATTGTTCCTAACATCCAACCTGCACCTTCCCTGGAGCAACATGAGGCTGCTTCCTCTTGTCCTATTGCTTGTTACTTGGGAGAAGACACTGCCCCCTACTTTGCCCCAACCTCCTTTCAGGCAGCTGTAGAGAGTGAGAAGGTCTTCTCTGAGCCTCTTTTTTTCCCAGTCTAGACAGCTGCAGTTCCCTCAGCTTCTCCCTGTAGGTCTTGTTCTCTTAGACCCTTCACCAGCTTCTTTTGGCCACGATAACCCCATGCAGTGCTACAGACTGAGGGATGAGTGGCTGGAGAGCAGTCTGGCTGAGAAGGACCTGAGTGTCTTGGGTGACAACCAGCTGGCCATGAGCCAGCAGTGTGCCCAGGTTGCAGTGAAGGCCAATGTCATCTCAGCTGTTATCAGAAATAGTGTGGCCAGCAGGACTAGGGATGTGATTCTGCCCCTGCACTTGGCACTGGTGAGGCCTCACCTAGGGAACTGTGGGTCCCTAAATTTGATATTGAGGTGCTGGAGTGGGTCCAGAGGAGAGTGATGAGGCTGGGAAAGGGACTGGAGGGAAAGTCTGATGAGGAGAGGCTGAGAGAGCTGGGGGTGTTTAGCCTGGAGGAGACTCAGGGGGGACCTTACCACACTCTACAACTACCTGAAGGGAAGTTGTAGCCAGGTGGGGGTCAGGCTCTTCTTCCAGGCAACTTGTGACAAGACGAGAGGGCATGGCCTGAAGCTGTGCCAGGGCAGGTTTAGGCTGGAGGTCTGGAAGCAGTTCCTCACTGAAAGGGTAATTAGACACTGGAATGGACTGCTCAGGGAGGTGGTAGAGTTGCCTTCCCTGGAGGTGCTTAAGGAAAGACTGGCACTTAGTGCCATGATCTAGTTGATGCAGTGGTGTTAGGCCATTGGCTGGACTTGATGATCTCAGAGGCCTAAGCCAGCCTCAATAATTCTGTGATTCTGTGATTGCCCTTCTCTGGACACCTCAATGTCCTTCTTGTAGTTAGGGCCCCAAAATTGAACCCAGTACTTGAGATGCAGCCTCAGCAGTGCTGAATACCCAGGGAGGAGCACTGCAACAGTGGCAGTGAGCATCTAGATTTGTTCAATATCTAACAGTAAATGCAATATCCCCGAATTTTAGCAACAGGAAGGGACAGAACAGACATTCTTTTAGTCAGCATATCTTTCTTAATCCACCATATTTTTCCACAGTATATACTGGTCACCAGTAAATCATTACTCTGAGATGGGTACTACCTAAAAAAGCAAAACAGTAATTCAGACACTGTGCTGTCCTTTACTCCCTTCTGAGTCATCTCTGTTCAGACACGTACCTGAGAGTCCTCCTCCCTTGGGAGGCTATCTGCCAAAACCTGTGTGGAGCCTCAGCATTATCTACCAATCTCCTGGGCTAGCTATTTACTGTAAAGCTGATGCTTTAAAGGTATTACTCAAAGGCAGGGAAGTACAGTTTGACTCAGAAGACCTCTGATGTGATGAAAGCCTGGGCTGGAATTGCATCAGTGTGCTACAAATAACCAGCCAGAGTCTGAGGGCGAGTATTGATGGTTCTACAGCTGATTGCTGGAAATGGGCTAAAGCCATAGGAGAAAGGCCATACTGAAGTTAACACAAGTTGCCCCAAAACTGCCACTTGGTCTCCCCAAAAGTCAATGGAAAGGATATTTGGCTCACCTGAAGTGTCTATCACAGTGCCTCCTGCCTCTCTGATAATGACAGTGGCCGCTGCCATGTCCCAGCAGTGCAACCCAAACTGGTAATAGGCATCTGCAGCGCCGGATGCCAGATGGCACAGAGCCAGGGTTGAGCTCCCAATGACACGGACCCTAAACCCCACGAGAAGGAGACAAAGCAACATAAAGCAGAAGATGATTTCGATTTCAACTTATTGCAGAATGTGCAGGGTTGGGATTTGGGGTTGAGTTTTTTTTTTTTTTTAATTTTGAATGATTTTGGTGACAATAAATGTGAGACATTTACTGTAAAACACCTTACCCATGTGCTTGGGCCTTCAGCAACCTCTCAATGTTACCAAGGAACAGTTTCAAAGTTGCAGGGTCACGTTTTGGACCAATTTCTGTTAAAATTAAGGCCTTCGAGATATCTGCAATGTAGGGAGTGGTTTCCATTAATTCAGGTGTTGGAAATTTGGGGTTAAATTAAACACTAGTGGACTTTTCACAGCAAAAAAGACAATTTTCAGGTCCCTTTTTAATTGTTTTTTTTTTTTTTTAAACCCCAAACTTTTCTATAGGATAAGTGTGAAAACTCTGAATAAAAATTCAAGCAAGACTTGATTTCTCATCTCACTTGATCTGATCACAGAATGGCCTAGGTTGGAAGGGTGAGCTAAACACACTCTTAACAAATTAGAACAGGAAGACTAGAACCAAGAAAGCATTCTTACATTCCTTAACTCTTCCCATACACTGCTTTGTTTCACTGACCCATCAGCTTCTGGCAAAGTCACTAACATCAGCACTCAAGTAAAAATAACCCAGTGACCTGTTAATTAACAATGATGCTAATTTAGTCATATCTGAGAATGGGATGGTGCTTGAACAGGCAATTTTAATGCAATTAGTTAACAAATGCTAAACATCTGGGAATACAGTAAGAGGGAAGAAAAGTTTCTACTGGAATCACCAGTCACCCAGTCATAGCTCCCTTTCCTCCTGACATCTCAAAGACTGAAGACAGCCACACGACTGAAAAAACCCTTTCTTATCACAAACTAAAGCAGTACTTTCATTAATACCAACATCTGAATGTTCTATTTGTATCGTGTTCAGCAAGGGCAGTTCTGACCTACAGCAGGTGAGGCTACCAGCCTTGTGCAGGGCCAAAGGAGGGACTCACAGTGCCTTGCAGGGCGTTGTAGTGGTCCTGACGCCAGATCAGAACACTGCTCGTGCATAACAAGCTTATGCCAGTGGAGGTGGAGGTGGCTGATCAAATGCCAAATGCCCCTGCTGCTGCTGTGCCAGCTGAACTCAGAGGCATTAAAGACATGACAAAACTCAAAGGTTTAGCGATTGATCACTTACTAACTAGGCTGTGCCTAAGTGTCAGGCGCCGCCTTCTACCCTGGGTTGAAAGCTCAGCATTCATTCAGAGAGGGAATGTCTACCTGGTTATTACAGCTAATTGCAGGAGCTGAAATTTCTTAGCAGAAGTAGCAAGAAGGTGTTCAAAAGCAAATTAGGCTGGCATGAGACATCATTTAATTAAACAGGCTACTGGTGAATTTAGTATTGCAGAACACTGTGGATTTAAGCAATGCAGTAAGTGGTTGGTGAGTAACAGGGATGAAATTACACAAAAAGCTACAGAGTATCACAAAGCTCAGCTGCAGGAACACAGATTTAACAACTGCTTTTTTAAATTACAGCATTAAAATATCAGAACACCAACCAAGGCACGCTGCAGGGTATTTGTTGGTTAGTCACCACTGAAAACTCTGGGTGGTGAAAGCAATCTGCCTTAGGTCTTTTTGCATAACAGACCCAATTTGTAATTACAGAGCATTTAATGCATGCCTCGTTGCTGAAATGCACCAAGCAGTCACAGCACACCAGCCACAGCTAGGTGATGACTAAGGCTCTTGCTCTTTTGGGTGATCAAATATGTGTCTAGTGCATAAATTGGTATCTTCAGATTTTGTCACGGCTACAGGAGGAAACTGGACACTAAGAGACTAAGGCAAGGGAGAGGGAGGTCTCTGCTTAGGAGAAGGAGCTGGCTGATCACAAGACTTGATGGGGTTTCAGGAATTCAAGGTAATGGAGGGAAATTTACTATCACTCCTATAGAGGCTAGAAAAATAAAGAGGCTTGGTAGAAGAGGTTTAGCAGTAATATGGATAGATTTGAGTCAAATACCAATTCTCTTGACCACAGAAGTTAAGAAAAAACCAACAAAATATACTTACAGTACTACCACATGTAAGGTCTGACCTGAATCTAAGCATGAGAAGAAAGTATCATTCAAGATCAAAGGGAAGATGGATCCTTCATTTAAGTGTATCCTGACTGCTTGGGCTCCCATACCAGCCCTCTACAAACTTTTGTATTGACAGAACAGTGTCTGCCTGGGCTGTGGTTTCAAATGATTAAATCTGCACAACGAATATGTAGCACAGATCAGTGTTATACAACAGTCATAATTCCTGCAAACAAAAAGCAGGAGGTAACATGACACCTAGATCTCCAACACATCATGCACTGGTGGAGGCTACTTGAGCTCCAGTGGTAGGTACAGGGGAAGACACTCTCTGTTCCAGGGCTGAATTAGTTCACTGAAGCCACAGTCCTTCTGGGAAATGAGAAACTGTCATTTTATACACTTAACACATTAAGAAAATAGACACAAAAGAAGATCCATCTTCTCTGGTGAAATTGGCCACCACCAAATGATGGCTTTCAAAACAAAGGAAAATGCCAAAGCATTTGGAAGAAGCCAGAAGGCTCACTTCTTGCTATGTTCTAGACACCCATCTAGACGCTGTGTCCAGAGAAAGGAGGACAAAAGTAGCATGTGCCAAAACGGTGCCTTGCTCAATTGGAAACCAGAACTCTGAGAACAAAAGTGAATGAGGCCATTTGAAGAGTGGCTCAGCCAGCCCAGCTGGGAGCACAATTGTTTTTTCCTAACAGTCTTTAGGATTTTGTGGAACATGAGATACTCAGGCACTGACAAAAACGTGGCATATAATCAGGGATTTAAGTCTTAGGAGTCACTGACTTTGCAGTGTTCTCCTTCTCTCCAAACGGAGACATCAGCTCACTGTTAATTTAGGTAAACTGCCAAACTCCCAAATATCAGGGGAGTTTTGATGCAGAGTTTGATTGAGGCACTACAACCAATTCTTTATGTTAAATTGCTTGATTTTAGTGTGTTTCAAGCTCATTACATCTCTTCTGGGCGTGACAATTTTACCATCCCCTGCGCACAGTGATGTCCATTTTTGGCACACGTCTGCTTCTGTCTACAACTGTTACATCCTCCTCAGCATTTTGACTGATTAAAAGAGGACTCCTCTACACATATCTGGTTATTGCTCTCTGTTATCTTTAGGTAAACAAACAGATTGGTTTACCAACAAAAGAATTCCATTAAAAGGTTGACTAAGTGCTGCTAGCAGCTATTTATTGTAACACACCTCACAGACAAAAGCAAGCTGTTAAAGAACTCCTAAGGAAGCATGCATCCTTTAGATTACTTGTTAACATGTATGCCTACAGACATGATACACTTTAGGATGTACAACTTATTGTAAAATAAGTGAATAACAACCACCACAGTACTCTGAATTTGATTCACCACTCCCATTGCCTTTTGCTCATTAAAAATAACTGAGAAAAGTGAGGCCAGTGTACAGCTGGAATGAAAATGGTGAATCTTCTCACTCTTCCTTATTTTAAGCAACAGTGATAAAGCAAAATAGTTTAGGATTGTTTAAATAGTTCATATTTAGATGTAAATTAAAAAAAAAGTGAGGAAAGTTGTGATTTTTCAGAAGAAAACAAACACATAACAACAAAATTATCATGCAGGTGAAATACTTGCCATCAGGATAATGATGTTCATTATCCTAATGATGATTTGCAACAACTCTGAAACAAAATTAACATATTCCTTTTAGAGTTCTAACAAAATCTAGACCAACCTGTCTCTTTTGATACCTGAAGCCTTTTGTCATTACAAAATGCCCCTTGACCTCTTCTACCAGTGTATAATCGTTCTTCAGTGCAGTGGTAAATTACACCAAATTCAAGCTTTAAGATTTTGAAAAGGAAAGAAATGAATGCAACTCAAATTACTCATCATAAATATAAACAACTACTAATGGCAGAAAGATCAGCAATATTTTAATTGGCACATGTAATCAAAGGTTACATTGATGCTAATAAACTGGAATCATTTTACTGTTACTCTGACACTGAGATATAAGTCATATAAAATTCAGTTTATCAAGAGAGGTTAATGCAATCTGTTTGTGATCGTCTAAACTCTTGCAGCCTGTGTTCACATCAGGAGGGATTAGATGCTGTGCTGATTTCAAATTCAGTTGCATGTTTTTACTGGGAAGTATCTAAGTCCTCGAAGGCAAGTTCTGAATGCATTACTTTCACTGGTGACAGCTACACCTAGAAGTAATCCCACTGACTTGGGCTGGATCCTGAGGCTTTGCAGCCCTAAATATATAGAGATACCATCAGTCAGACATCCAGACTCTGCAGTTATGGTGCACTGTTTATATGCACTTTACTTTTCATGATGTATTTCATTTACCTGACTTTTCCACCCAAGTAGGATGCTCCAAGTACTCCTTGTTCAAATAGTTTTCTGCAGAATCCTTTTGTTTATATATAAAAGTGAGAATTTCATGAAGTCACCCAACTCCAAGAGAAGGAGTTTGAAGAGAAATACCAAATACTGTGACCCCTGATGAGAGCTTGAGAACAAACAAGACTGGAATTTTTGTGGGAGTATCTGTTTACTGCTGAGAAGAGGATCAGAATTTGGCCCTTGATTTAAATCCATTTCTGCTGCTTTAACAGGGGTCACCAAAAGATTCAAAAGCACTTTACAAATGTCAGTTATCAGCTCCTAAAACCACCCCTCCCTAAGTGCTGTTAGCAATATTTTACTTAGGGGTGGGTAGACAGACAAAAATTAAGTGACTTGCCCAAGGTCATGGAAGAAGTTGGTAACAAGGTCAAGAAAACATCTCAGGTGTTCTGGACTCCAAATCTTTTCCTGCTGCCCTCCTCCATTCAATGTGATGATTACATTCATCAGAGACAATTCAAAGGGAATAGACTGTCCTTGCCCCTTACCCTGAGGTCTTGTCTAAACCAAGGGACAAACTATTAATAGACTCTTTCCCTGAAGACATCTGCAAGAATTTCTTCAGTACTGTTCAAGGTTTACATTCAGGTCAGTTCCCCTGTGTGTACTTTGGCTCCTTTTCAGCTTACTGCTTTCTTTCCAGTTTGTTTACTGAGGGAGATTGAAGATAATTCTTTATTTTTGTTTCAGCTTTGTTTAGTTTACATAACCCAAAAATATGAAGCATCAAAATCACAATGGTGTTCTAGAAAACATAAATATTACAGAAAGCTGTCTGGCAATATTATGGAGGATTCAAAAAAGGACCTTTGGGAATGAATAAACTTCAGAAAAGCATGGAAGGGTTTGTCTACAGTTTTCCATGTTTGAAAAGCCTGACTAGAGGAGTACACAACATTACTCTGTTTAACTCGGCAAGAGCCACTAGGGCATCTGAAAACGGTGTTGTTACTGCACAGAATTCTGGCTGGCTTTACTTACAGCTCTAGCTATGTATTTAAGATCATGGAATTAGGCTGAAAGAGGCACATTCCTTGGCAATTTGACTAGCTGTTTCTCCTGTGTGTATCAAACAGAAAACTGGCAACATATGGGGGAAAAGGCAGTAGCATGAATGAAGTATAGCTAGGAAACTCAAAATGGCACATATGAAGGCTGGGTATTTCCCTCCAGCACCCCCCACCCTCACTGTCATGTGGAAAACACAGTTATTTTACCATGTTAACAAACCCCACAAAGGCAGATTAAATGAACTAGGCTTACAGTATTGCACTTCTCATGGATATTGGTTCTGAATTGCCTCATAGCAGCAGTTACCTTTCACAGATACTGCTAGCAGGAAAGATGCAATAATAATAACACCAGGAAACTGGGAGATGTGTTTGCTATATGGACAGGCAGCATTCTATTTAAATCCCTCTGGTTTTGTCTTACAAAACCTTGCTCACATCAGTATTCCCTTTTCTCCCCACCAAAAACTTTGGCAGTATTTACTATAATTTGTAGGAGTTCTCTTGTAACTGCCAGTTTGCATGAGCAAGGTTTGCAGAACCACGACTGCAGACTGGTAGACTACAATCAAATGCATTTTACCAGTGTGGAAAAACCTGAGTAGTGGCTGCTTGCTATTATTTTCTAATTTTAAAGTTCCCACGTGGTTTTGAGGCTTCTAACCAGAGCTCAGGTACCCATCTTAAAGAACATATTTCATACCTCTTTGTTAACAGCAAATCCGATGCTCACTGCCACTGTTGGAAATCTGTGCAAAAGAAAAGAGATTAATTATTATTGATTAAAACGTAGTCCTTATGCAGCTCCCTCAGGCGACTCCACATGGAGTTCTAGTTGAAAGGAATCTGGGGGTTGTAATTGACAAGCAACTCAATATGAGCAAGCAGGGTGTCAAGAAAGCCAGTGGCATCCTGGCTTGGATTAGAAATGTTGTGTCCAGCAGGAGTAGGGAGGTGATTGTCCCCTTGTACTCAGCTCTGGTGAGGCCACTCTTCCAGTATTGTGTTCGGTTTTGGGCACCTCATTACAAGAGGACATTCCTCTGGATGCTGCTGGAGTCAGTGTAGAGGAGGGCAATGAAGCTGGGGAAGGACCTGGAGAATAAATCCTAAGAAGAGTGACTGAAGGAGCTGGGGATGGTTAGTTTGAAGGCTGAGGGGAGACCTCATCACTGTCCACAGCTACCTGAAAGGACCTTGTGGAGAGGTTGATGCTGGTCTCTTCTCACAGGTAATAGACCAAGAGGGAATGGCCTCAAGCTGAGCTGTGTCTGGGTAGGTTTAGGCTGGACATTTCATTAAAAGAGTGGTCAGGCATTGGAACGGGTTGCCCAGGGAGATGGTGAAGTCACCAACCCTGGATGTGTTTAAAAGTCATTTGGATGTGGTGCTTGGGGATATGGTTTAGGCTGAACCTTGTAGAGTAGGGATATTGGTTGGACTTGGTGATCCCGAGGGTCTTTTCCAACCTGAATGTTTCCGTGGTTCTGTGATTTTACTTGTGTCAAAATGCTCTTGACTTTGGACTTTCTCCTTTGCCAACCTCTTTAACTTTGTCAGTTCCTTAAAAAAATATAATTTAATATTGGAGAAAGCAAGAAATAAACACATGAAGATACCAAGTCTTTAATATAAATGTGTTGTGTATTTTAGGGAACTTTTGTTTGGCTTTAGTTTAATTGAATTATCCCCTATAAAATCATTCATGTGGCTGTAAGAAGTCATCCCTTTTAAGAGCACATTTTGGTCAAGCATCTGAGATAGCAATTAAGTTGCACAGAGATACCTTGCTACTGACATCACCAGAAAGAGAAACCAGTTCCTCTACCCTTTCTTTTGTCAGAGTGAGGATCATGTGTTTAATTTGCTCCTTTTGACTAAAGTATAATGACTGCATTTTAAACAACAAAATAAGTTCATCTCTTAAAAAAAACATGTTTTGAAAAGGCCTGTAAAGGTCCAGAAAATATTGCTAGGAGAAAAGGCCACATAACTGCATGAAACACCAGCACATGACATGCCCCACACCTTGAATTCTGTGTAACTGCACCAAAAAGTTGGGGTTTTGTTTTAATCATAGAATCAGAATCATAGAATGGTTTGGGTTGAGGGCCACCCTCAAAGATCAGCTAGTCCAACCCCCTCTGCAGTCAGCAGGGACATCCTCCACTAGATCAGGTTGCTGTGAGCCTTGTCAAGCCTATCTCCAGGAATGGGGCCTCAATCATCATCCTGGGCAACCTGTTCCAGTGTTCCACCCCCCTTCATGGTGCAAAACTTGTTCCTAACATCCAATCTATACCTACTCTTCTCTAGTTTGAAACCATTGCCCCTAAGGGTAACTGCAGTTATGTTAAATGACTAATTGTAGGACAGAACAGGTTTTTAGCATTTTAAGTAGAAGTACTATGAACATTAATTTACAACTCCCTGCACTCAGATGGTGAATTCAACTTAGTAATCTCCAGATTTCTTTTTGCAGTGGTGCTATAGAAGTTTAGAAACTTTCTCTGTGCACAACTCAGTTTTCAGTTCTGCTCTACCTCTGTGTAATGGTTGCACTTCCTAGGAAAAAAATGAAGCATGTGTATTGGAAAGGCAGAAAACACCACGAATGTGTAACAGCCACAGAAGGTGTGAGGCCAGGTGTCATCAGAGCACAGCCCTGCTCCTGGTTCAGCTCAAGCCTCTGCACGCTCACCTGTGGTTATATATAAATGAGCTGTGAGTCAAAACCTTTGGGTCATTAAGCAATCAGCAGAAAGTTCAGCTTCCCTTTAGATAACAGGATTGAGCTCTCTCCAGCACAAACACACACTCCCTCAGATGCACTACGAGAGGTACAGGAAGATAAAGGGATGACTCCTACTGATGAGTCAAAGCAACAAAGCTACCATGGTAAAACTCCTGTAAGGGGAAAGGAGGATTTGTGAGAAGCTGCACTTTGTGCATTTCCCATCTCACTGTCAACTCACCTGTGCACAAAGTTGCACGTTCCATCAACAGGGTCAATAATCCAGGTTGGACTGTCAGTGAGGACACATTTTGAACCAGCAGCAGTGGATTCTTCTGCAATAAACCTGCATTTGGTGTAGAGTAAAACAGAGAAATTTGGTGTCTCAGAAAACTGGTTTAGGGATGTGTCTTGGAAAGTCAAACTCCAGTGCTCGGTTGTTGAAGAGAAACTTGTTTTCAAGAGAAGTGATTCTTCCTCTTCTTGTGAGACCCCACCTCAAATACTGATGTCCCCATCATAGGAAGGACATAGAATGGTTGGAGTGAGTCCAGAGGAGGGCCACAAAAATGATTCAAGGGCTGAGGCACCTCTGCTGGGAGGATAGGCTAAGAGAGCTGGGGTTGTTCAGCCTGGAGAAGACTCTGGAGGACCTTATAGGCTACCTTACAATACCTGAAGGGAGCCTACAGGAAGGCTGGAGAGGGACTTTTCATGAGGATGTCTAGCAATAGGACAAGGGGGAATGGTTTTATGTTGAGGGAGGGTAGGTTTAGAGTAGATCTGAGGAAGAAGTTCTTCAGTATGAAGGTGGTGAGATGCTGGAAGAGGCTGCCCAGGGAGACTGTGCCTTCCCTGGAGGTGTTTGTGGTCAGGTTGGTTGAGGCCTTAAGCAACCAAGTCCAGCTGAGAGGTGTCTCTACCTATGGCAGGGAAGTTGGAGTAGATGATCTCTAAAGTCCATTCCAGCCTAAGCCATTCTGTGATTCCGTTTCACACACACACAGATATATACACATCTACACACACATATATAGTTTTGGTATATAAATATGTATGTATGTATAGACACAGATACTGCTTTCTTCATTTGGGAACAGGGAACTGTCATATCAACTTTGAAGGGAAGTTCCCAAATCTGCAGCTTATTATTTTTCATGGCAAATAAAAGAACTCTATGTTCACTTTCCCAGTATACCATTAAGAAAGTCATGGAAGTACAGGTAGAAATGGATCCCTGGAACTCTAGAAGAAGTTTTTTTTTAATGAAGAATGTAAAAACTGCCTATTGCAATAAGTAATTTAAACTGCAAACTGTAGCTGCTTCCCTTTTGCAGGCAAATTCAGTCAGCAGGAAATAATGCACTCTTAGAAAATCCACAATCTCACTCCTACTTGAATTTTTCACTGCAGTCTGAGTCAGGGAATTAAAGGGTTACAAAGCTGAACTTTCTTCTTCCCATGACCCAAAGAAAATCAACAAATTCATTTGTATGTTTGTTGTTTGGATGCACAAGGCACACATTGAAATCTGAGCTCATCTTCTCTTGTTCTGCCCCAATTCCTTTAGCAGTTATGCCTTTCCCCCCCCCTCTTCCTTCTTTTTCCCTGGGAAACGAACATCAAGTTCTGGCACATTTCCTGTTGACCTTAATTATCCCTGCTCTCCCACAAACTGCCCAGGGTCTGTTTCTGTAAGTGCTGTGCAGGTACTACTCTCACAGATTTTAATGAAGACCTCTGTGTGCAGAAGGTGTAGAATCAACCTGCTAGCACTGAATCTTGCTTTTGGTTTCACATTCAAACAACTGGTAGTGGTATTTGGAATTCCTGCAAATGCTTGAAGCTGAAAAAGTTCCTCTTGAAGACACAAAGAGGAAAAATATTAATAAATAAGGAACAATATCTTTGGCAGAAATAGTTGCTTCCCTAGCAGCTATTTTCTTTTGTGCCCTCAACACATGCTGCACGATGCCATACAACACTTGCAACCAGGAGCTTAAAATGTTCTGCAGACAGCACAGGAGGAGACTTCTTGAAGTTTCCAAATGTTGATTTGTCTTCCCTTTACAGAAAGGGGCTATTTTGATGGTGTTACGGGCCCTAGGAGTTGGTAGGAAAAGGAAAGCAGGAAGTGTTTGTTACTCTTTTCATCTCTATTAAAGACAGCAGCTGAAGTGTTAGCATGCAACTAGAAACAAGAATGACTTGAACAAGTGCTTGCAAATCTTAATCAAACCTAACACCTTGCAGACTCCGTGTTCTAAATATTCCATCACTTTGTCTTGTTGGTGCTGTACCATTTGACTTCTGGTTTACAAATCTGGCAGTTAGCACCTAAGCCCAGCCCCAGGCTTTGGACGTGCTGCTGGCTGCAGAGGAAGCTCATCTTCTTGCAGATGGAGCACCTTGCATCCCTTCTCAGGCCGTCCACCTTCCCCATATGTAAGACCTCTGCTTCAACCCTCTTGCAGCACCCCCAGCCACAGCCTGAAGTGCAGCTGTTGTCTACCCAGTCAAAGAAAGGTGAAATGGACACCTCTTAAAGCCAAGATTATTTCCATGTCAGGTGTTTTGCTCCCAAGTTCCCTAAGTCTGTCACCTTTTTCTCACAGCGGTTGCAACATTGCAGTCCTCAGATACAGAAATGCTACCATCAAGTCAAGGCACAGGGGTGCCATTGGCCAAACCTTCATGTCCAAGCACAATTTTTCCAACATGGGTGCAGGGCTAACCAGGTGCACATTTAATGAAATTTAGGCTAACAGGTTAATGTAAACCCCTTGTAGGATACTGGCAACTCTGACAGTCCCTCAAGGTCAACATCAGATGTGTTGCTCCATGGCTCTGTCTTATAAAAACAGCTAGGCAAAACATTCAGCCTGAAGAGACCACATTTTAAGAACCACAATTTTAGGAACCAAAGAATTTAGAAGACCAAAGTTTCAGAACAGCTTGAGAAGTGGGAGGGGCAGTCATGTCATTACAGTAGTTAATTTAATAGGCCAGCCTGCCAGCTCCAATGACCTCCCTTCAAATCTGGATTAAAGCTTTCTCCAACTGAAAATGAGTCCACTAATTTTAGCCTAGCCTTAGTGTACATCTGTTCACACCACAGTGCCACTCAGAAATTCCTTGCTGGAACAGCAGAGAAACTTCTTACAGCATAAGCTACAGCGGGAGTGATACCCAGTTGAGTGCAAGACATTCAGAACAGGGCTTTCCCTCACCTGTTTCTTCATGGGGGGCTCTTAGGGCAGAAAGTTGGGGAAGTAGGGTGGGATGTCACCCTTTGTAATGGCCGTGTCCTGGTTTTAATGTTTACAGGATTAAGGCCACAGTTAAGACCAAAGATGACAACTTGTCTAACAGTAAGACAGGCAAATGGCATAATGACAGCCCTTGAGATTCTGGCTGTGCCTATCCACACTTCAAGTATCTACCAGAAACAATAACCCTCTGAAAAGACTCCCCTGGGGCATGTCAGAATGTCAAAGAGTGGGCAGAGAAGAAAAGTTAAGTGTAGCACGAATCAGGATGCCAAGCAGAGGAAAGAAAAAACATGGGACAGAATTACCTTTTTTAAACAGGTTTTCCTAATATTTCTCTTTGCTTCTGAGTACACTTCCAATATCTCAAGACTCATCACCACCACAGTGCAAATGGCACAGATTGTAATGAGAATCATTTCATTTTTCTAACTCCTAAGGTACATTTTAGATTCAGAGAACATCAGAAATCAAGACAATTTAAGACAACAAAAAACCAAACCAGAAACCTTCAGTGATGCTTTCCACAGCTAGGGGAAGGGAAAGACTGAGCAGAATTTAGAAGGTCTTTTAGTGTCTTAATTGCATTTTTATTTAAACCCTGATTGCTACTGTGGGCTCCTCACTGCAGATGTTTTAACCTAGTCTAGTTGAATCTAATTTTAATCTAAATGCAGTCACTGTCTCAATGAACTCCAACCAAACCCAACAAGCAGTCTTGAAGAAAGGACAATTCCTTTATTGTCTTAAGAAGCCAGGAGTTAACTGTACAGAGTTAATAGCTGGGATTTTTCAGTTCCTAGGTCTATGCTGACCTTACAAGTTTTGTTCCCAGTTCTGGCTAACTTGAATGCTTCTGATGATTCTCATTTTATGTGAAAAATATATGTTTTGTGTTCTCTGCCAGACTCTTTAAGGCAAAGAAAGCCAAACCAACCCAAAACCAACCAGCACAGGAGGGGAGATGAGGAAAGAGCACAGCCAGCAACAGTAGAAGGGATATTACACAAATAATAGGCTTGTAAAGTCTTGGCACTCTCTTGAGAACGGCAGCCAAGAACCACACGTTGTGCTGTACAGTACTGCTTCAGTATGTGCTCACACACAACACGTATTTAGAAAGCCATATTTAGGAGCAGTGCTCTTTCTGCTCCTTCTTATGCTGATTTTCTTTCCAGCAGCATCACTGACAATCAGATTAGTAGCTGAGCCCTCCAGATTTTTCGCCTCTGTTGATTTCTGCACAGCACTGGAGTGCAAGGCTCATCTCCATCACAGATGCACACGGGTAGAAGGAAGTCATACAGTATTTAAGGGATACACAGCCTCTGCAGGAAGATTAATTTCATCCTTGTGGACTGCAATCAAGTGTGGGAATTGATTGCAGAGTCTTTGCATCAAACCAAGCCTGGCCAACTGGTACAAAACCTCCCTCTAATCTGTGCATGTGCTAGAAGCTGCTATTTCCATATTGACCATAATAATTCAGGAGGAGTCAACAATCTGATCTATTTTTAAAAGCTTGGCTTGACATCTCACGTAGTACTTTATAACCTGCTTCTGGGTAATCATCAAATGATGATGATGGACAACCCTGCTTCTCACTGATTTTAGGATTCTATACGCCACAAAGTGAATGTGATTAAATATGTTGGTTGTCCTGATCTGGCAAACATTTATGTATGATGGCAAAGGGAAGCGAGAGAAGGGTCTGCAGAATTTGCTATAATTAATTTAATCTCTATTTTAAGAGATACCCTTATCATAATTCCTAGAGAACAGATCAGTATTCTGAAAATCAGGGAGATTCAGATGAAACCTTTAGACATGATGGCCCTACAGGGGAAGCACTATGATTAAATGCAGCTGGTAAGCATCATAACTGTTAGAAAATATAAAGCTCTAAGTACAGGAAAGTATTACTTTCTGAGGAAAAAAGGACTTCTATGAAAGCATCCAACAGCAAAAGGTTAATATGTAGGAGAGTTGTGCAGCTTTCTAAACCCCCCTTTAAATGCCAGCCAGATATACAGCTCTTAAAGGAAGAAAGGTTTCTTTCTATAGGCACTCACCTGTGGGAGGGAAACTTCTCCTTCAGAACAGAAATAATTAGATTTTCCACAAAATGATCAGTTTCTGTCACAAGATCTGCTGCAGACGTCTTTGTGGACACTTGTTTCTCCTCTGTTAGAGCTTTCCTAACAATCTGAAACAGAAGTTCACAAATCAGATCTCTTGGCTGTTCATCCTGTGCACACTAAACTAATACATTTACTGAAAAATTACAGCTAAACCTGAAAAGAAAAACAACAACACAACTGGAGGCCTAATTCTACCAGAGCTTGTTCTAATTCTTCTGACTAAAAACCCTTCTGAGCTAATGAGTAGCCTTTGGGAACACAGCATTTGGAGTCACTCTTACAAGAACCTTTCATGACAGCTCAGAAAAGCGGGCAACTAATGGAATAAAAGGGTGATTGCAGTCATCATGCTTTAGGAAACTACAAACCCAGAATTCATCTAAGACAAGAAAGAACCTCAGTGTCCAGGATTTTTAAAATGGAAACCCATTTTTCTTTTATTTTCTTCTTCCCTTTCTCCTTTCTTTTTCCTCCCTCTCTTTTCCCCTTTTATTTTCTTTTCCTTTATTTTATCTCTTTTTTTCTTTTATATCTTCTTTTCTCCCCTTCCCTTCTATCTTTTTTCCTTTTATCTTTTTTACTTTATCTTTTCTTTTCCCTCTTCCCTTTTCCTTTTTTCTTCTATTTTTCTCCTTTATCTTTTCTTTTTTCCTTTTCCCTTTCCCTTCTCTTCCACTTTCTTTTTCCTTTCCCCTTCCCTTCTTTTCCCCTTCCCTTTTCCCTTCCCTTCTCTTTGCTTCCCTTCCCCTTACTCTTGCCCCTTCCCCTTTCCTTTTCCCTTTTCAAATACCCCACTGCTCTCTTACTTTAGAGAGCATGAAATAAGGCAAACCTCTCTGGTTTCTTTTTAGCCAACAAAGACACTCTTAAGTTTATTTTTCTTGGTGTATGTGGGTTTTTGGAACTTCAAGAGCTGACCACCCACTGACTCCCAAAGAACTGCTACATAACTAACAACAACAAAAAAATCAGACTTTTCCCCAGATATGGACTCAGTGATCTAACCCTGGACTCTCTTCTGGAAAAGTCTTTATCTCACTTCTGTTATAAATTCAGAACTAAACCACATCACGTAGTAACGCACACATGGGAAAAGAGTTAATAAAAGCTTTTCCCATGTGAGGAGCTCTTTCAGGCATTGCAATGGGCTGCCCAGGGAGGTGGTTGAGTCACCAAAGCTGGATGTGTTTAAAAGTCATTTGGATGTGGTGCTTGAGGATATGATTTAGGGTGAACCTTGCAGAGTAGGGTTATCTTTTGGACTTGGTGATCCTGAGGGTCTTTTCCAACCTGAATGTTTCTGTGACTCTGTGATTCCCCTATTTTCTCATCTTCCTTTTTTGATTTTGTTTGTTTAATTTGGGGTTTTGCTTGTTTGTTTGTTTGTTGTTGGTTTTTTGTTTTTCCTTTTTTTCAATAAAAAAAGAAAAATAAGGGGTCAGGATGCAAATGGAACTAACTTAGTCTTTAACCATTACGAATTGTAAACTATTTGAAATTAGGAAAATCAAAACAAAGCAAAAGGCTTGGACTGATTGATCCTTGTGGTCCCTTCCAGTCTGGCATTCTCTGATGCTGTGATTCAAACATTAAGCATCACTAATTCATACTGAATTACATCTACTAAAACCAGCACCATCAAGACCAAGATTGAAAGTCCTTTCTCAAACCTGCCTATTTCAATTGTTTAAATTTACATTGATCAAAGTATTTTAAAACCACTGAGAAATGTTTGATGACCGAAAAACCAGTTCTGCTGTATTTTGCACGGGCAAAGGAACCAGCAATTCCCAAACTTCAGTCTTGGCTCTTGGGTTTTATAGCATAAGACACTACTTTGGAAGGGTGTGCTGATTGTTCTAACAAGTTCCTGATGACTTGTTCATGAGCTGTAAACCATTACCTATGCCTGTTTACTTTTACTGAGCTTGTGAGGGCAGGTTAATACTTTTTGGTGTGGAGTCATGCTGAAGTTCATCACTGTATATCAAAATATGAACCATGCTTTAAGCTTTTTATTCTGCTTAATGATTTTCTTGTTGGCTTTACCATAGAAGCCTTGGTGCCATGGTCTAGCCTTGAGCTCTGTGGTGAAGGGTTGGACTCAATGATCTGTGAGGTCTCTTCCAACCCTGATGATACTGTGATACTATGATACTATGTGATACTATGTGATAAGAGTGAGCTCTTGGAAGGCTCTCAGGCTCCTCCTTGGTCCACAGTAAAATCAAATCACTCAACTGTACTATATCTCAGCTGTATATTCTAAAACAAAACTGCTATGCTGTGCCTTTTCCTCAAATAGTTCTTCACTTCCATATTGCCTACGTACAAGGAACTCACAATGAAAACAATCAGCCTTTGGAATAGTCTCAGGGAAGTGGTGGATTCCCCAGCATGGACACCTTCTTAAGTTTCAGCTGGACAGGGTGCTGGGCCATCTTGTCTAGACTGTGCTTTTGCCATGAAATCTTGGACCAGATGATTCCTGAGGTCACTTCCACCCTGTTGTTCTACAGCTGAATTGCTCAGAAGTAGAACTTCATGTAGCCAAAGAGATGAGGGACACTACTTCTCTTTTCTTCCCTTCAACACTCCTTTCAATAGAGAAGATTTGAATTTCTTCTTAGCAGTGCCACGTCCTTGGCTCCTGTTTGTTTTCAACACACAGTGGATTGAGAAGATTTTTGCAGCTATTTAAATCAGTAAATGCCACTGCTCAGCAGTAGCGTGAGATCCCACCTGAGCCTTGCTTCAGAAAGAAGAGCAGAGGTGAAAGCTCTCTCCAAGGGATGTGCTCTGCCATCTGCTGCTTTTCACTGTGTGCTCTGGAGCTTAAATCTCTCCTGTTTGAACACAACTCATCACTGAATTGCCTATTTTTTATTTCATTATTTTTTCTGGCTGTTCATGACCATTTAAGATCTGTTTCCTGCCCATTTCTCTGGTGACCTCCAAGTACCAGCCTGAGGCTCCAAGTTGTTTTGGAGGTAGGAACAACGAAGGGTGCGGCTGATACAATGTGGTGGCTGAATGCCTTCTCATCCGTCTCCTGCCTGAGCTGAGTAGGCACAGTCCTACATATGGACTGCTTCTGCTCTTCCCACCTTTTGTGCAACTTGTATGTTGTGGGGAGAGCAGGAGAGGAGCTATGATGCTGTGCTGAGGTCACCAGCCACAAGCCAGTACCACATCTGTACTAGCTCACCTGTTGTACCAGGTGATGCCATGGGATGGATGAGTTCCTGCAGATTCTCTTACAAAGATCTGACAAAAGGCACTTATGCTGCATTTGCACCAGCTTGGATGGGGATGCAATCCAAGACAGTTCCACGCAAAGACCACGTTCTCTGCATCACTGATTGGACAGCTTTTATCCTTCACCAATCCATCAAATAGCTCAGAGCAGTCCAGAACTCAAATTATGTTAAATAATCCCTAAAAATTCATCTGCCTGTAAAGAGTGTTAGAGTCTGGTGTCTCAGAGTACTTTGAGAGCACCACACAGCTCCTCTCCTTGCAGAGCCTTGTCATAAGGTTTGTAGATACCCACTGTGATTGCCTGGTCTTCCCAGCTGGGTGTGGAGCTCCCTTAAAGTCGCTCTGTAGGTAACAGGCAGCAGATAAGGCTAAGAGCAAAGGAACTACAGGATAGTGAAATGAAAAGAACCAATTACTCCTGTTGCACAAGATTGGCAACCAAGATGTTGCATTCTGGATGTAAATCTTGTTTAGTGGGCTTTATTGCTGTGTTATCAGCTGTTCCTAGATTATGGGGATTTCACAGAAATGTTGGGAGCATGGTTATTTAAAACAGAGTCACTCAACAATTTTAGCCCATGCTGTCTCTCCTCCAATAAAGAATTGGCTAGATCTTCTCTAATGCCCTGCTTGGAAGCATTTGAAGGGTTATGTGAAACAAAGGACATGCACACCCGTGCATGCATGAAGACCACATCCCAGAGCAAGACCCAGCCTCTCCCTGCTCCCTCTTTGGTTTGCCACAGAGCAGGGGAAATGGAGTTGCAAAGGCTTAGTGCAGTCATGGTTTTGGACTCTTCCCTTCCTAATGCTTTTGTGAAATGAAGCCATACAAAAGAGAAAGGGGAGGACAAAAGGCCAAGATGCCTTCCTTCTCCCCCAACATCTGCAGGAAAGCCATCTCCACTGAGGTGCTCACGTTAGATATTTCATCTCATCACTCTGCTTCTACTCACCACATACTTTTGGGAGCTCCAAGATGGATTTACTTGCCTGCAATATTGTCCTGGAATATTTGCTCACTTATAAAATCAACTATCTAGACCAAAAGCAAAACTGCCTCCATGTCATTTAAGAAATACTAATCTGTTAATCTGCTTGGCTAAAAAAACCCACAAAAACTCTGTCCATAGCATAAAAATATTCCCTGGGAGCAAACACAGGGGAAAAAAAATCTTGGCTTTTTTAGATATCAGTGAAAATTCTGCCCCTTTTTAGTGGGATTCTGCTAGGTCTCTTCTGTCTTGTAAAATTATTTCCTGGTATAAAAACAAGAGAAGAAACTATTCCAGAGCATAGATTCCCAGTCATGCAAGCCAAAAGGGGAGACCAGGAAACTGCATTACTGATCAATTTGTCCTGGAAATCCAGAATCTTGACTTGCATGCATTTCTTCAGGTTGGTTCAAGTGCCTCTTGCAGACACTTTCTAATGATTCCAAGCCTTTCTAACCTGCCCTGGTCCTAAGAAATGCATGGTCTTAAAAAATCCAAAGTGGCAAAACTTCATGCCAGGATGGAGACAGGACTCAGATCTGGGAGGACAGAGAAAACAAGCAGATTCCTGGGGAAAGATATGAGAGTGGAGAGGTTGAAGGGACTGGAAGAGAAGCAGAAGAAAAATATGAACTGGTCCAATGGAATTAACTATTTTTGGTGACCAAACCAAAACTCAGTTTTATGAGTCAATTTTCACTCAAATCCCCAAACCTATGTTACACTGCATTTTGTATCTTTATCTCTAGCCTCTTTTGGGAATAGCTGGAAGTGGTTTGACACTTAAATAAAAGATATAGCCCTACCTGCAACCTTTGTTCTACAAGGATCTCTGATGTTTTTTCTAACTGAAAATGCTCAGCATCATTACAAAGTTAATAAAACCCCTACTCAGCTCCAAAGTCCTCCTTAAACAACATCCAACAACTGGTTTAAACGTGGCCTGCCAAGGAACTGGCTGTTTCCTGCCTGGTGCAAGGTAGCCATGGCAAACTTCAAACTGAAAAGATGGACTAATCTTCTGGAACGTTTATTTGTTCCAGGAAGAGGTGCTCAGCTGTGATCTTCTGGGTGATGAAAATAACTGGAAATGGTTACAGCTGTCTTCACAAACTGGTATTTTAAGAAATAAGGTGTGGAGGCTTGAGCAAGTTGTGGAAGCCCCTCTTGTGAAATGGCTGGCAGAATGAACATGAGGGAGAGACTCCTGTTTGGAGAGTCTGTGAGAGCATGACCTGTCATCCTGATGTGGATTATCCATTTATTTCCTGTATTACTAAAATCTCCTCTCCTCTGGCATTATGTCCATCCTTGTGTGTGCCTTCTACTACGGAGAAAAACCGTGTAACAACACATGTAAGGAAACATTACAGTTCTGGGCTCAGGAAAAGGGGGCTCCTTACACCACAGTCTACAGGTACAAAGTGCGTTTCGTAACAGAGCGAAATGGAAGCAGTGCTGCTCAGGTTTGCGTTTTACCCAGTTTCTCAGCTGAACAATCTGCTGATCCCACTTCTCAGCTCTCTTAGAGTCAGTAGAGAAGTCTTGCTGCTTGCACACAGCAGGGCCAGACTGTCTCCTGAGGTGACTAGCCTTCTGCTGTGACAAGACATGTATCTCAAATAAGCTACTGGATGTAGATCTTCACAGAGCCACTACCCATTTATCCCGAGCAAGTGGTAGGTTTCAGCCACTCTAAAGGCCCTGGCACATGGAACAAGAAGACAAAACCTCCCTGACAAGACTCTTCTCAGCACAAGCTGCTCAAACCCAGACACTGATGCTGTACTGTACAAACACACAATACTCTGGATAACACACCAGGGTATAAACCCTCCGTCAGATGTGCATTCAGCCTTAGCATCGTGTCATGCTCCAGAACAGCACAATAAATGCCTGCTCTACATCTGAAAGAGTTACCAAAGCCCTTTCATGCTGACAAAATTTTACGTCTCCATTGTTATTAATATTGTTTTATTTAAATGAAATAGAAATACCTGCAGTCCCAAAATAAACTTGCTTTCACCTGAGCTGTCTCTTCGCCCTTCTGCTGGATAACAGCCTCTAAGAGAAGAAATCCCAAGGGATGCGGCCCCGAGGGAAGTGGCCCTGAAGGGAAAGCGGCCCTACGATGGAAAGAGATCCCAAGGGAAGCAGTCCTCAAGGGAAAAGATCCCGAAGGAAGCGGCCCCCGAGGGATGCAGCCCCCGAAGGACGCGGGCCCTGCTGCCGACATCCCTCGCGCCGCAGAGGCCGACGGCTCCGGTAGCGGCCCGCTTGAGCGGGTTCCGAGCCCTGCCGCACTCCGCTCCAGCTCCGCCGCACCAGCCCCACGGCCCTTCCTCGAATCGCCCGGGAGAAGGATGCTCCGGCCGCGGGGCTGCCCGACCCGCCCGCCCTCGGGCCCTTCGGCGGCCCCGTCCCGCAGCTGGGCAGCGTCCCGGAGCGCTGCGCAGCGGCACTGACGGCAGCTCTCACCTGCCCGGCGCGGCGCGCCAGCTGCACCGCCACCTCCACGCACTCCTGCCAGGGATCCCCGCCACCGCCGGCAGCCGCGGCCCCGCCGTCCTCCTCCTCCTCCTCGCACGGCTTCATAGCGGCGGCGGTGGAGCAGGACGCGGAGGGCGCGGGGGGCCGGCTCCCCGCCGAGGAGCGGCCGCGGAGGAGGGTGCCCAGCGCGCTCACCGCCGCCGCGGCCGCCGCTGTCACTCCGCGCCCCGGTGCCGCCCCGCCGCGGGGAGCGGGGCGGAGGGAGGCGGCCCGGCGGGAGCTGCCGATCAATGGGGAAGGCGGGCTGCGGGCTGCTGGGCGCTGACTTTAGGTAAGACCGAAGGGAGGGCGCGGGGGAGGCGGAGAAGGGTCGAGAAGAGGCAGGGGTGGATGTCCTGGGGAGCAACACTTAGGCCGCGTCGCGGCGGGCAGGCTGTGGCAGGGAGGCCGCCGCCATCGCCGTGGCGCGGTCTGACATGGTGCCGCGGCCGGTACCGCCGAGCCAGCCCCTCGGGCCTGGTGCTGGGGCGTTGTTGTGTCCTCCCGAGATAACGAGGCGCCGTTCCCTCGGGCTGGGAGGCCTCTCGGGGTCAGGCTGCCCAGGGCGGGCAGGCCCGGGCGCCGCATGTGTGCTGGAGGCGAAGGGCCCATGCCGGGAGCGGCGGGCTGGCCGGGAGCGGCGGGCTGGCCGGGAGCGGCGGGCTGGCCGGGAGCGGCGGGCTGGCCGGGAGCGGCGGGCTGGCCGGGAGCGGCGGGCTGGCCGGGAGCGGCGGGCTGGCCGGGAGCGGCGGGCTGGCCGGGAGCGGCGGGCTGGCCGGGAGCGGCGGGCTGGCCGGGAGCTGCGGGCTGGCCGTCAGCGGTGGCGGGGCTCGGGGGCAAGAGCAGCGGCTGTCTCGGGCACGAAGGGAAGAAATGCTGAGGAAAGTGGCCCTGGGAGTGGAAATGCAGCTCGGACCGTGTGGGCGCTTGGGAAGTGAAGTGTGTGGTAACAGCACGTCGCTGTTCAGATTTTCACTGGGCGCTGTGTGGTTTGGATCCGTCAAGGAAGCCATGAGAATAAAGTACAGAGGCCAAATTTCTGTGCAGGGGAGCCAGCAGAGCAGGGTACAAACGGAGAGCTGAGTGGTTCTGGATCCACCACGTAGAAAAGGAGTGTCCTGGATTGGGTAGGTGCTTATGCAACAGAGCAGCCAGTGTGTAGTACTTGCAGCACCCAGCGAGCGCTGGGACGCACTTCCATCTGCCAGCGGGAGGCTTCTCCACATGGCCTCTTCTGATGCGCACTTAGAGCTGGGTAGGACAAAAGATAGAGACAGACTCCAGGAATTGAGTCTGTCAGTGTCACCGTTTGGACAAGGCATTAAATTCTTCAAGTGTATGAAGTTTGTTACTGTCTTTCAGCAACCGATTTGTGGTCAAGGGTGTCATTTTCAGTGCCCTTTCAGGGTGATGATATTTGCATTTAAAAAAGGGCATAAATTGCTCTCTCTGGTGTGAACACAGAATTAGTTGTTATTTTTCTAGGGATTAGGCTGAGTTTAGTTGGCTTGGGTGTTCTATCTAGTCTAACAGACCCTCAATCTACATTTATGCTGTTTGCTTCGTAGGATGCAGATCACTTTGAGATCAGAGGGTCATAACATTCTTGCTACGTGTAGTTCACAAAAATAACAGACAATTCTTCACTGAAATAGTGGTTAAAGCCTGGAACAGGCTGCCAAGGAAAGTAAGGACTTGATGATCTGTGAGGTCTCTTCCAACCTTGGTGATACTGTGGTACTGTAATGGAGTCACCATTATTCCAAGTGCTTAAAACCATGTTGTTTTGGTGCTGAGGGATGTGGTTTTAGGAGTGATCTGGTAGTGCTGGGTTGACTGTTGGACTGGATGATCTTGGAGGCCTTTTCCAACCTTCACGAGTCTGATTTTGGATACAAAACGTGCCCCTTCTAAAATAAACCACAAAACTTTGTGGGTTGTAGTGCAAGAATTCAGCTTCATTCATTTAGCTCTGTGGTAAAGGGTTGGACTTGGTGATCTGTGAGGTCTCTTCCACCCCTGATGATACTATGATATTTCTGAGGCGTGCTGTGGCAGTGGATACCACAGACAGCAAGGCTGTCAGTCAACTGAGCAAAACATTTTCTAGTCTTCATTTTGAATCAGGAAAACAAAACCATACTTCTAACAAACCATGAGATGGTGAATTAACTAATACCCAACATTTAAAAGTTTAAGTATGAAATGACAGACTTTTCATTGAAAAAATCCTCACCATCCTGTTTATGAATCCTGCTGAATGCTTGTTCTAAGTTTCCTCTGACCACATAGCTGCTTTGTCCTAATGTAAGATCCCAATAAATGATTTGGAATACTCTGGAAGAAAACTGCTCTGGATTCCTCACAGAATCACAGAATGGTGGAGGTTGAAAAGGTCCTATAGAAATCATCTATTCCAACCCCACTGCTAAAGCAGGGTCACCCACAGCAGGTTGCATGAGATCATGTCTGGGTGGATTTGGAATTTCTGCAGAGAAGGAGATTCCACAACTTCTCTGGGCAGCCCACTCGCAGGGCTCTGCCACCCTCATAGGAAAGAATATTATCCTCACGTCCAGATGGAAATTCCTGGGTTCCACTTTGTGCCTGCTGCCCTTTGTCCTGTTGTTGGGCACCACTGAAAAGAGTCAGGCCCCATCTTCTTGACCCACACCCTTTAGATATTGACAGGCATTGATAAGATTCCTCACTCATTCTTCATGTCTCCAGGCTAAACGGCTCCATGTGTCTCAGCCTTTCCCATAGGAGAGATGCCCTAGTCCCCTCAGCATCTCTGTAGAATCTGTTAGACTGTCTCCATTAGTTCCTTGTCTCTGTTGAACTGGGGAGTCCAGAAATGGACCTAGTACTGCAGAGGTAGCCTCACTGGGGCAGACTAGAGGGAGAGGAGAACCTCTCTCAAGCTGCGTGGTCACACTCTTCTTAGCGATTCTGGTGTAGAGCAGACAGTTCCCTCCTCTGTGTCTCAGGTCTGCTGCAGTGGTTGAAGGTTGGTTGTGAGTAGGCTGCCACGGGGATGTTGAAAGGTCCGTTTAACTTCTGTATTAAATTACAACAGGGCAGTGGATAGTGTAGTAGGTGGGATGAAGAAATACCCTTACAGAAGGTGATTGTTTAAAAATCACTGGCATGGAGAGCTACTGTTGTGAAGGAGTGGAAGTGCTGGCAATATTTTTCTAAGCAGGAGTCAAGTCTTCTCTCTTAAGTGATGTTTGAGTGGTGTTTGGAAAAGAAATGATGCCATCTGGCGCAGTAGCATTTCCCCACTCTTCCCTCTGTCCTTGTGGTGTAGAGGATTAGAGTGAAATGGTGACCAGGGGCTCAGCTCCGGAGGGTTAAACATCAGCTGAGCAAAGCCTTGTTTTTTACTGGTTCGTTCCAGCTATGTGGATCCTGCAGGTTGGAGGTATAAAATAGAACTGAGAGGCCAGGAAATAATGCTTCTTAGAAAACCAGGGTCTGCAGCAAGATCATTCCAAATACTTTGCAAACAAAATGCAGCTGCCTATGAGGTATGTAAGCAGACAGGAGTTCTCTGAGTTGGTTACAATTGTTATTACTGGATTTTTCCAGCTCTCCTTAGCCTAGAGCTGCCAGGCAGTGTGAGCTAACTACCCTGAGCTGTTGGGTGAGTGTCCCTTCACCTCTGAGCAGGTCGAGGCTGCTCTCTGCCTTACTGGATCAGACTCTTGGCTCATCTTTCATAATTGCCAAGATCTTTCATAACCTCTGATCTTTCATAACCTCACCAGTTCCTCTCACATGCCTTTCATAACCTACAGACACGCCACGTGTTTAATCTTGTCCACTTGGAATAGGCTTGTCCTGGATGAGCCTGAAATACTAGTGTTTCCTGGGTGCCTCATGCATCTTGATTCCTCCTGAGCCCTGGTCAGACTTCCATCCCTGAGACAAGGAATGCTCATCAGAAAGGAAAACCTGCTCCCTTTGTCCACAGAGCAGAAAACGATCATAGTTGTGGATTTCCTGCTCTGCCAGGGTGTGAAGCTGTTAGTGATTTTGATGTGTCTCAGCTGGAGGTAGAAGCCTCCTTCCCTCGCTGACCTGAACTGCCGTGCAGGGTTCCTCGGGTGGCTGCTCTGGCTGCAGCTCCCCGCTGTGGCATGCTCGCTCTGCGGTGCGGGAAGCAGGGTCACTTGCAGGGAAAGCTGCTGCTGCTGCAGCTGGTTTAATTGCCTCTCGTCCGAGAGTTTGCATTTCTCTTCTTCGACAGCAATTGCACGCTGCAGTGATGCAATAAAGTCAGGTGTAGTTTGCTGCTGAGGGAGGGTGACCTCTCTTTAGCTAGCTGGATGTGCCCATGGAATCTGCAGATGTCTTCCAGTGCAAATCTTTGTCGCTTCACAGGCTTGATGGATGATCTCTTAATAGGGAATTAAATACGATAGCAAGTGGCTAACAGCTTTAATAAGAACAGAGAGGAGAAAACAAAAAGAGGAAGTAATCTTTCTGAGTTATTAGCCTGAGTGCAACAGAGCATTTCCTCAGCATGACAGCCAGAGGCTTGCTGTGCTGTTATTAAAGCACTTCAGTGGGAATCCATGCACATGGTTGTTTAACCTAGCATAGGATTATATTGGATTAGTCATATAAAATTGTTGTTTACTGTGTCTAGCCCTTTTCCCCACAGCTTTTATCTGTATCTCATGAAAAGTGAAGTTTGAGGCTGCCTTGAAGAAGTAACCCAGATGGCAAGCTTTTGGTTTGTGCAAGTTTACTGCAATGTTGTAGCAGTTTGGTGCACTGAGAGATTTAACAGCTGGTAGGAGAGGCTGTTCTAGATTTTTGGTTTGCTTTTTGGATGTGAAAGAAGGGAAGGAAATGCTCTCTCATCTTGCTGGACTTCCCTAGAAGAGCTGTGCTGATCCCACTTCAGCTTCATCGGAGACAAACAGGAATTACTAACACTGGCACTGTTTTCATAATACTTGCTAACGACTCATTAATGACTTGATCAGTGCCCCGTTCTGTGTGGTGTATGAGAAGTTTCTGTCATGCAGAGTCATATTCTGACCACTTTTCTTCCCCACATCCAAAAGGCTCAGGAATCACTGCTTGGACACTTGCCACCTTTTCCCTCCTGCCACAGGCTAACCAAGAGAGAGTCTCAAACATGCAGTGCAGGCATCTCCCTGCAGATCTACCCTTGATTAATGTGGAAATAGAGATTTTTGGCTTCAAGGCCTGACAGACAGCTCTAGGACTAAAATGGCTTCAGTGTTTCCTGAACTTTTTAGACTAACTCTGTCGTCCTGGGAAATTTTCCCTTCCAGGAGGTATGCCTGCAAGAGTGTTCCTAGGGTGTGAGCACCTTTGATTCTCCATGAGGGAAGCTTTTCTCTCTGGAGGGTGTTCTGTGGGCAAGGTAATGCAGTCCCAAACTGTTACAGGTTTTCCTAAACTGTGTCTGTGGGTGTAGAATAAAGGTCTTTTCCCTTGGCTCTTTTCCATATATCCCTGCCACATGCATGCCAGTCTGGTTTATTGAGCATTATCCAGTGAAAGTAGTAAAAATAATACCACCACCCCACCTCCCCCTCCAAAAGAAACTGATGACCTGATGTTTCTGTCATTGATGGTGTGCTAGTTTGAAGCAAGCTGGAATGTTTTGGTAAAAGAACTAGATAACGGGCAGTGAAATGAAAAACAATTGTGTCTACTTCTCTCACAGTCACGCTGAGAACTCTGGGAAGAAGAAAAAAACATTCTCCATTTTGTCTCTCACTCTTGCTTTTGCCTTAGACCTGGTCACATCTCATTAACCCTGCTCCTACTAACCTTGCTCCCTAACCTCTTGGCTGCACCTCTATTCTTCCTGAGAACTGGGGTAAGGTTGAGAGGGGCCGGGGGGAGGTGTTGGGGTGGTTTGAGAGCTCCTCCTGGGGACTCAGGTTTCTGGGAGGGGAGTTGTGCTTTTTGTATTGTTTATCCATTGTATATTTCTGTATATAATTGTATATAACTGTATATATTGTAAATAGCTGCTTGTAAATTCTGCTAGCTGTAAATAAATTGCTTCATCTATATTCCCAGGGTCCGTCTGAGTTAGCTGGGGCAAATTCAAAAGTGTGGGGGGGCGGGGTAACCCCCAAACCATCACATTTTAATTGGCGCCCAACGTGGGGCTAGATATTTCAGTGAGTGGAAATTAGCTCTGGGAATTAAGATGAAGCTAATCAAGCAGCTATTGTACTTGGTGGGGATTGCTGTGTGGCCTGTTTTCTGGTTTTTTGTGTACAATTGGATCAAAGATCAAATTGGTTATTTCTTGCTTCATGTAGTTTTTAAGAAGGCTAAAGCTAAGGTTTCAAACATGTTCTGGAGCTGGGGTGATTTCATTCTTGGTTATGCTGGTTTTAGTGTCACTGAGAATATTACTAGTGATATTACAAGAGTTTTTGTCAATAATGTGACGATCAGTCAAAATGCTGCTTTATCTACTGCTCTCATGAGGGTCATCCAGCCCCAAACTGAAATGCCAAGTCCATGCAAGGATTTTTACAGAAAAGAGATTGTCACGGGTTTGGTCTGCAGTAATCTGGCTCTTATGATTTTAATATTCATATTAATTTTGGCATTATTGGTGAAAAATTCAAAACCAGTTTCTGTAAGGGCTAGGAAAAATTCTGTGTCTCAGAAGCAGTCTCTTTCACTGCAAAACAAGGGAACACAGTTATCGGCTTCCCCCTTGCCAGCCTCTGCCCCTCCTTCTCCAAGTGCTGGGAACACAGCCAATGTTCCCGCCAATAACGTAAACAATGATAAGGATAACCAAAACAAGCCGCAGAGTTTAGCAGGAGCCTCAGGAGGACAGGCAAGTACCCAAAATCAGAATGTTCCTAGCAACAATCAAAACACGTCAGGGTTGGCAGGCATCCCAGGAGGACAGGCAAACAATCCTACTAGTGCTAGTAACGCTAGCCCAGTCAGTCCAAATCCTAATGACACCAGCTCAGCCAATTCGAACCCCCAGCCAGCAGACCAGAACCAAAATCCTCCTGTTAAAAGCAAGGCAGATCTGAACTCACAGGCTCCAAATCAGACCTCCAATAATTCAAATGCTCCAGGTCAGACCCCTAAGGATTCAAACCCTCCAAGTCAGACCCCTAATGATTCAAATCCTCCAGCAGACACATCCAAGTCTGTTGCTGCTCAGGCCTTTCTGGCACCTGCTAAGGCAAAAGCTAAGACAAAGAGTGGTTCGCAGGAGGATGTAAGAGATGGGACCTCTGGTGATCAGCAGCAAGAAGAGGAAGAGGAGGCAGTTAGTCTGCGAGACCTTGTAGATGTGCTGAGACAACAATACTCAAGTGAGAGGAGCGCTGTGAGGTTAGCTGCCAAGAGAGAGGATGGTTCCCATGAGTTTAGGAATGCTATGAGGAAGATTGTGTTAGGCCAGGCACCACCAGATCAACAGGAAGAAGAGGAGGAAGATGACATCCAAGGCTCCAAGGATCCACTCAGAGAGGTCAGGGAAGTTAGGAAGGAATACACAAGGGAATCAGGTGAGCCAATCCTAAGCTGGCTAGTGAGATGCCGTGGCATTGGTGCTAATGCCCTGCAGGTAGGAGACAAGTCTGCCAAGCAGCTGGGACCACTCACTAAGGAGAGTGGAGTGGACAAACACCTAGCAAGTCCTCTTGGTAGGGTTAGCTTGTGGACACGCCTTCTGTTGGCTGTGGCTATGAGATATCCTTCCCGAGATGATTTGCCATGGGCTGCCAAGAAGTGGAACACCGTTGAGCAGGGAATTAAGCTTCTGAAGGAGTTTGCTGTGAAGGAAGTGCTTTATGGAGATCATGGTACTCATGAGCCTGACGATATTCCTTTGGGAACAGGTCTCATGAAGAAGCTGATTAAGCTTGCTCCTTCATCCTATGCTAACATCTTGGCCAGTAAATTTCTAGCAAGGAGTGATAATGGAAGATCTTTCACTGTTGGTGAATTCACTGATCAGCTCAGGCAGATTGAGGACAGCTTGTCACATTCTGGTATAATCTGTGCCATAAAGACTATGACTACAGAGATTAAGAATACCATGAAAGAACTGAAGGAGGACCTTACAACCTCAATTTCCAATCTGGCAAAGGATACCATTCCTGCATCATCTGAATGGGTGCATGTTTCTGCAGTCAGGAACAGACGCCCACCTCCTGCAAGGCAATTCCAGCCTAGGAGGAGACAAATTCCACCCAGACAGCAGCAATCACGTGCGTCACTGTGGATACTTCTGCGTGACACATACGGGGAGAACATGAACAAATGGGATGGTAAACCTACTTCAGCTCTTTCAAAGAGAGTCAGGGATCTGCAGAGTGGCAGAAACAGAGGCAGCAATGCCCAAAAAGTAGCTGTCACTTCTTCAGCTCCCGAGAGCAACTGCAATTGTTCCAACAGTTGCAGTTCCTCTCGCAACAACACCAATCACTGTGTACACCCTACATGCCATGTTCAGCATTAGGGGTGCCCTGCCTCCAGCCAGGAGGAGGAAAGGGATAGTGGAGAGAACCG
The DNA here is from genome assembly GCF_015220805.1 of Pogoniulus pusillus. NCBI lineage: Eukaryota > Metazoa > Chordata > Aves > Piciformes > Lybiidae > Pogoniulus > Pogoniulus pusillus. The sequence goes on along the minus strand of NC_087273.1, from coordinate 36,134,676 downwards.
AATCTATTGGAATGTGTTCATTAGGTGGCCTGGCAGTTCAAGAGTTCGGAAATACAGGGCTTTAGTTGACACAGGTGCTCAGTGTACTTTATTGCCATCTAATTGTAAAGGGACAGAGTCCATTTCTATCTTTGGAATCACAGGTGGATCTCAAGAGTTAACTAAGATACAGGCTGAGATCAGTTTAACTGGTAAAGAGTGGAAGACACATACTATTGTAACTGGTCCTGATGCGCCTTGCATTTTGGGAATTGACTTTTTGAGACAAGGTTGTTTCAAAGATCCTAAGGGTCATAAATGGGCTTTTGGAATAGCATCTGTAGAGATTGAGGATGATAAATTGAAATTGTCTGTTAGACCAGAACTTTCTGATGAATCTGCAGTTGTGGGACATCATGACATAGAGGACCTGGAAGTGCCAATTGCAACTCAAACTGTTCATCATAGGCAGTACAGAACTAACCGTGACTCTTTGTTGCCCATTCATCAGCTGATTCGTCAATTGGAGAGTCAGGCTGTCATCGAGAAAGCTCATTCACCTTTCAACAGTCCCATCTGGCCTGTGCGTAAACCTACGGGCGACTGGAGACTGACAGTTGACTTTCGTGCCCTCAACGAGGTGACACCACCCATGAGTGCAGCTGTGCCGGACATGCTGGAACTCCAGTACGAGCTGGAATCGAAGGAGGCTAAATGGTATGCAACCATAGACATTGCTAATGCTTTCTTCTCTATTCCCATAGCAAAGGAGTGCAGGCCTCAGTTTGCATTCACCTGGAGAGGAATCCAGTATCAGTTCAATCGTTTGCCTCAGGGGTGGAAACACAGCTCAACCATCTGTCACTCAGTCATTCACAATGCACTGGAGAAAGGTAAAGCTCCAGAGCACATCCAGTACATCGACGACATCATTGTGTGGGGCCAAACTGCTAAGGAAGTCTTCGAGAAAGGTAACAAAATCATTGACATTCTGTTGCAAGCAGGTTTTGCCATTAAGAGAGACAAGGTCAAAGGACCTGCCAAAGAAATTCAGTTTCTGGGAGTGCGGTGGCAGGATGGTCGCCGTTACATTCCTCAGGATGTGATCAACAAAGTCTCTACCATGGCAGTTCCCACCAGTAAGAAGGACACACTTTCTTTTCTTGGTGTGGTGGGATTTTGGAGACTACACATTCCTGGTTTCAGTCAGATTGTCAAACCTCTGCATGATGTGACTCGTAAGAGAAACAATTTTGAGTGGGGACCTGAACAACAAGCAGCCTTTGATCAGATCAAGCGAGAAGTAGTCCATGCAGTGGGCTTGGGTCCTGTGAGATCTGGTCCGGACATTAAGAACATTCTGTACACGGCTGCCAGTGACAATGGTCCAACTTGGAGTCTTTGGCAGAGAGCTCCAAATGAGACACGTGGTCGTCCACTTGGTTTCTGGGGACGTTGTTACAGAGGTTCAGAGACAAATTACACTGCAACTGAGAAAGAGATTCTAGCAGCCTATGAGGGAGTGAAAGCAGCTTCTGAAGTGATTGGAACTGAGTCACAATTGCTTTTAGCTCCTAGACTGCCAGTTCTTAACTGGATGTTCAAGGGCAAAGGTTCATCACCACATCATGCCACAGATGCAACCTGGTCTAAATGGATGGCTTTGATAACCCAACGAGCACGAATGGGTAATCTTGACCGACCTGGTCTGGTGGAGGTGATCACCAACTGGCCGGAAGGCACAGACTGTTCCAAACCTCCAGAGGAGAAAATAACTCGTGCTGAGGAAGCTCCTCCCTATGGTGATCTCTCTGATCAGGAAAAGAACTATGCTTTGTTCACAGATGGTTCCTGTCGTCTTGTTGGGAACAAGCGAAGATGGAAGTCAGCGGTTTGGAGTCCAACCAGGAGAGTTACCGAAACGAAAGATGGCGAAGGAGAATCCAGTCAGTTCGCTGAGGTAAAAGCTGTCCAACTTGCTCTTGATGTGGCTGAACGTGAGAATTGGCCTATCCTTTACCTCTACACCGACTCGTGGATGGTAGCCAATGCTCTATGGGGTTGGCTAAAGGACTGGAAGAAGAATGGTTGGCAGAGGAAAGGAAAGCCTATTTGGTGTGCTGATCTATGGCAGGACATTGATGCACGGCTGGAGAGAACTCCAGTGAAGGTGCGGCACGTAGATGCACACATGCCTAAGAGCAGAGCAACTGAGGAACATCAACATAATCAGAAGGCAGATCAAGCTGCTAAGATTGCTCAAGCTGATACCAACTCTGAACTTGACATTGACCTTGATTGGAAACACCGAGGTGAGCTGTTCTTAGCTCGGTGGGCCCATGACTCATCTGGACATCAAGGCAGAGATGGAACATACCGATGGGCTCGCGATAGGTCAATTGACTTGTCCATGGATGCTATCACCCAAGTCATCTATGACTGTGACATTTGTGCTGCTATTAAGCAGGCTAAGCGAATCAAGCCCTTATGGTATGGTGAGAGATGGTCAAAGTACAGGTATGGTGAAGCCTGGCAGATTGACTACATCACTTTACCTCGATCTCGTTCTGGCAAGCAGTATGTGCTAACGATGGTAGAAGCCAGCACTGGATGGTTGGAAACCTATCCAGTTCCACATGCTACTGCACGTAACACCATTGTTGGTTTGGAGAGACAAATCTTGTGGAGACATGGAACTCCAGAGAGAATCGAGTCAGACAATGGTACTCATTTCAAGAACAATCTTGTGAAAAACTGGGCCAAAGAGCATGGTATTGAATGGATCTATCACATACCCTACTATGCACCAGCTTCAGGGAAGATTGAGCGCTACAACGGTTTGCTGAAGACCACCCTAAAAGCCATGGGGGGTGGAACTCTGAAAAACTGGGACAAACATTTAGCAGAAGCTACCTGGTTGGTAAATAGTAGAGGTTCAGTAAACAGAGCAGGACCTGCACAATCAGATTTGGTCCAAACAGTAGACGGTGATAAAGTTCCTGTTGTACGTGAAAAGAATCTGTTAGGGAAAACTGTTTGGGTATTTTCTCCTTCGGGCGAAGGGAAACCTGTCCGAGGGGTGGTATCTGCTGAAGGTCCTGGTCACACCTACTGGGTAATGCAGGAGAATGGTGAAATCCAGTGTATTCCACAGAGAAATTTAACTTTAGCTGAGAGAGCTTAAATTCAGAGTGTGTAGCATAAGTTGTTAGGAGTTTTCTGTTCTAGGTAACATCGGCGCCCAACACTGAGAAAAATCTACAGTATGTGAGCACGAACCCAACATCACCTGGGAGTCCCTGTTCTGAGCTTTTGAATCACCTACATCTGATTGAAGTGTGAACTGAACTTGTATATATTGTTTTAGTGTAAATATTGGTTTAGATTAGATTAGATAATTCTCAGCGATACTCTGAGCGAAGTAGACAAGGGGTGGATTGTGCTAGTTTGAAGCAAGCTGGAATGTTTTGGTAAAAGAACTAGATAACGGGCAGTGAAATGAAAAACAATTGTGTCTACTTCTCTCACAGTCACGCTGAGAACTCTGGGAAGAAGAAAAAAACATTCTCCATTTTGTCTCTCACTCTTGCTTTTGCCTTAGACCTGGTCACATCTCATTAACCCTGCTCCTACTAACCTTGCTCCCTAACCTCTTGGCTGCACCTCTATTCTTCCTGAGAACTGGGGTAAGGTTGAGAGGGGCCGGGGGGAGGTGTTGGGGTGGTTTGAGAGCTCCTCCTGGGGACTCAGGTTTCTGGGAGGGGAGTTGTGCTTTTTGTATTGTTTATCCATTGTATATTTCTGTATATAATTGTATATAACTGTATATATTGTAAATAGCTGCTTGTAAATTCTGCTAGCTGTAAATAAATTGCTTCATCTATATTCCCAGGGTCCGTCTGAGTTAGCTGGGGCAAATTCAAAAGTGTGGGGGGGCGGGGTAACCCCCAAACCATCACAGATGGTGATACAGAAATTCTCTCTGTGTTGTAAATATTACCTCTGGGTTTTGTCAGCTTCTAGATTGATTTCCTGATGTCTTGCTTCTAATTCTGCAAACAGACATCTGAAATTGAATCATATCTCAGTGGCTTTCCTCTTGATGTGCAGGAAACATTCATAACATTCATGTTTTAAGCTGAATGGTGTGCTTTGGTTGTGCCGTGCCTTGGGAAAGCTAGACTGCTTCACCCTGTTTCAGAGAAGGCTCCTGACCATAAATGTGGTTGTTGCTCCCTGACTGAAGCTCAAAGCAAGGTAGAGAAAGGGCCTTTTTCTTCTGCTGGCCGTTTTGTTGGAGATTGCTCCGTGATTTGTCTGTGGGATTGGCAGCACTCATTCTGCCAAAGAACGTAGCAAGCAGAAAGACCAAATGAGCCTGAAATGGACTCAGGAGTTGTTGCTGTCACAGCTGGTGGACAGAACAAAGGAGATTAATTTGGGGCAGGTGAAACTGATGGGTTTTTTACAAAAGCATGTGGGTTTTCACAGGGGAACTTGAATTTCTGGAAAATCTTGTGAGGGTGGTAGGTCTCTAAAGGTCAAAAGGGCATGTCTTGCCTTTTAATTTGCGTGGCAAAAGGGCTGCACCTGGAGTTAGTGTGGGGTTGCATCAGGTAGTCCCATGCTCGTTTGTTTTCTGACAAACTAATGATTTTGGTGTACATGTAGCTGAAAAAAAGAAGTGCAATGGGTGACATTCCTGCTGTTTGGCAGTAAGTAGCAGGCTCAGCACTGCTGGAATCGATGGCATTTTCATTCGTGTGTGCCAGCGTGAAACGTGTCTCTGTTCATACCATGCTGAGTTAGAAACAAAACTGTGAAGGGAAAAGAATGTGTGCAACAGACCAGCTGTGCAGGGGAGTGTTTCTGCTGTAATTGTTCACAGTGGAAAGTAAATATCTTAGTGGCACCCTGGGGTATCCAGTGGTCTCCTGGGGTGCACTAAAAAACAAGTGTGGCCAGCAGGTTGAGGGAGGTTCTCCTCCCCCTCTGCTCTAATGAGGCCACATGTGGACACCTGTGTCCAATTCTGGACTCCTCAATTCAATAGAGACAAGGAACTAGAGGAGACAGTCTAACAGATTCTACAGAGGTGCTGAGGGGACTGGAGCATCCCTCCTCAAAGGCTGAGACACATGGTTCTTTTTAGCCTGGAGACAAGAAGATCAAGAAGGGATTTTATCAATGCCTGCCAATAGCTAAAGGGTGAAGGTCGGAGGATGGGGCCTGACTCTTTTCAGTGGTGCCCAACAACAGGACAAGGGGCAACAGGCACAACCTGGAGCCCAGGAAGTTCCATCTGAACATAAAAACAGTATTCTCTCCTGTGAGGGTGGCAAAGCCCTGGGAGTGGGCTGCTCAGAGAAGTTGTGGAATCTCCTTCTTTGCAGAGCTTTCAAACCCACCTGGCCATGATCCTGCTTTAGCAAGGGGGGTGGACTAGATGATACACAAGGGTCCCTTCAATCTCCCACCATCCTGCAGTTCTGTGATTTCATATATTTACTGCCACAGAGCAGTCTTTAAAATCATGTATTACTAGTATCTCTGGAAAAACAAATGTTCCCTAATTGAGTAACTTTTTTTTTTTTAATCATTTGTATAAACTGCTACCATTATCTTGGCATTTGTGGATGGTTCAAAATCTGGTGCCTGGTGCCAGGATCCTTGGGCCATTTTTACAGATCTGTTGAGCATTCTTAACTTGGTAGAAGGGATGCTTGTGTTCAAGTGTAACCACTCAAAATCAGTGACCACTTTTGAAAACGTTTGGTTGCTATGTGCAGGGTAAAGCCTACAAGAGCTTCATCAGCAGAATTTCCCATGAGTTTGAAAACACAGGCCAGGGGGGTTTTGTATCATTGGATCAGCACCTGTTTGATATAATCTGACTCTTACACCAAGTCCTTGCTGGTGTAGCTGTGTGGCTCAGCTTCCAGGTCACAAACTGGGAATTCTTATTTTCATTTTAGCTCTGTTGGCTCATGTCTTGGTTCTAGTTTAAATTTCCCAGAGACTCAAAAATATAGCTAACAGAACCAATACAATTATGGGATGTCTTCCACTCTCCCCCCTCGGAAAGAAAGGAATTAGATCATAGAATCAACCAGGTTGGAAGAGACCTCCAAGATCATCCAGGCCAACCTATCACCCAGCCTTATCCAGTCAACTAGACCATAGCACTAAGTGCCCGATCCAGGCTTTTCTTGAACACCTCCAGGGACAGCGACTCCACCACCTCCCTGCGTAGCTCATTCCGATGCTAATCACTCTCTCTGTGACAAACTTCCTCCTAGCAGCCAGCCTATACCGCCCCCGGTACAACTTGAGACTGTGTCCTCTTGTTCAGTTGCTGTTTGCCTGGGAGAAGAGACCAACCCCCACCTGGCTACAGCCTCCACCCAAATAGTCTCACTTAGGTTTGGAAGTTAAAAAATACCCAACCCCACAACTTAACAATATATAGAAGGTATTTGAGGTAGGGGAATTACAAAGAGGTATAGGGAAGGAGAAACAAAATTATATATGTATATATATATAACCAGATTGATGGCAATGGGTTTGTCCACCTCGTGGAAGGATGGCCACATGGTAAAACAAAGAGCAGCAGCCAAAACGTAGTGGCAGATAGGGCAAGAGAAACAGAAAGTTACTCTGTTTTTATAGGGGGCTAGACATGAAGTGGGAGTGGGCTGGGGTGAACTCACCTGGGGTGAGTTCAAGATCCACCCCCCAGGAGGGTTAACCCTTTACAGCTCATTTTGGAACTTTTCTGTGTCTTTCAGCCTGTAGAATAGAGAAAGTTCTTGAGTTCTGAAAATACTTAGATCTTTAAATTTGTGCTAAGGTGCTGCATCCTTGTCAGCTCCTGGGAAAGCATGCCTAGAACTAGCTGCTGTGTTTGTAGGAGAGCTAGAGAAACACAGCCTGCAGATTCCACATCTGAGAACAACTGAAGGCATATCATGGGTTTGTTCTGTCTGCTCTTTCTGACCCTTCGAGGTTGTGCTCTGAGTGCTGCCTGCTCAGGTTTCTGCAGAAGCCCTCAATTAATCCATCTGTACTTCCTTCCCTTTTTGTTTTACTGCTCCACCCTTGGGATTAAAAAAAATCGCAAAGCAAACCCACACACCCCTGTACCACAGGAGTGTAAGTCCTAGCAAGCCTTGCCACACTCTTCATAAAAAGCTATTTCTTGATAATCAAGTGCCCTTGCCTTGTATGGCGTTAAGCAATTGTGACTGTTCCTGACATTCCCGATGTTGAGGAATAAACTGCTACCCTACTCATACTGTCTGCAGTGGGGTACTGGTATGTAAGGTGTGCTGGATTCTGCCACCTGCTCTTTCTCCACCACTTACACTACAGCTTCCCTTCCTCACTTGAAAAACTATTTCCAGAGTGGTTGTTTTACAAAGTTTTGCAGGGTATCAGAGTTACTTTGATGTCAGAGACTGTTCCCTTCTAAATAACTGCAGCCCACCACTGTGAGTCCACAACCAGCAGTAACAGAGTCACTGACGTTGGCCTGTAAGAGGCTTTACAATGATCTTTTTGTCTGCTTGCTGGACACCAGTGTGCCATGCATATCAGATACTACTACATCCAAAATCATGCCTGGTCATTCCTGATCTGTTCCTTTAAACCTCTAGTGAGGGAGAGCTAGGAGTATTTTTCTTCTTGGCTATTAAGACATTTCCCTCTGCCATCCAAATGAAAAAAATTCTCTTGGAAAGTAACTTTATTTCTGCTGATCCTCATCTAGGGGACAGAGGAAACAATAATTGCCACAAAAAGATGACGTCAGTTCAAATCATTCTTGGCAGTGTCAATTTTCTGGACTAAACATACCTCACCTGGTGTGTTTTTTCCTTGTGTAATTCTAACTTCTGTTTTTTTAACATCTAACTTCTGTTCCTGCTCAGGAACTCGCTTGGGATCTTATTTGTGCTGACTAGACCAGAATAGGACAGAGTAATTCCATCTCAGGATCTTGCTACTCCATCCAAAACTGGGATTTCCCTTTTCTTGCAGCCTCATTGTGTAACTGGCTGGGGTTAAACCTCTCGATTGTAATTGAAATTTTATTTATCTATGTACATATTTATTTATTTCTAATTGCTGCTGTAGCCAGTTCCATCCGGCTGTGGTTTTATCCTGAAGTGATTTCCTGGTTTTCGTACTCTGAACTGCCAGGAGCTAGTTTATACAATGTTAGTTGTCGGTTAAAGTAGCAATTTTGTTTGTTGCCAGGCTATTTAGGGACAAAATAGCCTCGGGAATTAGCAGTGCTGTTGTGTGGCTTCTTCTGTGGTTAAGGAACCAATACAGAAATCTTCACCGACAGAGAGATTTCTGGCAGCATAGGCGTGTTGTACCCTCCCACGCACCCTGGGGTGGTTGCCAGCCTCACAGCTCGCATCTTGTGTGTGCTCAGCTCAGCACAGTGGCTTTTGCCTTGCACTATGACCCCTCTTTGAAGTGCAAGAGGTCAGCCAGATGGGTGATAGGCTGATCCGGGTTGATCGTGGAGGAGGAGAGATGCTGGGGTTGTGTCCTGAAGCTAGAGGTACAGCCACCTCCTTTAATCCGATTACAGTTACAGCTCCCGTTGCCAGCCTAACATGACCCGGGCATCTTGAGCCGTATGTTTGGCAAGTTGCAGATCCACAGTAGGCAGTACTGAGCTGCTGGCACCTCCTCCATCTCCTCTGAGACATCAGTGGTTCCTAAAAAAAATTGCCAGGCATTACAGTCAGGTGTGCTACAGCTTAAGGTGGAGAGGCAGGTGGCATCTGACAACAGATTACACCGAAAAAAACCCCAACGCATGGCAACGTGCCGTGGGTTGTAACAAAAGGCAACATGTTATACAAAGGCAGGAGGTGTAGAGAACAAAAGAATGCGATATGAAAGGTTTTTAACTGTCAATAACAAAGGGAACTGAGACCAGCAGGCAATAATCACTGCTTTGGGGCAGTCTTGCTGTGGTGGGTGATCTTGTGGCTGGTGAGTGCCTTTTGTTGGAATGCTCTCTAGAAGGTCCAGTTCCTCCCGAGTGTGGAATGCTTTTGTCCTGCCTGTATGCCCTCCAGCCTGGGCTGCAACAGATACATGCAGAATACAAAACTCAGAGACAAACCCTAGCCGATACCAGTAATATCAAGTATCAAAACCACTAAGGATACAAAGATCTCCACCCTGGGTACCAGCAGTACCAGGCATGGTGTAATCTCCTGCCTTGGTGGACAGTACTTGAACAGCCTGTACTATGGTTTCTGTTGTGGTGGGAAGGGGAGGTGCAGAATATGTTGTTGTAGAGACAGATAACTTGTTGTTTGTGGATGTACAAATGTGTCCAGGCACATCTGTACCCAGCAGTAATTCTCACTCCCACACATGCAGTATCTGTTAGTCATGGAAAATAAAGCTGCAAACAAAACTAAAGACAATTTATCATAGAATGGTTTGGGTTGGAAGGGACCTTTAAGGGTCATCTAGTCCAACCACCCTGCAGTCAGCAGGGACATCTCCAGCTACATCAGGTTGCTCAAAGCCCTGTCCAATCTGACCTGGAACATTTCCAGGGACGGGGCTTCTGCCACCTCTCTGGGCACTCTGGGCCAGTGTTTCACCACCCTCATCGTTAAAAACCGTCTTTGTATGTAGTCTGAATATCTCCTCTTGTAATTCAAAACAATCACCCCTTGTCCCGTCACTGCGCTCTCTGGTAAAGAGGTCTTCATCGTCTTTCTTACGGCCCCTCTTTAAGTACTGAAGGGCCACAGTAAGGTCTTCCCTGGAGCATTCTCTTCTCCAGCCTGAACAACTTCAACTCTCTCAGCCTATCCTCACAGCGGAAGTCTCTCAGCCCGCTGATCATTATTGCGGTCCTGCTCAAACAGGTTCATGTCTCTCCTGTGCCGAGGACTCCAGGCTGGACTCAGCACTGCAGCCGGAGCAGAGGGACGGAATCCTCTCCATCGGCTGCCCACGCTGCTGGGGATGCAGTCCAGGGTACGGCCGGTCTTAAAAAACACAAGCCGAGGCCGGATGTTTTACGCTGCCCTGGAGACTGAGCTGCACAACACATTAAAGCTGATTCCAGATCAGAAATCTCGCTGTCACCGTGCGGTGCAGAGCGGGTGCGACACCTCTGCGTTGAAGAACGTAGAAGGGGCAGGCGAGCTCCGGTGCGAGCCTTTCCGAGCCGCAGCAGTGCCCTTGCGGGGGCGCTCGCCACTCGGGCGGCCGCCGCTGGGCTGCGCTGGCGGCAGTTTCCCTGGCAACGGGGCGGGGAGCGGCCGGGGCCCTCGGTGGCGCCCGTCGCTGTGCCCGCAGCCTATCCGGGTGCGCCTGGGCTTCCTCGGCGCCCGCCTGATCGCTGCGAGGCACTGAGCCGGGCAGCTACGCGGGGGCCTTCCGCGGCGCGGGCGGCCTGCGGGCGTTGCGAGTGCGTCTGAAAGCAGGCCGTGAGCGGGCCTCGGGCCCATGGCCCTGCCGGCCGTCCACAAGTGCCTCCAGGTGAGTGGGATCCGTGCCGGTGCCTTCCCCGCCGCGTCGCCTCCTCTCTAGCCGGCCACGGGGAAGGGTCTTCAGCCTTGGCGCGGCCTCGCGTGTCCTGGAGAGTGCGCTTGGGCACGCTCGGTCGTGGCTGGCTTTACCTCTGGGGGCAGAGCCCGTCCTGACGGCGGCCTGTGGTTGCTGGCCTGCCTTCTCTTGGTCGCTGAACAGCATCGGTTTTACTTGGTCGCTGAACAGCATCGGTTTTACTTGGTCGCTGAACAGCATCGGTTTTACTTGGTCGCTGAACAGCATCGGTTTTACTTGACCGCTGAACAGCATCGGTTTTACTTGGTCGCTGAACAGCATCGGTTTTACTTGGTCGCTGAACAGCATCGGTTTTACTTGGTCGCTGAACAGCATCGGTTTTACTTGGTCGCTGAACAGCATCGGTTTTACTTGGTCGCTGAACAGCATCGGTTTTACTTGACCGCTGAACAGCATCGGTTTTACTTGGTCGCTGAACAGCATCGGTTTTACTTGGTCGCTGAACAGCATCGGTTTTACTTGATGGCTGAACAGCATCGGTTTTACTTGGTCGCTGAACAGCATCGGTTTTACTTGGTCGCTGAACAGCATCGGTTTTACTTGGTCGCTGAACAGCATCGGTTTTACTTGATGGCTGAACAGCATCGGTTTTACTTGGTCGCTGAACAGCATCGGTTTTACTTGGTCGCTGAACAGCATCGGTTTTACTTGATGGCTGAACAGCTTCGGTTTTACTTGGTCGCTGAACAGCATCGGTTTTACTTGGTCGCTGAACAGCATCGGTTTTACTTGGTCGCTGAACAGCATCGGTTTTACTTGGTCGCTGAACAGCATCGGTTTTACTTGGTCGCTGAACAGCATCGGTTTTACTTGGTCGCTGAACAGCATGGGTTTTACTTGACCGCTGAACAGCATCGGTTTTACTTGGTCGCTGAACAGCATCGGTTTTACTTGGTCGCTGAACAGCATCGGTTTTACTTGATGGCTGAACAGCATCGGTTTTACTTGGTCGCTGAACAGCATCGGTTTTACTTGGTCGCTGAACAGCATCGGTTTTACTTGGTCGCTGAACAGCATCGGTTTTACTTGGTCGCTGAACAGCATGGGTTTTACTTGCTACCCTCAGAGCAATATCGGGAGCGACACTTAGGCATTTTGGGTGCTGAGTGTGATTGTATCCCGCTGGTTGAGGCTCATCAAGCATGCATGCAAGAAATAACGCTGTTGTGGCTGCAGCGTGGTCATTCAGGAGCTTAGCTTGCAGAGCTGATGTTTAGAGTTTAAATGTATCACCAAAAACTTGTAATTCACGTTTTGCCGCATCATCAACTAATGATGAAGTTACGTTAGAAGCCTTTAATATATACGTTAAAGAAGCTGTGTGTTAGCCAGTTGTTCTTAAAGTATTGAAAACCGATTGTCTATGTTTCCTGCCTTGTTTCTTTATGTAGTTACATAAATGCAGTGGAACTTTTAAGCAGGAATGTTAATCTGAAGTATTATCAGCTTAATTAGTACTTGACCCAAATGTGTTACTTGAAGGTTTTTTCTGTGATTTTTTTCCATTCTCTTCCTTCTCAGCTCAGTGATGAAAATGAACAATTAGCCAAGAAGTTGAAAAAGCTCCACATAAAAAATAAGGAGTTAGAAAAGACTTTGGGGCACGTCCAAGAAAAGGTGCATCTGCAGCAGTTCATGCATGACTATGTCACAAGCAGAGAGTAAGAATCCTTGAATGTTTCTTTTTGTGTCAGGGTATTTCAGGGCTTTTACCTTGATAATCTTCAGATGAACAAGGCCTTACTGGTTATTTACATTTGAGGGGCCATCTGTGAACCAAATGTGGGGATAGAGAATGTTGCAGAGCAAAGGATGGCAGAGGCAACTTGCATAGAATTAATTGTGATATCAGTAAGTAATGTCTCTGCTTAGCCACTGTGCTCTTTCTGTCTAATTGCAACAAGTTTTAGACTACTTTTCCACCAAACAGTAGTAAAATACTCGAATTATATCCGTGCTGTTTAAAAGGTTCAGAAACTGTGGCCTTAGGACCTGAGAAGCCGAAGTGGCAGTGTTTTGGCGAGTATCCTGCCAGGATTTACGTGTCTGCTTGCAAAAATGGTCAGGTTTAAGTTTTGCTGTTTATGATCTTGCATGGAAGCCCCTACTGTAAAATCACACTGAAAAGTAACGTAGCTTTTCCCAGCTGCTTTTTTGATCCAATGAACATTGTAAAATCTAATTTTTATTAAGCTGTTGTGTTTGTTTCAATTAAGTGTTCAAGTTCAAACAGAACCCCCTTTGTGGCATAAGGGTGGATACAGCAAGGATCTTGTTCTAGAGGGTGATGGTGTCAGGTGAGTTCTTGGAACCTGCTTTTGCATAGAATTAAACATTCTTCTCTGTAGGGCAGAATGTATTTGTCATGGTCAAGCAAGTTGATTTGTTTTAAAAATAACCTGCTTTTAGCCTTTGAAACAATGGAAAATAATTTTATTTGCAATTTCAATATAAATAGTAAATTTGAGATTGAACCTGAAAAGTGGGACTAAACAAAGAATGTCCTGTGGTGACTTGACAGTGCTGGGTTTAAGGCTGGATTTGGTCTTGAAGTTGTTTGCCAACCACAGTGATTCTGTAGCAAAATGGGTTTCTGTCTCAGTCTTTCATTGAGAAGAATTGAATGAGCCATGGAAGCTCTTTTGTGTGTGTGTGTATATGATCCTTTTTTGGTAGATTTTAAACCTCGGGTTGTGCAATTTAATTTTCTAATGGGTAGGAGCTTTCTTAGCTGGTGTTTTGTAGCTCCATTTTAGCTGTGTGTAACATTTATAGGCCGATACTGTTTTCAAAATGAACCAGGCAGCTGATTCTGCCTTTCAGTCTGAATTGATTTGCAGAAGTGAGCCACTGCTTAGTGGCAGACTAGAGATAACTAACTGCTCTTTTGATGCGAAAGATACAGTTTTGGTGTAAGAAAGAAAACATATTGAAACATTTTAACAGCTAAGCATGCTACAGAAAATGTTGATCCGTCCCTCTGTGACTTGATTTTCTAAAGAAATAGGCTGCTTCATTCTTTCAGGAACTACTTTTTGGACACCTGCAGAAGTGGGCTGTGGATCTTAAAGATAGGGACAATTCCTACTACTTTCAGTTTAAGCACCTTGTTTATGCTGTTTCCTGTCAGTGCCTGTAGAAGGCCTTGGCTGGTTGGTTTGGTTTGTTTTCTTCTTTCAATGTCTTTGCAGTATACCAGACTCTTTGCAAACACCACGTGAAGTCTGGGTGTTTATCTCTGATCTGAATTTGAGTACCTTATTAGATGCTTTTGTGGAAGCTGTGTGAGTTACTCTCTGAATTTAGTGCTGGCCCTGCTTTGTATGAGGTAGCACATAGAGACCCTGACAGCTTCGGTTTTACTAGCATCTATTTGTATGTTAGTTTACAAAGCTCTTTTGTACTGAAGTGTTGCTCTTCCTGCTTGTGGTGCACGATCATGACTTAGTGTGAATGCCAGCTCTTGAATTCCTAAGGAAACAGGGAAAATGCCTGTTCATGTTCATCAGTTATATATGGACCTGTTGCATGCAGACTGAATGCAGGAAGGAAATAGGTGTAGCATAACTTGATACAATATGATGTCAAAGGAAAAAACAATACCCTAAATCTGTTCATTTTACATTGATTTTACCCACTTGTGCTCAGTTTCTCACAGGCTTCATTCATTTACACCCAAATGCAGAAGCAGTGAAATGTTTTGTACCACACGGAGCTGAGGATGCTGCCTCATGAGTCCTTCTTGTGGTTTCTTGATTGGCCAGAAACTAATTTCTTGCCACCAAATTGTTTTGTATCCTCCAGGAGTGGCCTTTTGCTGTTCCTGTTGTGCTAAGCGGATGAGGATTGAGACATCTGTGATGTATGCTGATGTGTACATCTTCTACCAACAAGTTGTTTGTACTGAGGTTTACTCAGTGTGGCCAGGTGGACGGGTAAAAAAATCCAAGGTCCTCAGTCTGGCTGAGTGAGAGGCATTTTACCATTGATACAAACCATTCTTAACCCTGCTGCTGTTTCTGGTGTTTCCTCTTTGTGTGTTGCTCATCACACTTCATGCACACCCATCTTAGCAATTTCTGTTAACAAGTCTCTACTGCATAGCTACAGTCTGGGTGATCTCTGTGGAGCACCTGCAATACTTTGATCATAAGGGATGCATGTTTTGTTGGTGTTGGTATTTTATTGCAATTTATGTATTTCTTCTGTTTTTAGACTACTTGAGATGTATAATGAGCTCCAGAAACGTTACATGAAAGAAATCAAAACAAACCAGGAGCAAAGAGAAGCGATTAAAAGTCTCACTGTAAGTAGAATTTGTAGGAGGTAGTACCAAATAGCCAAACAGGAGCTTTCACCTAGACTGAAAAATAGTTCTTATGTTTGCAAAATGAGGCAATGGTTTTCTTTCCCAGGAGGTAATAGAGTAGTGTTTAGTTCCTGTGGAGGGTGAACTGTCACTGGTATCTCTGTAGTTGAAAACTGTCTCCCCCTTCCTTGGTTCCCCTGCCTACCCCTCTTTCCAGCTGTCTTCTGACCTCTCTTTTGCACCAGCCTGGATATTTTTGTTTCGTGAATTGATTGGTTTCAGAAACTCAGAGATAAGATAAGCATATAAAGGCAAACAGCAGCTCTGTGGAAAAGGACCTGGGAGTGCTGGTGTACAGCTATGACACCATGATTGAGCAGTGTGCCCTTGTGGCCAAGAAACCCAATTGTGTCCTGGGGTGCATTGAAGAGAGCATGGCCAGCAGATTGACAAAGGTTCTCCTCCCCTTCTACTCTGCCCTAGTGTGGCCAGTTCTGGACTGCCCAGTTCGAGAGAGAGAGAGGGAGCTACCAAAGAGTACAGCATGAAGATGATGAAGGGTCTGGAGAATCTCTGTGATGAGAAGAGGGCTGTTTTAGGGACACTTGGCATGTTTAGCCTGGAGAAGAGCAGACTGAGAGGGGATCTTCTCAGTTCTGATCAATATCTAAAGGGTGGGTGTCAGAAGGCTGGGGTCAGACTCTTTTCTGTGGTGCCCAGCAATAGGACAGGGAGCAACAGGCACAGACTGGAACCCAATAGGAGAAACTTTCCTGTGAGGTGCAGCCTGCTTAGAGTGACTGCTATAGCATGGGGCTTGGACCAGCTGATTCCCACAGGTCCCTTCCAATCCCCATCCTTCTGTGATATGTTTCCATTGTATCCAGTTGAATTTTTTTGTTCTGTGCATTTTAAAAAATGTTTAGTTTCCTGACAGATTAAAATTAAGGAGCTAGAGCATAACCTGCAAGAGCAAAGACAAAGAATTGAGCAACTGGAACGTAAAAAGATTACTTGGAAAAGTAGTGCTGCTTCTGGGAAAAGAGGCCGAGCTCCAGAGGGAGGAGAAACCTCTTACAGGGACATTGCTATCAAGAAGGAACCCTGTTGCAGTGAATATTTAGGTAATTCTGATGTTCCTTCCAGTGTGCCCCTGGGGGATGCATTTATTTTCTGATCCAGAGGCACTTCAGGTTATTCCTTCTACTGCAACCAGCAGTGTCTAAAATGTTTGTAACTTTTGAAAACCTGCCATGTAAAAGTGACATTTGGAGATCGGTGTTCACCTCTGGGTCCAGCCCTGTGTTGGTTAGTGAGAAAAATAAGGACTTACTGCTTTTACTTATATTTTTCTGCAGCTACCACTCTCTATGATTCTGTATGTTGCTGTAATCCTGGCTGGGAGTGCATGGCTGTGTTTAGTGCTACACATCAGTTAATTCTAGTAAGCTGGATCAATGCAGATCTCTTAGTGATGGTGTTTGCTGCTTGACACTTTGATTTTCAGACACAGATAAACAAAAGTACCTGCTTTTAGCCTGAAAATATGGGACAGACCTAGAGAATGCTGGTCACATAAATCCACAAATTAAGGTGCAGTCTCATTCCACTTCAAAGCATAACAAAAAGGTTGAAGAGATCATGTAATGTAGACCTGATTTTGAGGAAATGTGCTGTCAACAAGGGGTGTCTCTCTCTGGTTCAGAAGAGGCTAAGCAAAGCACTTGAAAGTAAAATTATCTACATCCTAAGCATCTGGCAGATTCAGAGTATCCATCCTGACAGATCCTGTTATTTTTCATAGTAGCTGGGTGAGTGCTGGGCTGAGTCTTAAGAATAACATAAAGAAAGCACTCTAAAATGCTGAGCTGTAATTTTCTAATATCACAAAATGTAGACAGCTGTAATATGATTCATATGAGGGGGAGGTTGACTGCAATGGTTGAAGTCTCTTTTATTTGCATCTAGAGCTGTTGTTGAAGGAGATTAAAAAGCTGAAGAAGGAAAATGAAAAGCTGTCTACAGAAAGGAGAGCACTGAAGAAGGAATTGGCTGGATTAGACAAGGTAATTTATTTTAGGACAAGATTAAGAATAGATGAATTTTGGAAAACAAGCTTTTCCACCTGCACTGAAACTTAGCTTTGGGCTGAACATGTGCTGTTATCAAGCAAAATAGATCAAAAAAATCAATTTCTAGCATTCTGAGAAAGAAATGGAGGGGAATGACTCCTTGGAAAATCAGTGTCCTGCAGTATTGCTTGGCTAAGGAAGAGGAATGAGGCAATTTTAGTTCTTTTTCTGTTGTTGCTTCAAACAACTCTGCATTTTCTTGCTGATTTTTTTTTTAGTGTTTGGGCAATTTGGTTTGCTTCGTGAGAGATGAAGTGGCTTAGGTTGCTGTGACATTAACATTGTAACTGCTGCTAACAGTCTTAGTTCCTTCCAATAGACATTTGCAGAGATAATATTTTTTTTCCCTAATGATCAATTCTATTGCTTCATGAAGTCAGTGAGAGGAAAGCTATTTTCTCTTGAACTTAAACATATCAAGGTGATGCCTCTGACAGAGTTCTTAAGCAGCAGCATTTACTAATGTCTAAAGGATAGGTGTCGAGAGGATGGGGCCAGACTCTTCAGTGCTGCCCAGTGACATGACAAGGGGCAACAGGCACAAACAGGCACCAAGAGGTCCCATCCAAAGAGGAGGAAAAACTTCTTTCCTGTCAGGGTGACAGAGCCCTGGAGCAGGCTGCCCAGAAAGGTTGTGGATTGCCCTTCCCTGAAGAGATTGCAAACCTGCCTGGACATTGTGATGCTGAGCAACCTGCTGCGGGTGGCTGTTCTGTAGCAGGAGAGCTAAACGATCCTCAGAGGTCCATTCCAATGCCTGACATTCTGTCATTCTGTGATTCTAAGCTTAGGGAGGGCAGAGAGGGACTTCAGAGCTTTCATGATGAACTTGTAGGTGCATAAAATGAAGAAGAGATCTTTATTCATCTGCAGAGGACTTGGGTTAATACACTGACCTGAGACTTTATTTAGCAACAAACTTTTTCCTTACTCTTTAGGGCTCACGTTGATTATTTTTTTGTTTCCTTTTTTGAGACTCATTTTTCTTGTCTTGCCATGCATTCTCAGAAGCTAAATAATACCATGCTAGCTTTCATTACAGAGGTAACAGTGAAAAAGTGAAATGTGATGATAGTTCATGAGGTATGGAAGTTACAGAACATTGAGTCAGGGTGAGTTACAGTCAGAGAATTGATTTGGTTGGAACAGACCTCAGGAGTCTA
Source organism: Pogoniulus pusillus (assembly GCF_015220805.1). Taxonomy (NCBI): domain Eukaryota; kingdom Metazoa; phylum Chordata; class Aves; order Piciformes; family Lybiidae; genus Pogoniulus; species Pogoniulus pusillus. The sequence goes on along the minus strand of NC_087273.1, from coordinate 36,116,479 downwards.
TTAGTAAAAGTGTGTCCAGCAGGTCTAGGGAGGTTCTCCTTCCCTTCTACTCTGCCCTGGTAAAACCATATCTGGAATACTAGATCCAGTTTTGGGATTCCCAATTCAACAAAGCTGGGGATCTGCTGTGAAGGGTCCAGTGAAGAGCTATGAAGATGTTGAGGGGAATATCTCTCAAGAAAAACTGAGATAAGTGGGGATGTTTAGTCTGGAGAAACAGACTAAGAGGGGATCTTAACACCCACCCTGTAGTCATCTATAGACATGATTCAGAGGAAGGGACCAGGCTCTTTTCAGTGACACTTGGTAACAGGACAAGGAATAATGGATATATGCTAGAGCACAGAAAGCTCCACCTCAGCCTGAGGAGAAACTTCTTTCCTGTGAGGGTAAGAGAGCACTAGAACAGGCTGCCCAGTGAGGTTGTGGAGTCTCCTTCTCTGGAGACTTTCAAAGCCAACCTGGATGTGTCCTGTGCAGCCTGCCCTAGGTGATCTGCTTTGACAGTGGGGTTGGATCCAGTGAGGTCCCTTCCAACCCCTGATACTCTGTGGTTCTATGATCAGGCCCAGAGTTCTCAGTTCTTACCTATGGTTTCAGTTGATTGCTGTCTTGATTGTAGCTGTGTTTGCATAACAACCATACATGAATAAAAATAATACAAAGGGGCTTTGAACCTGGGAACAATTGAACAACTGACATGTTGAAAGAGAATATCTGTGAAAGAGACATTAAGGGGAGTACTTTTGGGTTCTTCTAGGATTTTTTTGAAGAGATAGAAGACTTAAAGCATGCTGTGCAGGAATCTCTGAAACTGAACTATCAGTATGAAAAGTGCCTGAAACAAATCACTGCAATGTATGGGCTGCCTTTTACAGCACATCTCTAGCTGCTGAGTAATTCAATGGCAAGTAGGTTTTCCACATCTTTTAATACTTAGTGCAACACTTAAACCTACCCTGGCTTATGTGGAGCCACATGTTGGTAGTATTATGGATGCAAAAATCTGCTCTCAGTATGACAAGCTGCTCTGATGTGGTTTTGTACTTTGTGCCTTTTGAGGTTTGCTTCTGTGGTTTTAAAATAAACTGTGGCCTGTGCAACTTTGACTAAGTTTCCAACCCTCTCTCTTTCACACTTGTAAAACACACTGACTGCAGAAGTGGTTGTGGGTGTTTATGGGGACATGATAGAATTTTTGTGCTTTTGATTTGGAGAGCTTCCCAATTTATCCATTTGTGTAAACCATATCATCAAGGTGGAGGTGCAGAGTTGACAGCCTTCATTGGTTTCAGCCCTAAGGACCTGCCAGTGCAGGCAAAAATAATTCTATCATGAAAACATTACAAAAGGACTTCTTAAAAGAAAGAAAACCTCTAAATCCCTGCGTGGAGGTTTTTACTAAATCATAACAGTAGGTTGAAATTTGTGGATGGATGAAGGATTTAAGGATTTAGAATTGGGAAGACTCTTACAAGGAGAAGTCAGAGCTGTTTGTATCAAAACAATTTTGTTTGATTTGAAGAGTTCTGGTGTTTGAAATGCTGAAAGGAAAGTGGAGCGTAGAGTCACAGTGCACAGGTAGAAATGTCACTTTGCTTCTCAGCTTGGAATGATGAGAAGAAGAACCCAAAACATTCCATGAAGATAACAAATACAGCAAAAATACTGATCTCACCTTTACAGTGAGCTTTTAAAACTTAAACCACTTGAGCATCAGGCCACTCTCATCTGTTTAGAACAGGAAACAGCGAGAAATGTGCCAGTCTTTTCTTACAGCTCTTACTCTGGTCTCACAGTCAGCTGTGCAAGGAGCAGCAGCAACGCGTTGCACAGCAACCACCACAGCTCCACCTGGCAGCCTGTGTGCAGCCTGGCAGCAGCAGTTTTGATCTTGCCATCACGTGTGAGGGGATGTGGGTTGTCTGTGAGGCTCAGCTGCCTGCTGCATGTGCTTGCTTTTCCTGCTGCGCACAGAAGCGGGCAGCTAAAGCCCTCAATTCACCTGGAACAGGAGCAGCTGTGGGCTGGCAGGCAGCCAAGCGAGGCGGGCAGGAGTTTCTCTCAGCCAGTGGTAGGAGATGGCATCACTGAGCCAGAGGTGGGGGTGGGGCTGTTGTTATTTGTTTATTTTTCCTTTTTTTCTTTCTTTGCTATAAGGAAAGCTGGAAATGCCAGGCACAGATGGGGAGACCTCTGGCAGCTTCCACAGCTGCAGCACAGCTGCCAACATAGCAGATATGCCAGGATGAGGTCAGCTGGCTCCATGCTTTTGACTGTGGCAGCTGCCACTTGTCATTTCTGAAAACAGCAGCCTTGCCTTGAAGAGCTTTTCCTTTCCTCCTGATTTCAGGTTTTGCTTTGTGGTTTGTTTGGTTTTAGTTTTATTTATTTCATGGAATCATAGAATAGAACCATAGAATCAACCAGGTTGGAAGAGACCTCTAAGATCATCCACTCCAACCTATCCCCCAGCCCTATCCAGTCAACTAGACCATGGCACTAAGTGCCTCATCCAGTCTTGAACACCTCCAGGGACGGTGACTCCACCACCTCCCTGGACAGCCCATTCCAATGAGTTGTCATTTCTGAAAACAGCAGGTTTGCCTTGAAGAGGTTTTCCTTTTCTCCTCATTTCAGGTTTTGCTTTGTGGCTTGTTTGGTTTTAGTTTTGTTTATTTCATGGAATCAGTTTACTTCTGAAGATTTTTCTGTTTGTTTTTTTCACTGAGCTGCAGCATTTTTTTAGAATTCAAATTTATGGTTTGGTTTTTTTTTTTTTCCTTTTCCTTACAGCTCTGTAGCTGTTTGGGCAGCCTCTGAAGAAATGTGATGTGTGGAAAATAACACAATGAAAAGCTTTTAGAGCATCCATAGTTACTGCTATCAAAACAGCAGGTTTTCTTTGCTTTAAGCTTTGTGTAGGTTGTGAGTAAGAAGGGCTTTTTTTTCTTTCAATAGTATTTTTTTGGACATGCCTAATGCAATTGGAACAACTTTCATGCATTTTCTGATCAAATTAATACTACTTCTGTTGGAAAAGACTACCTGGGACTACCAAACTCTTCTTCCAGGCTGGGGTTGGATTAGATGATCTTTCCAGGTCCTTTCCCACCCCTAACATGCTGTGATTCTGGGGTAGGTATGGCTCATGCAGGATGAGGCCATATGAATTTGTGTGCTTAATGAAGAATTTCCCTGTTGTTTGTGCTTGTTGCTGTGCCTGTTGAGCAGACATTTCTGCTTTCATCTTTGCTTTGTGAGATGTAGAAACACAGTCTTGTTGATTCTTACTACTGGTTTAAGTGCAGATTATTTTTTTTCCTTGTGTGTAGCTCCTCTGTGTTGTGACCTTGTGACATCTGCCCAGTGGCTTTCTGCTGCTAACCCAAGTTTCTGTAGAGCTGGGTTGCTTGTGTCTTCGAGAAAGGTAACAAAATCATTGACACATGCAATTAAATATTAGTCATTAGTTAAATAATGCACATTAGAGAAGTTACATGGTGCAGATTGAGGGGTCTTTGTCTTCAGTGAGTACTTTGTAGTGGTGGCATGGGAGGATGGTGTTTGGGAATGAGTGGCTGTTACCCAATAGAGGTTTTGGTTGGAGACATGAGATAATAATCACATTTCAGTTTTGATTTCCTTGAGGCATCAATCAGATGGGCTAAAGCATGTAGCAGCAAAGCAGTTTTCATTTTTCTCTGTGTCCTGCATGTAACCAAAACCAGGCAGATAAAAAAACCCAACTAATTCTGTGGGATTTTGTCATTTTCTCCTAGTGTTCCTAATTTTTAAGGTCTGAAAGTAACATCTTTCCTTAGAGTTGTCCTGAAGTCCCTCTTGTCATGGCCACACCACACTGCTTACCTTTACAAAGTGAGTCTTCCAGGCAGGCAGGGCTCCTCAGACTGAAATTCTGAGAGGTTGTGCATGGAGCCAGAGTTATTTTAGGTGAAAGCGAGGCTGGCATCTGTGCCCTGTCAGGTGGGAGACTTGTTCTTGTGGCCACTTAGACTGGAAAGTGTTTCTGCCAGGGGCTGTAGAGGAAACAACTGTGGAAAGTGTGATAATGAGGATAACGTGTGATGAAGGGATAAGGAGTTCCTGTTAGATGCCAGTAACAAGTGATCAGTGAGCCCTGTTAAAATAGTGGCTTGTCAAAGCGAAGAAGATGGTTCCCTGTTTGGGTTACAAACTGTCCAAGATGGAGTACGCTGTCCTAGTGAGGCCACATCTGGAGCAGTAGGCAGTTCTGGACTCTCCAGTTCAAAAAAGCCAAGAAACTACTGGGTAAAATCCAAAGGCTGCAAAGATGCTGAGGGGATTGCAACATCTCTCTTCAGAGGAAAGGCTGAGAGGCCTTGGCTGTTTGGCCTGGAGAAGAGCTGACTAAGAGGGGATCCTGTCAGTGCTGATCAGTAACTAAAAGGTGAGGTTCAAGAGGCTGGGGCCAGACCCTTTTCAGCGGTGCCCAGCAACAGGAGAAGGGGTACTGAGCACAAACTGCAACCCAGGAAGTTCCATCTGAACCTAAGGAGAAAATTCTTTCTTGTGAGGGTGCCAGGGAACTGGACCAGGCTGCCAAAGAGGTTGCAGAATCTCCTTCTGGACGTTAGGAAACATTTTTTCCAGCAAGGGTAGTCAGGCATTGGAATGGACTACCCAGGGAGGTGGTTGAGTCACCAACTCTGGATGTGTTTAAAAGCCATTTGGATGTGGTGCTTGAGGATATGGTTTAGGGTGCCCCTTGTAGAGTAGGGACATCAGTTAACTTGGTGATCCTGAGGGTCTTTTCCAACTGAAATGTGTCTGATTCTCTGGAGAGATTCCAAACCCTCCTGACCCTGGGCATCTGTTCTGGGTGACCCTGCTCTAGCAGAGGGAGTGGTACTGGGTGATCCCCAGCAGTCCCTTGCAGCTCCCAGCGTTGTGTGACTCTGTGCACCAAGGCCCTGGCTGGCTTTAGGCTGGTTGCCTCGGTCCTGGCAGGCGAGAGCGCAGTTCTGTGCGCAGCCAACGTTGTGGCCCTCTGTGCACCCGAAGGAGGAGACCAGCTTTGCTTTTTAGGTCAATTCCACATCTTTCAGAGTGACCAGTAGCTCACACTGTAGGTCCTACATGGTGGCTTTTCACAGGCAATGCTGCCTTAAGGAATACTTTCTTTTGTATTTTCTCCACAGAGCTTTTGATCCGATGCAAATCCCAACGTGATCCCTGACCAGCCCCTGCTGTTTGCACCCAGGGGAGAGGAACTGAGCCATTGGGAAAGAGCCTTGTGCTGGTACTGCAATGCTGGCTCCTGGCTTGACCACTGCGAGGAGTCATCCTTTGAAGAAGAGGCTCTGCTTCCTGCTGAAGCTTGTGTGCTTGGTCAGCTCAGTGCTCCTATTTTGTGAAATTGTGATTTATTACCTGGTAATTTTTCAATGTCGATGGCCAGAAGTGAAAGGTGGAGATCACCGTGGGGAGAAGGAGACCTCAGCTTCAGTTCTAAAGGCCATCGTTTTAGCTGATACTCATCTGCTTGGTGAAATCAAAGGGCATTGGCTGGATAAGCTAAGAAGGTAATCATTTTCTTGAAGGATCTCTCTGAGATTTTAGTGTTCAAAACTGGCCTTGTGGTGCTTTGCTGCCTCTGACTTGCCTGTCTTGAGCTGTGCTGGATAATGAGCAGTGTTGAAAGGGTAACGAACAGGACTCACTGAGGCAGTGCAGGTGGTACATGGTGGGGGGTAGACCCCTGAGCATTTCTGATCACTTTTCCAGTGTGTAACTCCTATGCAGAATGCCTTTATACTGAGCCATATAACTTGGTTGTCCCAATGGTTAGTATCATTGTGACCAGGCTCTGTGGGAGGAGCTGATGATCCAGAGGTCAGGCACTGGTGACTAGGTTGCTCTTTCCTTTCAGGGAATGGCAGATGGAGAGATCTTTCCAAACTGCCTTGTGGTTACTGCAGCCAGATATTGTTTTTATTCTGGGTGACGTCTTTGATGAAGGAAAATGGAGCTCACCTCAGGTATGACACCAACAGCTCTCTTAATTCAAAGAGTGAGGATTTATTGAAGGAGATGGATGACAGAAGAGAGCAAACTAAGTCTGCCAGACTTGGTTTGATGTTGCTACAGTTGTCCTGTTGGTAGAAGCTTCTAGTGTGTTAGATCTGGGTGGAAATGTTGTGATTTTCCTTCATAATGTTGTGACTCTCCCCTCATAAAACCTACATACTCATGGTGAGTTGACCCTGGCTGGGTGCCAGGTGCCCACCAAAGCTGCTCTGTCACTCCCCTCCTCAGCTGAGCAGAGGAGAGAAAATGTAAAGAAAGGCTTGTGGGCAGGGCAGGAGGACAGGGAGATCACTCAGCAGTTGCCACCATGGGCAAAAGAGACTCAACCTGGGGAAATTAGTTTGATTTACTACCAATCTAATCAGAGAAGGAGAGTGAGAAATAAACACTAAATCTCAAAACACCTTCCCCCTACCCCTCCCTTCTCCCTGGACTCCACCTCCTATGTTTACTGCCCTCTCCAGCTGAGTGGTGCAGGGAGATGAGGAATGGGGCTTGTGGTCAGTTCCTTGCACCTTGTCTCTGCTGCTCTGCTGTCTTCACCGCCGGCTGCATGGAAATCTCAGCCCAGGCACCTGGAGCACCGACTCCCTCTTCACTGACCCTGCTGGCTGCATGCAGAGTTGTTTCTCTCATGTTCTCACGTCAGTCTCCCAGCTGCAGTTTGCTTCCCCCCACCTTAAATACATTATCCCAGGGGCGCTACCATATCACTGATGGGCTTGGCCTTGGTCAGCGGTGGGTCCATCTCGGAGCCAGCAGGTACTGGTTCTATCAGGTGTGGGGGAAGGTTCTAGAACCTTCTCACAGAAGCCACCTCTGTAGCCACACCACTACCAAAACCTTGCCGTGCAAACCCACTAGTAGTGGTCCCCTTTGGCACCACTGGGCTCAGTGTTGGGCTTTTCCTGCAGGCCTGGGCAGATGATGTCAGGAGATTTGAGAAGATGTTTCAGTGTCCAGTCTCCACTGAGCTAGTGGTGGTTGTTGGGAACCATGACATTGGATTTCATTATGAGTAAGTGTTGTCAGTGAAAGGGGTGGGCAGGGGCCAAAAGGGAAACATCAGCAAGCATACAGCAGCTGGTTTTGTGTCCGAGGGGCCTCTCGTGGGGTTGCATGGAAATCTTCTGATCACAGCCACATTAGAAGGGATTGTCATTTAGAGCAAGACCTTAGAAAGTATCACCTGTGCAGCCTGGGAATACATTTGGAAACAGGCTTCAGGCTACTTCTGTGCTTCTCTGAACTTGTGTGAAGTCGTTCAGAGCTGGTCTGTAAGTGCTGACAGAGAAGCCTTGAAGCTGCTTGGCCTTGTGCTGGGCTTCCTCCTCTGAGCAGTGTTTAGTCTGAGCACTTTCCCTTTGCTCTGAGCTCTGCAAAGACCACAGGCACCCTTGCTGCTGTAGGATGGCTGTGCTTACACTGGTGGGACTGGGACAGGAGAAGACAGTGGCTGTCAGAGCATCCCTAGGAGGTTGTTGAGTGAATGTGTGAGCTGGGTGATGGAGCAGCACACTGCAGGGGGGGGTTACAAACTGAATAATTGTGTCAGATTATTTAGGGCCACAAAAATGATCACGGGGCTGGAACATTTCTCCTGAGAGGGTTGGGGTTGTTCAGCCTGGAGGAGACTGGGGGGAACCTCATAACAGCCTTCTGGTACTTAAAAGGGCCTGTCAGAAAGATGGGGACAGACTCTTTTAGCAGAATCTCCTGTGACAGGACCAGGGGTGATGGTTTTAAACTAACAGAGGGGAGATGCAGGCTAGAGAGAAGGAAGAAATTCTTTACCATGAGGGTAGTTACCCAGAAAGTTGATAGCAGCCCTGGAGCCATTCCAAGTCAGGTTGGACTGGGCTCTGAGCAACCTGATCTAGCTGCAGGTGTCCCTCCTCAGTGCTGGAGGGTTGGACTAGGTGACTTGTAGAGGTGCTTTCCAACGCAGAGCATTCTGTGATTTGCGGTGCCTCTTTCTGCCCCCTGCTGTGTTTTTGCTTTCTCACAGGATGACTGCTTACAAGGTAAATCGCTTTGAAAAGGTTTTCAACTTCACTTCAGGAAAGCTGATAACTCGAAAAGGAATAAAGTGAGTGCATTCTTTTTATTTTGGAGTGCTCAGAGTGGTGGTTACTGAGCTAGCAGGCCAGTGGTGAAACCAGAACTGCAAGTGTAATTTCTAGTGGAATATGAAGGGGAATGCTTCACTTATTAGAGCCATTTTGTTTATTTTTCACTTTGTGTCTAGCTTATGATCTGTTAAGCACCAGCTCCTTTGTACAGAGCTGTAGTTTGGCAGGGAGTGGAAGCTGTGTACCAGTGTCTTTCTAAGTGGAAAAGTACTGTGGCCTCAGAATCCAAATCTCCAGTTTGCCTTTTCTTTCACTTCCTTGCACCTGGTAATGAGCCATGGCTGAAAAGGTAGAAGGGCAGGATTTGGTACAGAAACACAAACAAACCCTCTCTGTGCTTATAAGTGAGGACTTTCATTAATGTTAGTAACTCCTTTAGTCTGCACAGCTTGTTTGTGGCATTTGGGAGTGCAGCAGTTGCTTGTCCGCAGTTCTTCCGCAGGCTGGGCTGGTAAGGCACAGGCTCACAGCTGACCTTATTATGGGGCTTTCAGGAGCTGTAGGGTCTGCTGTTTCCTGGAGCTGTGTCTGACTTTGGGACACTGCAGTTATAAAGTTTATCCCACACGTGCATGAAGAGCTTCCCTGCCCTCTAACCTCTTCCCCAACTCCCGGTGTTTTCCAGCTTCATCCTGGTGAATAGCGTAGCCATGGAGGGTGACGGCTGCGCTCTCTGCCGGGCCTCAGAGGCAAAGCTGGTGGCACTTTCTCACCAGCTGAATTGCTCCCAGCAGGTAAGAGTTGATTAATAAAGATTCAACTGGAGCCAGCAGCTCGGTTGCTGCAGTGGGAATACTGAACTGCAGCAACAATCAGGGCTTAACTAAGACTCTCCTGGAAAAAACCAATCTGCTTCCAATTCATATGGCAGCTCTACAGCACATCTTCCTTGCCCTCGTTGGCCTCTTCTCAATTGTATACAACTCTTAACTGTGTTGTTTTGCCTTAACGGTGTTACCTTGGCAGTACTGCCACCCTCTCTGTTCCAGGGATAAACTCTGCAACCCTCCCTTTGACTTCATACCCACAGTAATCCTGGCATTGGTGCTTAGGCAAATTGTTGGTTTACATCCCTCAAGCCAGCCTGTTCTTTCAGTGTTCTGCTTCTGCTGGAGCCCTGCCCTGAGCCCAGCAGTGGTTGAAGTGGTGTGTTTTTCCACCAAATCCACTGGCTTCTTGAATGTCCTTGCTCTTGCCATTTTCACAGGCTGCCTGCATGCACAATAGGCAGCGTGACTGACAGGACTGGCGGTCGGTCAGGAATCCAGCTCCTGCAGGAAAGCCTGCCTGGATCTGCTGTCTCTCTTGTGCTGCCCTAATTTTGCCTTGTTTATGCAGTGTGATTTGGCTCTTGCTTTCTGCATCCAGCAACCCTCTTGACAGCATCTACAAGAAGGGGAAGCAAAATCTTTCCCCTTCCACCTGCAGCAGAGGTTCTTAAAGCTTTATACAGTGTAGAGTATTTGAAGGCTCTGAGCTGATACTGCTTTCTGTACAAGGCAACCATCCCGGCCCCATAACCCCTAGTTCTTGCTTCACTTCCTTCCCCACTTCTGTGCCACATGTAGGTGAAGGCACTAAGTGTGGACTGGTTTCATTCACAGAAACCAAATCGCTCTGACAAGAGATGCAGCAATGTGGAAAAGCTTCCATCTTCAGAACCCATCCTTTTACAGGTGAGTTAGAGGTGGGGTGAGGCCACACCTGGACATGGTTTTCTTGTGTTTATCAGTGTTGCAGAAAGGTTGGATCCTCAGCAACTGAACCCTGCTTTGAATTTCTTCCAGCATTACCCTCTCTATCGGGAAAGTGATGCTGAGTGCAGTGGAGAGGATTCTGCTTCTCCAGAGGAGAAGATGATCCCATTTAAAGAGAAGTACGATGTGCTGTCTCAAGAAGCATCACAAAAGGTTTGGTTTGTGGAGAGCCTGAGTATCAGGGGGGTGAGTGGGAGTGGGGCACAAGTGTACAGGTATGTGTATGTGTATTAAAAAGTTCTGGAAGGGATGTTAGTGGAGAGAAAGAGAGCTCAGCTGCTCCTGCTTTAATGAGGCCTGGAGAAGCTGCTTGTCAAGAGCTGCTCCTCTGAGAATCCTCACAGTCATGGCTGTGATTCTGTTGGACTTCCCCTGTACAGGCCCTGAGACCTGGCACTCCCAGGTGTGCTGTAGTGCTGTTACCTCCAGTTCAGCATTTTGTACCCTCTGTGCTGTGTAGGTCACTGACTAACCTAAAGCCCCAGGGCATTGCTTCCCAGCGCTCTGAAAGCAGTGCTTTTGCTGAGCTAGGAACCACCAGAAAATGCAGAAAGTATTCCCTGCAAATGTAATGCTCAGGATTTAGTTCCTTCTGCAGAGATGTCTTAACTCAGTGCAAGAGTCTGCCTTAGACCAGAGAAGAGCTCTGGCTACCGAACCTAGGGGTTGGCTATCTGAGATGTCTACAGCATGCTGTTGCCTTTGTGTTTTTTTGTCATCTGTGTGGCAAATAGCCTCCAAACTCCAGTATCTGGGATGGGGGTGAATTTCACCATGTCAGTACACACCTTACTGGAAAATGGCAGCTTCTACACAACCCTTTGTAAGACTTAGAATTCACAGAATCATAGAATGGTTTGGGTTGGAAGGGACTTTAAAGGTCATCAAGTTCCACCCCTACTGCTATGGGCAGGGACACTTCCTACTAGAACAGGTTGCTCAAGACCCCATCCAGCCTGGCTTTGAAAGCTTCTGGGGCTGGAGCTTCCTCATCTCTGGACAGCCTGTTCCAGAGCTGCCATCGCTTCAGTGTCTCAGGAGACAAATACTAAAAAAAAGGAGTTTGAGTTGAATTTCTTTCCAGTTCTGACTGGGTTTCTGTGCCTGGCCGTTGTGTGTCCTAGCTGATGTGGTGGTTTCGTCCCCGTCTGGTCCTCAGTGGGCACACGCACAGCGGCTGCGAGGTGCTGCACGCCGGGAGGATCCCGGAGGTCAGCGTCCCCTCGTTCAGCTGGAGGAACAGAAACAACCCTGGCTTCGTCATGGTAAGGTTGAATGGTTTTTATTGGCAGCAGGTAACGTTCATAAATAAACCAACATGGCAGTCAGCTAGGTTTTAGAACTGAGGTTACCTGTGAAAACAAAAGGGAAAAAGGGAACTCGAGCCCCAAGTGCCTGCCCCAGCCAGCCCCCTCGGTACGCCGCTGCCGCTCCCAGAAGCAGCTGCACACAGCAACGCCCTCAGCGGTCTGGTTAGGGTCTGGGTACAAGCATCTAACATCTTCTGTCGAGAGGGTGCATTGTAAACTACCAGCTTGGTAAAAATCATCAGTGGTGTGCACGCAGCAGTAGAAAGTCTCTTTTGGCTTGGCTGCTTTTTTATGCTACCAGCCACGAAAGCAAGTCCAAGTCCACCTCAAACTTCCCACAGGCCGATGGCGGCTGCCCCACAGCCTCGTGCACTAACAGCTTCACACAGTGAAAACCTTCGTGGAGGACCCAAAGTCTGCTGCCACTTCACATTTCATGCAGTTGGCTAAGTTATGTTCCTGCAGGCAGTTCCAGTGCTCAGAGTATCCTTAGAGGTAAATCAATTAGTTCCCCAGTTCAGAAAGAAAACAAACAGAGCTCCTAGAAACTTGGAGCAAGAAGCAAACCCTACAAAGTAGTCTGTGACTTGGGAGGAAATCTTTCAGCTTAATTTTTTTTGTACTGCTGTTGAGTTTGGGTTGCTTATTAGCCAGATAACCCCAAACTTCTAACTTCATTTGGTGCAACTGTTGTTAATATTTCTGATTGAAAGCAGTTCTGTTTATTCCGTATTCCTGAGAGTAGCTGCCTTCAAACTACACAGGCTCTCTGCACGCGCCACACAGTGCATCCTCACTGCAAAACAAGAGGTTGGCTAATTAAGGTTGCATTGCCTTCATGGCTTTGCACCCAGCCTTGGTCTGCTGTAAGCTTTGATTGGAACCACAAAGTCAAAATGAACCCAAAGTCCAATACCCAGTGAAGTTCTTTGTCGTCAAAGCTCGTGTGGGGAATTTAGATTAGCCAACATGGTTTTTGCAGCATGTGCTTGGTAGGAAGAGGGCCTGGGGGCAGGAAGGACAGGGCACATTCACAAAACCTAACTTGAGCCTGGGAAGGCTTCTTCCAGGTGGATTTACAGCAGCTAAAGTTTGGCTTCTCTTGAAGGCAGGTTGGCTAAGGAGCCCAGATCTCTCTCTATGCTAGATGGAATACTGGCAAGACTGGTCTCTGGGCTAACGGTGACCTTGTGACTATTCCACTTAGTGCCCAGCACCACGAGGTCTGGACTCAGCCCCCTGGAGAAGGCACTGGTGCTAGGAGACTGGCCCCAACTCTTGCCACCCAACAGGAGAGTTTAGAAAGGGGAATCTGACAGTCATGGTGTTCACACCTGCTTCAGAGCCAACTCTTGCCACCCAACAGGAGAGTTTAGAAAGGGGAATCTGACAGTCATGGTGTTCACACCTGCTTCAGAGCCGCCAGTAACAGCACCGTGAGCAGCACTCTTCCTTTCTTTTCCAGGGCAGCATAACACCAACTGACTTCTCCCTCCAAAAATGTTTCCTTCCATACGAGAGCAGAGTCTTGACTACATACTGTGCAGCAGGTGCTCTGCTTGTCATCCTGGTACTAGCTCATTTTCAGCTTCTCACTCCACCATTGTGTTTTGCTCAGCGTTTAATCAGTAAGCATAAAGCGGTATGAAGAGCCAGACATGTGCATTCAGTCACTGCAATACCAAAGCTGAGAACAGTCAAACATCAGACTATAGTCATGCTAGCAAACGACCTAATTTGATTGCTAGGCTGAAGGCAGGTTGCATTTACACATACCATAGAAGTCCTACACAGCTGCTATGACTACTACAGGATAAATAATTAACGGAAAGGAACAGGTCATGCTGTACAAAAATACTGTATTCTGCAATCAGTTGAGTCCTTTTCCTGCTAGAATTTATTTCTTTTTTGTATCAAATAGGTATTTTAAAAGTGTAACTGTACAGTATGTAAATCCTTACAGCCTCATCACTTGCCTGCACTGGTGTCTCACCCCTGGTGAAGGCTCAGTCCTGCAAACCGGAACTGTGTCTCTGTGTTATTGCTGCGTGGCCCTTCTCCTGTCACACTGCTCTTTGTGAGGGTCAGGCAGAACCTAAGTGCCCCGGCACGGAGAGAGGTGGATGCCTGTAACCTTTTTAGGCTGTTGCATGTGAGGGACTGTGGTCTGAGACAAGAAATCCTCCAGTTCCTGAAATGTGACTGCAGCTGGCACCGGTCATCAACAACAGGAAGAAGCTCATGGATCCGGTTTGCTGATACACCCTTGAAACCTGCTTTAGGGAAAATAAGTTAGGGTGACACCTCAAGCTGCTGTTTTTAAGAAGATGAGCTTAAAAAAAAGAAACAAACCCAGGACCCTACTGCATCCCAGAGAGCTGCGTGAGGAGGAGCTCTCCAGTTGCCAATCTTCTGCAAGGAGGAAGGTCAAGTACAGCTGCAGTAACATCATCCTAGGCCTCGGTCTTCAGGTTAAGGCAGATGGGGACAAGGATGTCCTGTGGGCCACCAAGTGCTCTTGATTCTTGGGTGAGTCATGTTTTGTATGGCCCTCAGCTCCTGTGTAGGGAGGTTGAGGTGGGCCACAGCCCCTGCCCGGATGACAGCACAGGGGCTTCTGGCAAATCAGAGCTCAATGTCTTCATGTGCTGTGTGGGAGGGAAGCTACTGCAGAGCCACTGCTGCTCCCCACCTGCCCCTGAAAAACCAGAGTGGGGGGAATATGTCATGCCAGGACCAGTTTCCCTGCTGACATTCCTGCAGAGGCTGGGAGCTTGAACCTCGAACTCCTGGGCTGGGGTTGGTTTTACAGAGGAGTTCAGCTCTACTTATTCACTCTGCTGCTTTCTTTGGCGTGGGAAGGGAAACAACCTTTGCCTTTGGGAGTTTTATTTGTTGTTAGCTTATTCCACCCAGCCTCTTGCTGCCTGAGCACTCTGATGATGAAACTGAACATACAAGTATCAAAGTAGGCACATTTCTCAGATGAGGAAATGGTAAGTTTGTAATAGATATTGTTAGATAAAGTGGTCTTTTCATCATCAGATAGCAACAGAAAAAGCCTGCCTGCGTCACTTAGTGCCATGGATAGGGCTGGGTGCTAGGTTGGACTGGATGAGCTTGGAGGTCTCTTCCAACCTGGTTGATTCTATGACTCTAGGGTTCTAAGTTTTCAATTTGGGTTTGGGTTTCATCCAAGATGACTGATTGGGGCTTGTAACTAATCACACTGCTTTCAGTGACAATCGAACCTGCTGATTTATAGGCCAGTGCATGTGTGTGTGTGGGCTTCTGGTAGCTCTCAATCTCTCCCTGACTTTAAAAAGAAGTGGTAAGTGTGGTAAAAGACTCCATAAAGTAGTCTAACACTTTGCTAGGTTTCTGTTATTGCAACTGTAATTGTAGACATTTGTACAGGTTAGTTTGGACACAGGAAAAGTTTATAGTCACAGACAGAAAACACCTAGGTAGAAAAGATAAAGGAGTGTTAATAGTTCCTAGAAAGGACATGCCTTATTGCTACAGCAATTCTCTTGCTTTTGAGATATTGTACTGTACCACAACTCATCTGGAGAATGTCATTTTGCATAAATTATTCAAGTCTGAGAAATAGCCACACCTTGTTGGTTCTACAAGAGTTAATAATTAAAAGTAAAAGCCCCCAATTTTCTAATGTGTCTCTTTATTAAAAGAGAAATAAAAACGTCATCTTGTAATTCTCTCAGGCCAGACACAAGGGTTTTATACACCTTAGTTGTTGTTGCTGCTGTGGTTGGTTTGTTTCTTCTTCTCGCTAGTTACTTGCACAATGAAAGCCGCTGTCGGTACAGAGGTTGAAGAGCTCTATCGAGTGGTGCTTCTACACATTCACAATCGGTCGGTGCAATTGTGAAGGTCTATGAATGACCAAAGAATTACCCAACAGAGAAAGGAAAACAGAAAGAACTCCTTGGTTCCCATCAGGACACCACCAGGTTGCGGTTCGGACACTCGAATTCCAACGGGTTAAAGCTGAGACTTCCAAAGAGAAAGGCAAGTTTGCTGCAACATCCGGTGACTGGAATACCTCACTTGGAAAGGTAAGTGGTTACTTTGCATAATTTATCTTTTTTTTGTCCTTTGTTTTTAAATACTAAAGAGCATTTTTATATAAACCAGAAAAAAAAAAACCAAAACCAAACAAACAACCCAAACCAAAAACCAAACCCCTAAACTCTACAGATAAAGTTCTTACCTCCAGTCACTGCTGCAGGTAAGGTTGACATCAAGCTGTACAGCGCAATCAAAAACATACTTACATCTTAGCTCATTTTACAGGTACAGCCATAATCAAGGCACAAAGATCTTCTACAAGGAAAGGGTTTTTTTTTTGTGTGTTGTGTTTTTTTTTTCTTCAATAAAGTTGTACAAAATAATATTACATTTTACAGTCTGTACAATATCATAAACCAGCGGTAAAACAAAACCAGAACAAAACTATATATATATATATGTATGTATGCATGTGTGTGTATATATATACATATATATATAGATAGATAGAGAGGGAGAGGGAGCGTTGTCCAAGAATGATCTGAACTCCAAGGATCATTTGTGGACAGCACAAACAAACGTAAAAGTGAGGGCGCTCACTTGGCTGCCTAGGTGCAACAGGCTGAAAAGCAGCTGTAATTCCGACGCCTGAGGTGCGCAGAGACGCTTTAGCTCCAAAACCCCAGCAAAATTGCTTTTAGCTTCACTGTTCCTCTCATCATCATCATCACCATCTACTCTACTTCCTGTGCCAGTCACGGCTTAAAAGAGGAGGTCACTTTATCCGTTGGACCTGTAACTCAGAAACGCTAAAAACTGTGACAGAGTAATAAATAGTGTGGTGCTGCTACATTGTGTGTCTACTTCCTCAACAGTATTTCATAACCTGATACAAAGTGCATTAATCTTTGTCGTTGCTGTTTTATGTTTGTGGTTTGGTTTCTTTTTTTTCCTCTTTTTGTTTCCCTCACCCATCAAATCCTCTTCAATGCCATGGTAAAAAGGAAACCCACCCTAGAGGGCTAGCTATGACTTTTTAGTGTCATCCAGCTGACATAGCAGTTTGAACCCACGTTAACCTGCTGGGAAAAATTTAGCAGGTCACATGCAGTTACCAAAAAAACCAACAGAAAAAAAACCCAAAGCCTAAGGGAACAGAGGTAGCCAAAGGGCTTTTTTTTTTTCAGTGGAATGATGAAGAAGTGGCATTAAAAAAAAGAGCACAAAAAATAGTCCCCCCAAAAAACATGAAGGGGAAAAAAAATACCAAAACAAAACAAACCAAAAAAGAACCAACCCAAACTTGCTTCAAATCAGCTTTTTAAGGTTAAATAATTAAAGTAAACAAAGTGAAGAGACATTTCTATCATGTATTCCTCCACCCTGTGCTGGGTAGTATCAAGAGAAAGAGTAAGGAGCAAAGGATTTAAAACCACAGGTTCCACGGTGAGCCCCCCCTCACAAGAGTTCGTACTGGCGGAGGTGCATCCTCTGAATGATGTCCCGGCAGTCGTTGAAGACCCTGCGGATGTTTTCCGTGTCCACGGCGCAGGTGAAGTGTGGGTAGCAGTAGTGCCGGCCGTCCCCGCTCGCCGTGCTTATCCTCTGCGGGGCACAAACAAGGGTCAGCAGCTGGCCCGCAGCACCTCCCGCGTCTCGGCTGCCTACGCTCTTGGGTGGTGTCCAGCAAGGTGAGACACTGGACAGAGAATGGCCTAGGCTGGAAGAGACCTCACCGATCATCTGCTCCCGTCTCGCCACCACGCACAGGGATGCCTCTCAACTAGACTCAGCTGCTCAAGGCCTCATCCAGTCTGGTCTTAAACACATTCTGAGGAGACATCCACAGCCTATTCCAGAGATCCACCAACAGTGTACTGAAGAACTCCTTCCTAAGATCCAATCTGAACCTACTCACCCT
The DNA here is from genome assembly GCF_015220805.1 of Pogoniulus pusillus. Classification (NCBI taxonomy): domain Eukaryota; kingdom Metazoa; phylum Chordata; class Aves; order Piciformes; family Lybiidae; genus Pogoniulus; species Pogoniulus pusillus. Next base: position 36,099,255 of record NC_087273.1, on the reverse strand, counting down.
CCACTTCAAACCATTCTCCTTGTTGGTGCTAGACTCAAGAAAAGTCCCTCTCCAGCCTTCCTGGAGATTCCCTTCAGGTGCTGGAAGGCAGTTCTGCACTGTAAGAAGGCAGCACTAAACAGCAAGGCAGCGCTAAGGATCACAGAATCATTAACCAAATACAAAGAAGGAGAGTCTGTGGCCTGGTCTAATACAAATCACAGACTCAAAATGGAGATAAAAGCAGTTATGGATGCTGTGAAGGGAGTGGAATATTACTGCTTTCTAAGAGCCACTGGTGCCAGGAGGTTGTTGTGAGGTTGTGGTTTCTTCTGACCAACTAGTGATGAGAGGAAATGGCCTCAACTCACACCAGGACAGGTTTAGGTTGGATATTAGGAAAACTTCTTTCCTGAAAGAGTGGTCAGGCACTGGAACAGGCTGTTTAGGAAGGTGGTGGAGTCACTGTCCCTGGAGGTGTTCAAGAAACATGCAGACTTGGCACTTCAGGACATGGCTTAGTGGGCATGGCAGTGTTGGGTTGATGGTTGGACTTAACGATCTCAGAAGTCTTTTCCAACCTTAATGATTCCATGATCATTGCCCAAGCTGCTATCATTTGCACACCTCTGTGCTGCCGGTAGCACTGCAGCCTGCCACGCAGATGTCCCAGGAACGCTTTCTCTTCCCTTCGGGTGCCATCATGTGGCAAATCTTTGAACTCTTGTTTTAAATCAGCAGCACTAAGCTGACAAACTCCTGGTTGTGAAGCCAGTAGTGGCAGAGAACAGCAAACATCAGACCACGAGGAGTTTAATTCTCATGAGGTTACTGCACAGCCTTTCAGGTTGCTAACTTAGATTTGGCATCAGTTCACCTGTTACAATCTTGTTACAATTCCCCAGGACCTTCAAAGATGTTAACCCCCCCCAGAGCATTGAGTACAGGCTGAAAGACTTGGGGTTGTTAAGCCTGGAAAAGAGAAAGCTCTGGGGAGACCTTACAGCTGTATTTCAATATCTGAAGGGGACCTACAGGAAGCCAAGCAGGCTGCAGGTAGAAAACAAGACACCTTCTCTTCCTTCCACCTGCAAAGGGCATCAGGAGACTAAGGACATCTCCAGTCTGCACACTGTCCCCTTTGTTCCTGCCTTTAAACAAAGGCAGGAGAGACACACAAGGACACTGCTCAAGGAGGGATGCTCTCTGCTAGGCCTGTGCCTGTTGCAGGGAAAGGGGGGAAGCTGCTTTGACCTCTTTTTGGTCCCATGCTCAAGTCCCAGAGACTACCCAGTTATTGGTAGGTGCTGGTCCCAGACTAAATGCTTCTGCCCCCAGCACCCACAGGGGGTGGCTGCAATGCCTACAGCCCTCCCCTTCTCTACTTTGCCTCTTTAGTGACACCAGTGAGTCAGGGCAGGTAAGGACCTTGTCCTCCATGTTGTTTTAATAAGGAAAACAGAAAAAGGTGAGGAGGTTCCCCCTAATTTTCCCATAGTTTGGCTCTCTTGGACCCTCCCAAACTGGACATTGTTACCTGCTTCACAACAAGTCAGATCTCTCTTGCAGCAAAGCTGAAATAAAATTTGCTCTTTTGGGGGTAAATCCTATGTTAGTGCAGTGCAATCTGCCATTTGTCCTCATGAACTGGAAGGTTAAGGTGTGAGTAGAAATCCCCAAAGAGTGCACACAATCAATTGCCTCTTCCTTCCTTGTTGCATCAGCAGCTGCAAATCCTAACCATACCTGTAAATGCAAAGTGACTTGGAAATTCTTACCTCTACTGGTTCAAGTTGGTTTCTTTTGAACACCCTTTTACAGTAGGACAAGAAGCAGGGTACTGGGCTTTAGTTCTGGACCCCATTAGTGCTTTGCACTGGTGGAATGACTCCATATGAGTGAAGCTGTAGGTGATATTGGACTAAGTCCTCTGTTTCTGGCCACAGTATTGGGATGTGATCATCTGCCTGATCACTGCTCCCGTCTGTGAAATTTAACTTTGGAGGAAACCTTAATTATAAACGTCACCAGACAAAACACTTTCTTATGATTCCTCAAGCAGGGCTGTGACAGCAGTCCTAGGGCAAGGCAAACCTCTGAAGTGGCACAACAGAAATCTTATTTAAGGATAAAATCAGCTTTAAAATCTAGTTAAGGATAAAAACCAACTTTTTTGTTCATTCCCTCTTGCCAGCTGACCATTGCCAAAGCCTTTCGGGGATTCACACAGTGCTCTGGGTTGGAAGGGAGCTTTAAAGATCACCTAGTCCAACCCTCCTGCAGTGAGCAGGGACATCTTCGACTAGATCAGGCTGCCTCATCCAACCTGACCTGGAATGTCTGCAGGGATGGGGCACCTACCACCTCAGCACTAGTGCCTACTTGGCTTGTAACACTTTGCAGGGTAGGTGACCTTGTATAAAACGGGCATGAAAACGTGCAAGCACTGGGGAAGGTTCTGCAAGATGGACAGCTGAAAAGAATTAGGGAATTGCCAGACACTCTCCTTTCCCTCTAGCTTTCTGCAAAACCCTCTCAGCTTTCCCTAAATAAATGGTGCCATCTGCCAGCATTTCCTATGATAGAACCACACACAAGATCAAAATTACTCACTAGAAACTCATCCCGGATGAAGAACTTGGCTCTTGTGACTTTGGGATCTTCTCCTGCATCTGGTGTTGCTGTTCAATTGAACAAAATAGATGACATCAGAAACATGAAAAGCAAACAATCCTCTATTTGTCATAATAAGAGCTCTAATAAGGAGGAAGTAGCCCTTCAGTACAGGCATTAAAATGTTAAATAGCCACAGGAGGTTCCTGATAGCTAATTCTAAAATGGAAGAAGACTGAAACCTGGCTACAGATTTGAGGAGCCTGAAGATCGCTGGACTTGTTGCAGCAGTGCCATCACTCCTCTCATAAAGAGGCTTACTCACAGCCACAAGTTTGTTCATGTAGATACAAACCACGTGGGAGTCGGGGTTTAACTTTTGTCAGAAAGCAGGACTAGAAAAAGCAGCTGAGCTCTTTGGTTTCTGCACCAGAACAGCATCCCCTGAAGAATGCTCCTGCAGGCAGGAATCTGGGGTTAAAAATGATTAGTCCAAGACTACACCTGAAAAAAATGATAGCATCAAAAGATCTTTTCATGTCTATTTCCAGGCCCCAGGTAATCTCTATATTTAGATGGAGTACTCATCAAGGGGCTCTAGATTAATTTCATGGTGTGTGGGAGACTCACTGGTCAGTACTGACTGTTAGCAGATGAATTTCTCTCTATCTAGGCCGCTTAACAATCCTATTTAAGTATAAAAGCCAACACAGTGAAGAGAAACTACTCATTTCCTTTCAGTGTGATTTCCCTTCATCTAAGGCACCAAATCACAGAAGTGTCAGGGTTGGAAGGGACCCCAGGGATCACCTAGTTCCAACCTCTCTGCCATGGGCAGGGACACTTTCCACTAGACCAGGTTGCCCAGAGCCACCTCCACCTTGGCCTTAAAAACTTCCAGGGATGGAGCTTCCAACACCTCTTTAGGCAACCTGTTCCAGTGTCTTACCACCCTCCTTTTGCTTGGATCCATTCCCCCTAGTCCTGTTGCTATCAGATGGTAATAAAGACAATATGGTAAGAGGAAGAAGTTATCAGAGTATGGGCACATATCTTTTACTCTTGGCAGGGGTAAACACAGAGCTGCAGGAGCAGCAGCCAGCTGAAATTAAGGGATAAATGAACAACTACAGGTTAAAAACAGAGAGCTGCTTCATGTGTGGCTATTCTGGGTTCTGGACATCTGCTGTGAAGTCCTGCTCAGGCACACTAAAATCTACTGTCTGGGAGAGGGGAATTTGGGTGACAATGACAGAAGGTTTCTTCTGAAGGGCCTCAGCATTATAAAACTGATGCCATTTTAAGTCAGGTTGTGGGGCAGTTTAGTTATCCAAACCACCTGAAACTCAGCACCACGCTCCTGAAGGTCCAGCCTTTTACCCTCTTCACTCCCACAGCCCAAGCTGTGGTTGATGGTTAGCGGAGGACAAAAGCCTCTTCCGACAGGTGGCTGTAAGCACTACACCAAGGGCACCACTGGGGTAAGGCAGAGACTAGTGGTCAGGAAGTGGAACTTTGACCACTTGTGCTGGGCACACAGCTAAGATACTTGGGAAGCTCTCTGCCTGCTATGAACCTGGCATAGTATCAGAGTTTACTTGGTTGTGATGCTACTGTGGTGCAAGAATCACTCTCCTTGAAATGGTAAGAAACCAAACTCCTATTAATGGCTCCATTGTCACAGCTCTCTCAGCATTTACTGCTGTGGGTTTTCTCTTTTAAAACAGGAAAAACTCCTTTGCTGCTCTGCTGGGCTTCTCTCTGCAAAGGCTGAAGTTCTGCAGTGTTGGAGGATGCAGAATGGCTGCAAAATCAGTTTAACAAACCCCTAATGAAGTTTAGCACCACAGGCAGAAGCATCTGGCAGGGAAGAGACATGCCCAGCAGTTTTGCTCTCCTGGGGTTGTGGATTGCTGCACAGCAGGGAGAAGCAGCTGCTCTGCAGCAGGCCCCCAAGCCTCTCTTAACAGCCAGAGCCCCTTCAGCCTTGCCTGTGCTGGGGCATGCTGCCAGCACACTCCTTACCTGACCGACATTTGTGTGAAGGAATGGTTTGTGCTTGTGACTTGGTGTGAGTGAGAGAGAGACAGAGGTTGGAAGCAGGGGCTGGGCCAAGCCAGTGCCCCGCGTGGTGCCAGCCCTTACCATCCTCGGGTACAGTGTAATGAGCGTATTCAGGAAAGTAATCTTCGATTTTTGACTTCCCTGCCAGGACTTTTTCAGCCAGCATGTCCTGTTTATTCAAGAATAAAATGATGGAAATGGTCCGTAACCACCTGTCAAAAACAAACCAAAGGGCTGTGTTACAGCTCTGACACCTTAACCAAGGCAAGCACATCACTTGCACAGAAAATCTACCGGTTACCCCTGCCTGGCCAGAGCAAAGTAGTGTGGAATATGCTACAACATCACAAAAAATAAGATGACCTGAATTACTGTTTTCACTGAGTTGTGCCTGTGCTGTAGGATCTGTACCTGGGACAGCTGCAGGATCTGTAAATACAGTTGTAAACCCCCCAGCAGACACTGCTGAAGGGGACAATCTTCAAGCACTGGTTTCTAAATCTACCCCTTTGATATCAGGTTGGGAAAACGTTATTTCCTGGAAGCACACAGTCCAACATCAGACACTGCTGTCTTCTTTCTTTGGTTTTGCTGTACCAAAAGAAAAAGGTTGGAAAGCTGCCACTGTCTTACCTAACAGCTCACCCACACAGGTAATCCCATCTTTTAGGATGGCCTGTAGGACACTTGATGAATCAGGAGAAAATCACCTCTTTCCTTCCCCTGTTAGTATGTAGCCATCACTGTCATGATGTGCCTTTGGGCCTTGCCTTAACATTTTTCTCCTACCTTCAATCACTTCTCAGCACAGACCACCCTCACACGCCAAAACCTTCATGACCTTACTCTGTGTATTTTCACGTCTTCCCCATCAGTAACCTCTTCGTATTGCTATTTGGTCTGCAGTTTGCATGCACTGTGGCAGGATGCCCATTTAATGGCAGTTACTATCACATCTGATCTGCAATACTAGCCCACAAGGCAGCTCTCAGGGAAGAGCCCTGCGAGAGTGGCTGCCCCTGTGGGTGTTCAGCACAGCACCAGCTGGCGAATCGACTGCAAAGGCAGCAGCTTGCTGTTCCTGCCTTTGAGGAGGAGACTAAACGGAGTTTGGGGGATGCTCTCAGCCTTGGCCAAGCAGCACGCTGATGCCATGAAGGGATCCCCTTTGCTTCCCTCATGGAAGCTGCCACAAGGAGCTTGCCCTTTCCCAGCTGTCTCCACACCCTGTGTTTTGGCAGCAGTGGTGAAATGCTGTGTGCACTGTCCCTGCACCATGGCCCTACCTGGACACTGAACAGAAAAGACCTGAGCACACAGTAAGAGGGGTTCTTATTTTGTAAGGAGTGGAAGTGTAGCTGAGCTGGCGAGGCTGAGGGAAAGGAGGTGTTTACCTGTTGTTCCAGATGCTTTTGAAAAGGTCCAGGGACTCTCGTAGCCTGTTTGTGTTATTGTCTTCCCTTATTACCATGTTGTAGCTGCTGCAAGCCACAACGAAGATGATAGCTGTGACATCTGGGCAGAGTACAGAAAGTAAGGGAAGAAGAGAGAGAAAAAAGCATCTCTGTTATCCCAACACACATCCCTCAGGCTGCATATACCCTAAACTGCCAGAACCACCCTAAAAATATCTCTCTAACACTGGACTCCTGTGTTAGTGACACACTCTGTATGAATGTGAGCATTAAGCTGCTCACACTCCAGAGAATAAGCTCAAAATGAAACTGTGGAATGTTTTCCCTTACCGTTAAAGCACTGGATCCATTTTCTTCTCTCGTCTCTCTGGCCACCTACATCAAACATGCTGTTAAAAAGCCATAGGATGTTATATCACTTATGTGCACTAGGAAAGTCACACAAAGCATGCAGCATGAGGGTGCAGGTTGAAAATCTGACAGCTCCAAGGACAGCAGCAGGAAAATACTGCCCAAAGAGAGAGGGAATTGCTGACACCGCGCTGCATGTCCGACACAGCTGCACCTGCCGAGCTCTGCCCGAGAAGGCTACTGACCCATAAAAAGAGAAACATGCTCTTTTGCAGGGCAAGTCTTGGCCTTGCCAGCCCACAGAGGCACATGTGGCACATAAGATTGGATCTGCTGTACTATAAACACAGACAGGTATGGGCATATTCAGAAGGGTGGTGGGGAGAGTGCATTTCTGTAAGGAGAAGGACCTGGGGGCAGATCTGCCCCATCAGTGCTCATCAAGAATTAGTGAGCAAAGGTAGCCCCACCGTGGGTGTTTTACAGAGGCACAGCATAAAACTTCAACAAGCACAGAGCCTGCAGCTCGCTGGAAGAAGGGAGACGTTTACCTCCCTTTGCCCCATTGTACAAGACCTGACTTGTGGCAGGGTTCCCTCTGACTTCAGCATGATCTTATCCTCAAAAATATTTGAGGAGTTTATAGTGCTATGCTATGGAACCAGTTTAAAAACAGTCACAGACAACCCCACAACAGTGCAGCACCAATACACAAAACTGCTACCAGCTCTTTTTACAAAAGATCAGGCAATTTTCCTGGGATCTGTAGAGAGAAAGCAAAAAATCCCACCAGAAAAACCCAGCTCCCACCCTAAACCTACTGTAGGTCGTTAAAACCTACTGAAACCTGCTGAGTTGTTAAAAGCTAGTTTGGATACATAAATGATTACTAAGAAACTTACTGGAAGTTTACTTTATCTACTTGAAATCTTGTTTCAAAAATCCCTGATGTCAATACTCTGCATCTTAACAGGTCCTGAAAATGAGAAGACAGAAGCTGATTAGCAAGGGGTTTGTATTCCCATTCTTTACTTGCTTTTAAAAGCATCAAACATTATTTTCCATGAAATGTCTTAAATGGTCCATTTAAAGTTCAGTCGAACCTGTATTTGTTCACAGTGACACATGGACAGACACAAACATCACCTCTGCATGGGGCTTGTGCACACCTGGAAAGCAGGAGGCCTTATGTATGTTCTTAATGCACACTGAGACCTGTTCTTGGTGGTCTTACCATGTGGCATGTGATGTGGCTAATCAGTCGTGGAATGACATGAAAGTAAGAAAAACAGTCTTCACCTTGCAAAGGCAAATACTCAGATGCTAAACCCCTCCAGATTTACAGTTGCCAGGCTACCTTCACTCTGCCCTCTCTCGTAGTGAATGAGGCAGGAATCCTGAGGAAGGAATAGCCTGGGACTGGGTAATTAAGGGAACAGACTTAGGCTGCACATAAACCTGGCACTTCTTCCCTCTTTTACAAACCAGCTCGACTTTACAACTGAACTAATGCTCTTTTAGTAATTAAAAAAGGCAAATTGATCTCCTAGCTTCTCAAAGGAAGCAGGCAAAAAGCAATTTCTGATGCATACCTCAGGCATCCAGCTCGCCGTGTGCCATCAGCAGCAGCTGTGGCGCTTTTAACCTTGACAGCCAGCACTGCTGCTCAGGCCGTGTGTGCAGAGCAAAACTGGGGCCTGGGGAAGGCCTGGTGGAGATGAACCCTGAAAAGCTACCTCTGGGCAAGGCTGCCTGCCTGCAGAGGGGACTGCTCCCTTCTTGGGCTGGGGGAAGGGCTGTTCACTCTAGCTGAGCTCTCCTTGCCATGCAGTGGGAAGCGAAATGCACCCAAGTCATTATCTTGGGCTAGTGCCAAAAAAATTTAAGCAAGCAGGGGGCAAAAGGGAAGTAGTGGAGTTTAGCAGTTAATTCAACAGGATAACTAACACAGCTAACAGGGTGAAAACTCCAAAGCAGAGAAGAACCCTTCTTTAGAGCAGAAGTTTTCTGCCTGTCAAACAACAAAGGTCTCTCTCTTCTGAGCTTTGGAGCCACAGGGCACTGCCTCCCAAAGGAAATACCAGGAAAAAAATCTCGATGATGAATGACTGCTCCAGGTAGAGGAAGGGCCTCCCAGGAACAAACGTGGCAACAGAGACATAAGTAATGAAACCAGAAATGAGTCTTTGCTTCACTGACTTCTCTCTCCAGCTGAGTGCTATCGATGCTGCAATCGGACCACAAGGAGTAAATCCCACTGCTACTGCCGTGGCCTGGGAATGGCTGGAGGGCTTCAGTACTCGATCCTCTATTGGATCAGCTACACAGACTCCACCTTACAACACACGGCAAGGCATATTGGTTTTTACTGCCTGCTGTTTCAGGATACTTTGAAGAGTCTGCCAAAGGAATTGGGCATGGTTGTGGTTACAGAGCTGAGCTAGGTCTGAAGGGACAGCTCTGCTCCTCACACTTCCTCATGTGGTCTCTGGACAGTCACTTCACCTCTCTGAATTTCAGTCCCTGACTGCACAGTCAGAGTTGGCAACTGTTTGGTTTTTTTTACATCTTGCACTGTTGGACTGACTTAACCAGCACAAGGATTCTCTCCTGCCACCTTTATTTGCAGCTCATGATGTGGTCCACAATCTTGGCTGAGACTATGAGATGATAGAAGATACCAGCACTGAGAAATAATGACCTCAGATTAAGTTTGCCAAACGAAACCACACAGCCTGAGCTGAGGGAAAGCACCACAGTGAAACCCATTCTTACTTCAAGGCTGCACCACTTCATCCTTAATTTTGCTGAATGAGTTTGCCATTGGAGAGAGGAACAATATGTACTGTTCTGCAACTAAGGCTTAAACAGAAACTCTCCTGCCCACAGATGATGAGCACAGGCTGGAAAGAAGGTGTCTGCATGCCACAGAGAAGTCCATGAGGTCTGCTGGTTTTGCTGGTGCTCTCCCCTGAATTTGGCCACTGAACACACTGGAAACCTGTGTCTCTGAAGGACCTGTCTGATGGACATGGGAAGCCTCCCCCCAGGTTTCCATCACCTCCAGCAGTGAAATAAGACACTGCTTCTGTGTAGTGAAGGCAGGGGAGAGAAACCATTTATGCTTTCTGTTCCCCTTGCTTTGTAAACAGGGGCATCCCCCACTAGATCAGGTTACTCAGAGCCCTGTCGAGCCTCACCTTGAATATCCCCAGGCATGGGGCCTCAACTACCTCCATGGGCAACCTGTTCCTGTGTTCCACTATCCTCATGGTAAAGAGTTTGCTCCTAGCATCCAATCTCCATCTGCTTTAGTTTGAAACCACTGCCCTTTGCCCTGTCACTACAGGCCTTTGCAATGGAGACTAGGAAGGAATACAAGATTTATTCCAGGAGGAGCCTGCACAACCACAAAGCCTCTGCTTCTTTAGTACCCATTAAACAAACTGCTAGACTGTATTTTGGTACTGTGTGGTATGCCCCATTTCCAGCTGCTGTTGGGACTAAAAGAGATGACCTGAAGAATTCACACAGGAAGGTGTCCTGGTCAGCCCCTAGCCCCATCAGTTACACTGACCTGATCTGTGGGGGTGTAGTCATCCATGCTGACGCTGTCAATTCTTTCCAAAAAGCTGGAAGAAAAACAGACACACACTTAGGTATGTAAAACACTGCCTAGCAGAACACTTTTCACTGCCTTCTCTGCTTTAGACTCCTGCTGCAAAAAAAACCACAAGCCCAGTGCTGAAGGTACAAGCCTGACAATTTGCTTACATCAGCTGAGGTTCTATCTGAGCCAAACAACTCTGCACTCAGACTTAGTTTCAATGCAGCTCCATACTTACCATTAAGCAGCACCCACACGTGGGCCAGATACTGTTAAAGTTGTAATTTTGTGAGGTCTACTAAATAAATACTAACCCTGTGCCATAGCATTGTAGAGTTGCTTAGATACAAAGAGTATTTGGGGGTTTAAAAAGGAAAATGAGGTGAATAGTTGCCTTCATTTAACATGATGCTGGACCAGCATTATGCTGTTTGAAGCATGGGCTCAGTAATGTTAGCAGAAATGGGTGCTACTACACACAAAGAGCTTTGGACTGCCATGCAGCCCTGAACACTGCAACTAAAGCCATAAGGAGAGGAAAGCAAAATGGACTTGAAGTGAAGGTTAGCCAATCTGATCCTTTGTCTCATCAAAGTTCAGTGAGATGCATAAGATGAAACCAAACCTTACAAGTAGAGGGAAGGGTGAGAGAAAGGGGAGTCAGAAAATAAGCAGAGCGCCAGGTTCTCCAGTTATTCACAGCATCATCTCAAGCTTTAATTCTTTCCCAGGACAGGCTAGAATGGCAGTATTAAGGATGTAAAAATGTGATTTTTTCACGCAGAATCACAGAATCACTAAGGCTGGAAAAGACCAGAGAGCCCAACTGTAACCCAGCTACCGTGAGCACTAAACCATGTCCTGCAGCACCACATCCATGCTTCTTGAACACCTCCATGAATGGCGACTCCACCACCTCCCTGGGCAGCCTGTTCCAAGGCCTGAGCACTCTTTCAGGAAAGACATTTTCCCAATGTCCAACCTAACCCCCCCCACCAGCACAACCCATTTCTTCTCATCCTATTGCTAGTTACCTGGGAGAAGAGACCAACCTCCTTTCAGGTGGCTGTAGAGAGCAGTAAGATCTCCCCTTAGCCTCCTCTTCTCCAGACTGAACAACCCCAGCTCCCTCAGCCACTCATACAAGATGCCCTCCAACCCCCTCTCCCCCAGCTTCTTTGCTCTTTTCTGGACACTCTCCAGGACCTCAATGTCTTTCCTATACCGTGCTGCCCAGAACTGAACACGGTGCTCAAGCTGCAGCCTCACCAGGGCTGAGTACTGGGGTAGGATCACTCCCTGTACAGCTAAACCAGGCAGGTTCTCCTCCCTCACTTCCACCCATTTCTTAGCTTTCACGTGAGCCCAGCTGGCACTTTTCCTCCAGACTACCCAGATGACTTAGAAGCTTTCTGGAACTTCTGCACTGTTACTTGGAAGTTGACAGTGAATACCTCACCAGCTGACTCATCCTGCCACAGTATCATCAAGATTCCTTTATCAGCTAGCAAGTTTTCCTCCCCATTTTCACTTGAGTGGAATCAACTTAATTGCAGTGGGAAAGACAAAAGCCCTGGTGAACTCTTGACTTCCAATGTGACTTACTATTAGCAGAGGGGTCACACACACTGACCAGTTGAAAAAATACCCCCACCAAAAGGCTGTTTGTCATTCTCATACAATTTTTCCCACGGACACCAACTGAAAGGAAAACAAAATACACAGTGCATTTACTTACACTATTTTTCCTTTTGAACTCCCATTGTTAGAACGGGGAAACAAAATGCAGTATCTACAGCTAAAATATCCAACTTTTCTTCCTGGATGATCAAAGTGTGACAGCTAAGGGTATTGTTTTAAAAAAACAGATCAGAGTTTAGCTCAGCACAAGGGGTGCTCGATAACAGAACTCTACTGAATGAACTGAACATGAGCCAACAGTGTGCCCAGGTGGCATCCTGGCCTGCATCAGGAATGGTGTGGTCAGCAGGAGCAGGGAAGTCATTCTGCCCCTGTACTCTGCACTGGTTAGACCACACCTTGAGTACTGGGTTCAGTTCTAGGCCCCCTGGTTTAGGAGGGACACTGAGATGCTTGAGCGTGTCCAGAGAAGGGCGACGAGGCTGGGGAGAGGCCTTGAGCACAGCCCTACGAGGAGAGGCTGAGGGAGCTGGGATTGTTCAACCTGGAGAAGAGGAGGCTCAGGGGTGACCTTATTGCTGTCTACAACTACCTGAGGGGAGGTTGTAGCCAGGGGGAGGTTGCTCTCTTCTCTCAGGTGGCCAGCACCAGAACAAGAGCACACAGCCTCAACTATGTCAGGGGAAATTTAGGCTGGAGGTGAGGAGAAAGTTCTTCCCTGAGAGAGTCATTGGACACTGGAATGGGCTGCCCGGGGAGGTGGTGGAGTCGCCGTCCCTGGAGCTGTTCAAGGCAGGATTGGACGTGGCACTTGGTGCCATGGTCTAGCCTTGAGCTCTGTGGCAAAGGGTTGGACTTGATGATCTGTGAGGTCTCTTCCAACCTTGGTGATACTGTGAACTCTAAAGGAAATCACTGTTTCACAAAACCCCCTCCACAAGCCACCAGAAGCAGACTGCATCTTTATAGTCAGCTATGGGGCACCAGGAGAAAGCAGCTGTGTTCACACCCAACCTTTTGGTCAGATGATTTGCAAATCCTCGAGAACACAGATTAAGCAAAATTCAACTTCAGTCACCCCCCCTGAGTAACACAGAGACCACAGCAGAGTGATGCATTTTAAACTGGAGCACCTATCCTTAACACAAGTCTCATCTTGAGAAGTAAAACAAAGGCAACAAAGCCAAACACCCAAAAATGCCTCTGAGCTGAGCCCTTTCCTAAATGAGAGGTAATGTTCCTGCTCTTCAGGCAGTACTCCTGTATTTCCAAATCTATTTCTGTCCAGTTTCTTTATGGTTTGATTTCACAGGCTCAGAAACAGCCACTTTTGATCAGGGTACAAGGCTAGCAGAGGGGTAAATGCAGGAGAGGTGGCAATGCCAGCAGGTAAAACAAGCCTGCAGAAAACAGGCAGGAGCCCGAGGGAGAACTAGCAAAGTGCTGTGGGCAGAGTGGTGGCTTACACAGCTCAGGATCGACAGAAGCAACAAAAGCCAGGGGGGAACACACTCCTTGACTATGGCTGACATAGAAAGAGCTCTGCTTAAGAGTGTGAGAGATGTATCTGTGCACAAACACGACTGCCATCACAAACCTCACAAGGCAGTGAGGAATCAGCGCTTCTCTTACAGAAGAATTCCTTCTGGAGCTGATGTATACATGGGAGATGATACATCTTGGCTCCCCAGTGTCAAGGTCTGCTTGGCAGAATTGATCCAAAGTGATCAAATGTGGTGCTTACAACCAACTCACATCCCTCCCCCGTCCCCCATCTCTACAGCTAGCACTTCAGGAAGGTTATTGGCTGTTAACATTTGGATTTTCCAAACAGGTAAGGAACAGACAGGTGACTAACACAGAGTTATGCTACCAACAATCCATGGCAGAGCTGGGATAGAGGCAAGTCTCCTAACTGGAGACTTTTTGGATAGAAAAGGCCTTTAAGATCATCAAGTTCAACCATTATCTAACTCTACAAAGTCCCTGTCATGTCCCTCAGCACCACATCTCTGTGTTGTTTAAACACCTCCAGGGATGGGGATTCAACTACTTCCCTGGGGAGCCTGCTCCAATGTTTGAGAACCTTTTCAGTGAAGAAGTTTCTTCCAATAACAACTTAAACCCCTGGTGAAACATCAGGCTGTTTCCTCTCCTCCTATCACTTGTTACCAGAGAGGACAACACTCACTTCACTCCGACATCCCTTCAGGGAGTTGTAGAGGGTGTGGAGGTCTCAGCTCTCAGTCTCCTTTGCTCCCAGCTGAACAACCCCAGATCCTTCAGCCACTCCTCACTAGATCTGTTCTCCAGACCCTTCACAAGCTTCATTGCCCTTCTCTGTACACACTCCAGCACTTCAGTGTCCTTCTTGTAGCAGGGATCCAAACCTGAATACACTACTCAAGGCGTGGCCTCACCAGTGCTCTGTACAGGGAGACAACCACTCTCCTACTCTTTCTGGCCACACTATTCCTGACACAGGGCCTTAGTGGCCACTTGGGCACACTGCTAGAACACAGTTCAGCCATTGTTGATCAACACCCCCAGGTCTTTCTCTGAGAAGCCTTCCAGCTGCTCTTCCCCAAAACCTGAGGCACTGCATGAGGTTGTTGTGACTCAAGTGCAGGACATGGCACTTGGCCTTGTTGAATCTCATACCACTGGCCTTGGCTCATTGATGCACTAAATCCAGGTCCCTCTGTAGAGCCTTCCTACTCTCAAGCAGATCAACACTCCAATCATCAGCCTCCTCCTGGTAAAAAGGATCCATTTCAAATACCCTAAACTGCAACACCACAGCTAAGAGAGAGCAAGTGCAGACAAGTATCATGCACTTAAAACCTATCCTTTGACATAGCAGCTGAAATGTTTTATTCTTTTAAGAGGTTGTTGGCCACAGGTAATCTCTATTAAAATACATGCAGTAATTGACAAGGTTTTCCCTGCCACTCCACTGCACTGAACTGCAATGCTATCACCAGCAACCAATAAATCAATGTGCAACCACTATTAGGATCTGGCTGAATTTTGTAGCTCCACAGAAAAGGAACCTTTTTCAGTATGAAAAGAAGACTGCCTAAGATTCCTTTGGCAATGGCTCTGAATGGTCACTGAGACCCTAGGCACCCAAAAACAAAAAGCTATCCTCCTTTTGAAAGTAATTTCTTCAGTATCACTCACATAGGCTCCATACTTGGTTAATTAGGACAGTATCAAAAATAGCTCTGATGGGTAATCAGGTAATGCACATGGTAGGTACAAATGATGGATTCCAGTACTGCTTCATGATTGAGTTTGTCAAAGGTTAGGGCTGCATGGGCCACTAAATGAGAGACATGCTCTCTGTTATCCCCTCTTCCTTCCCAAAAGAGAAGAGCAAAGAGAATGAGGAAGAGAGACTTATGGAGTGGGAAAGACAACTAAACCAACTTGCATGAAAACACCAATAAAAGCAAAGGTATACAAGCATACACAAAGCCAATACTGCACCCAGCTCTCCTGCTGCCAACCAGTCACCATCACCACTGACACTGTGGCAGACATTCCAGACTGAGTTCAATGGCAGATGGGAATCAGACTCAGGTGATGGATTCTGGAACTCTATTTGGGAACTCATGGATTGGCAGAGCAGACAGAGACCTCTTCAGACAGCGGCCACTGAAGAAGACACTTGACCCTCCAGCTTGATCCTGAAGATCCAATTCTGGGCCCCTCAATTCAAGAGAGATGTTGAAGCGATGGAACATGTCCAGAGAAGGACGATGAAGCTGGTGAGGGGCCTGGAGCACAGCCCTATGAGGAGAGACTGAGGGAGCTGGGGGTGTGCAGCCTGGAGAACAGGAGGCTCAGAGGTGACCTCATTGCTGTCTACAACTACCTGAAGGGAGGCTGTAGCCAGGTGGGGGTTGGTCTCTTCTCCCAAGCAACCAACAACAGAAAAAGGGGACACAGTCTCAAGTTGTGGCAGGAGAGGTCTAGGCTGGATGTTAGGAGGAAGTTGTTGGCAGTGAGAGTGATTGGCATTGGAATGGGCTGCCCAGGGAGGTGGTGGAGTCGCCATCCCTGGAGGTGTTCAAGAAAAGGCTGGCTGAGGCACTTAGTGCCATGGCCTAGTTGACTGGCTAGGGCTGGGTGCTAGGTTGGACTGGCTGATGTTGGAGGTCTCTTCCAACCTGGCTGACTCTATGATAATGTCCTTTGTTGGTCATTTTAGGGTTACCTGTTCTGTCCTCCAGTGCCCTTGGGTGCCACCTCTGGCTTCTTGCACCCCAAGGTGGGGCACAAGATATGGCAGTGCTCTTGGTCTGCATAGAAGCAAGCCCAAGCCAGAGCCCTTCTGCAGCCCAGCCCCTGGCAGTAACTCTCCCCATCAGTGCTCTCACTGCTAGAAGCAGCCACTGTTTGTGCAAACCTGCCTTGAACTTCAGAAAGTGACCTCAGTGAGCAGAGATTCAGATGAGAAGTCAAATCCTGGACCAGAATCAGTTCTGGTCTAGCTCAAACCAGGATATAAACCACACTAACTTCTTTTTTGTATTTAAATGGGAAAATTGGACTCACTTTCTAAGTTTCTTTCTAAAGGATGTTAAGTTCTACTGATCCTAGATGCATTTAGTAATCATGTTCTGGCATAACAGACATTCTTCTATATATATATACACACACATATCAGCAAATGTTACATGCCTATGATTCAAACATCAATTCAAAGTGCTTAAAGTACAAAGATACCTCCCAGCTGTGGGTCTACTCAAAGAAATCAGTGTAAGGAAAACCCAACAGCAGAGGAATGAGTAAAAATGGACACCACTACCTAGACTCTCTTTTTAGATCCTTTTTTTTTTCCAACTCAGGGCTAAAATTATTTTCATAGAATTATGCCTTGCTACAGTTCTGACAGGTCTTGTAGGTCTGCAGCTTCAGTAGAAACCCATGGTCAGGATTTCTGTTAACTCTGCAGGCATGTGTAGTGAGTTTTAAACTCACACATTCAACTCAAGGCATATGCTAAAATATTTAGAATCATAGAATCAGTCAGGGTTGGAAGGGACCATAAGGATTATCTAGTTCCAACCCCCCTGCCATGGGCAGGGACACCCTACCCTAGGTCAGGCTGCACACAGCCTCATGCAGCCTGCCCTTAAACACCTCCAGGGATGGGGCCTCAGCTGCTTCGCTTGGCAACTCATTCCAGGCTCTCACCACTCTCATGGTGAAGAACTTCCTCCTCACGTCCAGTCTGAACCTACCCATCTCCAGCTTTGCTCCATTCCCCCTGGTCCTGTCACTCCCTATTTGCGCTTACACTTCACAATGAGGGAGGGTTTGTTTAAAAAGGATTCAGCATTCTAATTTATATGGCATTAAGGTGGTTCTTAATCTTACATCAGGATGCTTTCCACTTCCTTACAAGGAACAGCACAAACTACTCTCTTATTTTTTAACTCAGCCAGGCACGCTGTTGGAAGGAAAGTCTTCACAGCTCTGTTTGGAAATGCAGCGCTTCGGTTTGCCAACAAATTAAAGGAAAGCAAATCGGACTGATACAAGTTAAAAAAAGCCCACCCCAAACCCCTGATCACGAGCTACTGACATTATTATATCTATTGAGCTGATCTGGAGTTTTATAAATATCTTCTGTTGAGTTTCCTAGGAAACTCAGCTGACACTTAGTTTGACAAGCAATCTCTAAGTCTTCTATTATGCAAGCTGTGAACACAAAAGTACAGGTTTTAGATGTGCCTGCCAGTGTATGTGGGAACTATCAATAAGCATTATTCTCTTCAAAAACCATGGCAATCTGAGCAGCAGCAGCTAGATAAGGATTTTGGAGGGAAAAAAAAAAAAGATGATAAAAGAGATTCACAAATGCACAAATAAAGAGGAGGTAATTGTACCTAAAATTAATTTTCTCCCTGGGTAAATTCGCTGTGTAGCTCTGGATAGATATTCTGAACCCACAAATGAAGTCACAATTAAAGGAAAACTCATGCCTTGAGAATAATAAATAGACACAAGGTTCATGCTCTATTTGTTAAGTGTACTCTGACATCCAAAGAACTGGGAAGATGAAGTGCTAAACCACAGATCAATACAATAAACTACACCTAATAAATCTTTGTCTATTTTGACCACCTTTTTTTTTTTATGCCCTCACTCCAACAATTCAAAGGCACTGTATCAAAAAGTAACCATGGAAAACAAGAAACTGAGCTCACATCAACATGAGTCTCTTTAAAACAAAAATGGCAACGTGGCAAATCTATAAGGTTGTAGCTTTGAGTTCTCGGAACAAATAATCTCAATGAAGCTGTCAGGGCCAGCAAACTGTTAGACTTCAAACAGATTGGTGAGAGTGTTGCAAACTCCTCATCCTGCCTCAAAAAAAACCCCAAACAATAGCAGAAACACCATAACCTACTATATCATAGAATCAAGCAGGTTGGGAGAGACCTCCAAGATCAGCCAGTCCAACCTAGCACCCAGCCCTAGCCAGCCAACCAGACCATGGCACTAAGTGCCTCAGCCAGGCTTTTCTTCAACACCTCCAGGGACAGTGACTCCACCACCTCCCTGGGCAGCCCATTCCAATGCCAATCACTCTCTCTGCCAACAACTTCCTCCTAACATCCAGCCTAGACCTCTCCTGGCACAACTTGAGACTGTGTCCCCTTGTTCTGTTGCTGGTTGCCTGGCAGAAGAGACCAACCCCCACCTGGCTACAACCTACTTTCAGGTAGTTGTAGACAGCAATGAAGTCACCTCTGAGCCTCCTCTTCTCCAGACTGCACATCCCCAGCTCCCTCAGCCTCTCCTCACAGGGTTGTGTTCCAGCCCCCTCACCAGCTTCCTCACCCTTCTCTGGACACCTTCCAGTACCTCAACATCTCTCTTGAATTAAGGCATCCAGAACTGGACACAGGACTCAAGGTGTGGCCTGACCAGTGTTGAGTACAGGGGCAGAAGAACCTCCCTTGTCCTGCTGGCCACACTGTTCCTGATCCAGGCCAGGATGCCACTGGCTCTCTTGCCCACCTGGGCACACTCTTGGCTCATGTTCAGCTACTCCCTACCAGCACTCCCAGGTCCCTTTCTGCCTGGCTACTCTGTCCTCAGCCTGTAGTGCTGCTTGGGGTTGTTGCAGCCTGCACTTGGGCTTGTTAAATCTCACACCATTGGCCTCTGCCCACCCATCCAGCCTGGCAAGGTCCCTCTGCAGGGCTCTCCTAATCTCCAACAGATCAACACCTGCTCCTATCTTAGTGTCACCTGCAAACTGACAGATTACTGACTCAATCCTCTCATCCAGATCACCAATAAAGATATATGAAACCACTCAGGACCAGAGCTTTGCATTTCACCCTCTTTGGGTCGTAATAAGTTACAGGTGAGGCAAACGATTCACATTGAGAACACCTGCCCAGGTCTCCAGGGAGCTGAAACAGAAAAAATACCACCCCCACCCCCTTTCGTTTTCTGTGTTAGGGACAACACCAAGATGTGAACCTTTTTTTTCCCATTTCTGTTCCTTCTTTCCCTAAGATATCCTTTTATAAATCACCTTAGGGATTGCAATCTTGTTTATTCTTCCTGCAATATCTGAAATAGGAGGGTACAGATTCCTGGTTTTCAGAACACCTTAGGCTCCACAGCTGTGCTTCAAGCAACCTCACACCACTCTGATATGCAGCCTGGTAACTGAGGAAGACATAATGAAAACAGCCCCCGGCAATATTCTCACCCCTAAAGGATTAATTTTCTCAAGTCACTTGCTGAAAATAGCCACAGAAATCCCCCAGAAGATGGCAAGACCTAACAGCTAAGGATTTTCCTAACAGATTTAAATAGGCACTGTATTTTAAATTCAGCTTCCACATGGTAGTGGAGCTTCTTCCCTCTCTCCTTCCATGCCACTCTGCAGTTGCTCCTCCTGAGGGTTAAATACGACAGCGAAGGCAGAAGGCAAGAGAGGGATCCATACCTGCTCTGGCTCTACCCTGGCTTACCTCCCCCGAGCTTTGATGGGCCAGATCCCGCAGAAGCGGCTACCGAGCCAAGCGCCCGGTGCAGGCGCTGCGGACGCTGCTGCGATGGCGCAGTTCCTTCTGCCGGGCCACACACCTGGGTGCTGACGCTCGCCGGCAGCGCCTGCCGCGTCTGCTACCGCTGCCGGGCCCCAGGCCTCCCCTTGCCCTCCCGCTGCTTAAACGGCAGCTACCTGCATTCCACTCGGCTCTGCAGCCGCCGGCGGCGAGGCGACGCTCCTTAAAGCCAGGAGATGACAGCAGAGACGAGGCAGAGGCCCCTGTGCCCGCGGGGCCCGGGGAGACCCGGCCGGGCCATGCGGGGGCTGCAGGGGGCAGCCGCGGCCCGGCCGAGCTGCGACTCCCTGCGGCTCCCCCCAGCTCTGCCGGGCCCGGGCCCTTCTGCCCAGTCAGGATCCCTCGGCGCGGCGTGGCCCCTTCTGCCCGGCCAGGTTCCCTCGGCGAGGCCCCTTCTGCTCGGCCCCTTCTGCCCTCAGCTCGGCCCGGGGCCCTGGGCGCGGCGCCCTCTGCCCCGGCCGCGCGGCGCCCTCTGCCCCGGCCGCGCCCTTCCTGCCCTCCGCTCGCTCGAGCTGCCTGGGCCCGGGCGGGGGCGCTCGGCAGGGCCAGGCCTCCCGCGCCCGGCCCCGTTTGCTCTGCCCGGATGGGCTCTCTCTGCCCTCAGTCCAGCCAGGTTCCCTAGACCCAACCAAGCCCCTTCTGCCCGGCTGGGCTCCCGCTGAACAGCCAGGCTGCCTGTGCACAGCCATGCTGCTGCTCCCCGACCTTACCCCTACCCTTCCCCTGCCGCAGCAGGAACCGCTGACGATCACACCTGCTGCTAGAGCGGGGCCACCTGCAGGTAATCACCCAGGAACAGCTCCAGGTGGCTTTGAATGACTCCAGAGACTCCAAAAGCTCTCGGGGCAGCCTGTTTCAGTGCTCTGCCACCCTCAAATTCAAGAATTTTCCCTTCAGGTTTACAAGGAAGCTCCTGTCTTCCAGTTGGTGTTCACTGCTCCCTGTCCTGGCACAGGACACTGCTGAGAACAGTTTGGCTCCCTCCATCCGACACTCATCCTTTAGATACTGATAAACATTAACGAGATTCCCCCTTCAGTCTCCTCCAGGCTTAACAGCCTCAGGGCTCTGGGTGTTCCAGCCCCCTCAACATCTGAGTGGCTCTGCGGCGAGACTCCAGGCGGAACCTTCACGTCCCAGTAAAGATGAAGATTCCAGGCATTTTTACTGGAATGTGTTCAGATGCTGAGGTTCAGCTGGACCTAGAAGTGATTTTTTTCCCCTAGAATGCAGGTGGAAGCTGAATGTAATAAAGCTCTTCAGAAGCTACTTTACTCATCTTTTCCCAGTTGCCATGTTTCCCCCTCTTCTTCCCTCCCAGCACACCTCACACTTTCTTGCCCAGTGTTGGCCAAGGGCTGCTTGGAGATTACCAAGGACTAGTGGGATTTATGCACAGAAACATAGCTTCACCCATCTGCAACTTCTGGCTCACCAGCAAGGGACAGTTGTGACAGGAGACGAAAAGGTTAACCAGGAGCCTCCGAGGGAGAGCAAAGTACAGTCATGCCTGAAACCCGCGGGCTTCTTAACAGGCCACTAAAGTTTGAGGATCTGTGGTTTGAAGCATTTGGCCAGCCCTCTGCTCAGGAGAGGGGGATGCAGCTGGTGGGCAGCAGCTGGAGGAGGGTCACCCATCAGCCCACCCACTGGCCTTGCTGTGGACCAGGGGATAGCCACCTTGGGCTGCAATGCTTGGCAATGCTATGCATTTCCCCATGGCAGCGCCAGCTTCTCTGAGTCTACTTCAGAGAGAGAAGGGGTACCAAACTGGGAAGGCTCTTGGGCCAGCAATGGTGATCTCTCCTAGACATGCAATAGGTGGAATTTTGTTGTCCCAGTGTCTGTACCACCTGCATGATCAGATCAACAGGGATGTGTAAAACTCGTTCTGTTTTGTTGCCAGGGTGGCAGCAGCCATGGCCCCAGCCATCATTCAGGCATCAAGAGTGAAGCCATCACAAGCTATGGTCCCTGGCAATCCCATCAAGCAGGAAAACTCTAGCTTAAACTCTATGACAATATTGCCCAAGACATTAAAAGCAAAGACAGATGATGAAGGTCACATGCAAAGGCTCATCACCATTCGCCAGGTTACCCTTTCTCACCCTTTCACAGTGGAGCCTGAGAGCTGGCAGCAATCAGGAGTGCACTTGGCAACATAAAGAAAGATCCATAGAAGAGATTTCCTAGTCGATGTGCTCAGCTGAAAGACTTTCCTAGCAGACATCCATTTCAACCTGACTTTATCCACTGCTAAGTTGTCTTTTCTGAGGATGTACTGCAAGAACATCTGTAAACTTCACGGGCTTGGGCACATGTCCAGCTAATAACCTAACAAACATACACACAAAGGAGTTCAACTGCATGAAATGTTCAGATAGATGAGGAGTAGCCCCTCTCTGCTTACTAACAGCAACCTCATTCTGTTTTTTACATTGAAAATATGTGAACTCAACTGAAAAAATGGATAAACTGCACGACTTCCAGAACTGCTTGCCCCCCCTGGTTCCTTATGTTAGTTAAGAAGCAGTGTGAATTTTGGGAACTGTGTTTCTTCTTTCTAAATTTAGCAAGCTAACCACTTTTTGGCTCAGCAGATGTTTTTCCTTTCTGAGCAAGAGGCCTATGGAGACCATCATTAACCCTCTTTGTAATGTAAACACCGGCTCAGACTTAAATCTGGAGAGCTGTCATTCACACAGAAAGGTTAACAGGCTCCAGCACAAGCCAGATTCAGCGTCTGCAACATCTGCTTCACAGGATCTCAGAGGAAAGAGAACACAGGTAAAGAGAGGAAGAAGAGGAATGCTTATTTAGTTATTTATTTTTAAAGAGACACTATTTTTTTTCCTCTTGTGTGTTGATCAGATGTTTTATTCCTGGGAGTGCAAGTAGCTGTGCAAAACACAGCCTTGATAACACCTGAGCCTTAGATGGGCACATACAGGCCCTTCATCTGACCACATTCACCCCAACTGCAATCCACTGACTTCAGCAAACTTTCTTCTTCCTTGTGAGGATCAGTGATGCACCCATGGAGCATTTATAGGGACACAGATTTGCGTTCTGCAGTGCTACACGGAGCACATTCCACAATCCTAAGTGAACAGTGGACCAAAAAAGACCTGAAGACAGAGAGCTCCTATTACATTATCCAGAGAGACCTGGATCCTGAGTGCTTTGTGAGCTGATGTCTGGCAGACTAGGATCTCTTTACCCATTGGCTCAGGGAAGCAAAGGTTGAACACCTTCCAGCAACTACACAGACTGGCACTGTAAACAGGGAATACCCAAAATATCAGAGGAGATACATGGGCAGAAAGTGACTGCTCCATGAAGACCTGGAGAAGGTACCTTTAGACAGAATGGGGTTTTATGTCCCACTAATTAAAGTGCATAGAACACCTCATCTCCACCTCTTCAGGTGAATTCTTCAGAAATAACTTTGACTTTTATGTTCAGGAAAGCCAAACTGTGGGGTAAACCCTTGATAATATTTGGAGCTGTGAAATGCATCAGGTTTACAAGAACTGGGTGTATAACATCAGGGATGGTAACAAAATGTATTTTCACAGCATCTTGCACTTACAGCTTTCCCTCATACTTAGAAGCATAGATTTTTTTTTCTGGTTGGGTAAGACCTTTAAGATCATCAAGTTAACCCAGCACTGCAAGGTCACCATCTCAGCACCACGTTTACACATCTGTTAAGTCCCTTCATGGATGGGAACTTCCCCACTTTCCTGGGCAACCTGTTCCACGGGCTTGACAACCCTAATCTACAACGTCCCTGGGGCAACTTGAGGCCATTTCCTCTTGTCCTATCACTTGCTACCTGGGAGAAGAGACCCACACCCATCTGGCTACAACCTCCTTCCAGGGAGTTGTAGAGAGTGAGAAGGTCTCCCCTGAGCCTCCTTGTCTCCAGGCTAAGCAACACCCAGTTACTTGCACATTTATCTTGCTGTGATATGGAAAAACTATTTCAGTGCCACTTGCACATTCTGGTTGATGGTTGTATTTACAGAAACTGTTGCACTGTGAACATCCTCTTAAAGCACACCAAATCCAGCAAGTGCTGTGAGCCCTGAAACAGCACTGACTGTTGGATATTAAAGAGCAGTTACCCTGGTGGAAGTGGTTTCGAACAGTAAGTCTGCTATGATGATTGCAGAAAGGAAAAACCTGTTTGACTGGAGTTTTCTATAGAAGGCTGATAAAAAGAGAAAGCAGAAAATCCCCAAACAGAAGAAGCAAAAGTAAGCAAAAACAGACTTAAAAGGAAGTCACGAGAAGTTTGTGTTTACACCTGGCACCAAGCCTAAGCTCAGTGCAAGAAAATTTGATGCCAAGAGATTTCACATCTAAAAGTCAAAAGCAAAAGCAGATGATTCAAGAAAGAGGATGCTGGTAGCCTCCAGAAAGCCCAGATGAAGCAAAGTGAACTCTTCATGGCAGCAAATGCTGCTGGCCAGGAAAAGCACACGTGCATGTTTATCACTGCTCTCAGATCTGTGCGGGTTTTGTGACACGTGGATGCAAGGAGCAGAGTGTTAAAATGCTGGGCGACAAGAGCAGATCTGTCTGATTTCACCTGCACCGTGGTGTTTGTCAGTTGCTGACATAACCCAGAGAACTGACAAGGATGGGGTTAAAATGGGAGGACTGCCACTAGCTCCAGGGCTTAACGTTTGGTTCACAGCACCAGGTCTCATGAGGATGCCTCAGAGGCTCCAAAGCAGAGCCAGGATCTGGAGTTCCTATAGATATCTAGTGTTTGAGGAATACAAAGGCTCCCAATGCACCCTAAAGAGAATAAGCCTTCCAGGACTGCATGTAAGACATGAAGTACACCAGCAGTGCAAAGAAAGAAAACCAAAGCATTTGCTCTACAGAAAGTCAGGAAGGTCGAGTGGCTTCCTACACAGTGGCAACAGAGAAAGTGTTAATGCAGACCTTGCAGAACATCTGGTAAGATGTCTTGTTCCCTATTGCAGTTTATGGCGCATGGTGGCAGAGCATTTCTCTTCTGCACTCCTTAATCCTCATCCCAGCTCTGACACTGCACTCTCGTACCTTTAGCCAGTGTGAAAGAATTGCTTCTCAAAAGGTGAAGGTCATGCTGGACACAAACTCTGTGAGCAGCTCTTCAATGCACAGGGTTACTGTGTGTTTCACCAGAGCTACCAGAATAAGAGAGCACCTTGCCAATGTTCAAGGCAAGAAAATGTAGGCAGCGGAGCAAAACTCACTGGCCTAGGAGCTAGAAGGCAGAAGAAGGATGTGGGCTGACATCCCTCCAGCAGTCACACCGCATTTTACCACTAAACACCCAAGAGAACCACTTCATGCCTTGTTCAGAGCTAGAGCTTCCCTTAACAGAGAGAAGAGACACAGTAACCTTCCACCTTTGATGGGTAAGTCTCAAAGCCTGATATTCCCAAACTTATTTGAGACGTGCCCCAGAACTTCTTAGAGCTTCCCTGAGATGGATTCTTTTTATTCCCACATGCGACACTTTGGAGCCTTACATGAAAACCAGTACCAGCCAAACATCTACATAGGATCAGCTACCTTAGAAACTACCAGAAGAACATCAAGCCAAGGTGTAGCAGTGCAGACACAAATGCTAGGCACAGCCAATAGGCTGGTAAGAAAATTCCTGTGTCTTTGCAAATGCTGCTGCTGTGCTGAAATGTTTTCATGAAATCACCATTATCCTGCCCATTTTAGAACAGGATATATTTAACCACAGGAATATATTCAAGCAATTGGTCATAACACCTACGGCTTGGCTGACTGATTACCTCGGGTAGCTGGAGGAGAGCACAGAGCTGAAGTGAGGAGATGAATTGTTAGTACCAAAACGGAAGGAAGAAGGACAAAGTGACCATGTCCAACTTGCTAATAATTGACCTAATTCCATTTAATTGTTACAAGCTCTTGAAACAAAACAACAAGGGTTGTAAAACTTAAGTGTTCAAAACTAGCCCTTACAAGCCTGCTACCTGTAGATCTGACAGGAACTCATCTTAAGGCCAACGTTCATTCTTGATAAGGCATTTTGTGAGATGCATTCCTCACTCTGTACTTTCTGCACCTTTCTTTCCATCCACGTCAACTTGCCTCAGTTCTTCTCACAGTACGGCGCACTTGGACTGCTAAGACAGCAATGCAATGAGCTGGGTTTGAGGAATGAGGAAAACAATTATGCAACAACTTGATTACGTCCTGCTTTGAGCTACTTTAAAGATTACATTATGCTTCTGGTTTTAATCTCTCTACCCAGTAGCAAACAAGAAGGCCAATAGTATGCTGGGATGCATTAAGAGGAGTGTGGCCAGTAGGTCCAGGGCACTTCTCCTTCCCCTTACTCTGCCCTAGTGAGGCCACATTGCAATACTGTGTCCAGTTCTGGGTTTCCAATTCAAGAGAGACAGAGAATTACCAAAGAGAGCTCATCAGAAGCTACAAAGATGCTGAAAAGACTGGAGCATCTCTGTGAGGAGGAAAAGCTGAGAGACCTGGGGCTGTTTAGCCTGGAGGAAAGCAGGCTGAGAAGGGATCTTATCAATGCTTATCAATGCCTAAATATCTACACATGTATAATAATCACTATCAGGGGTCAAGAGGATGGGGCCAGACTCTTTTCAGTGTTGCCCAGCAGTAGGACAAAGGGCAATGTGCACAAATTGGAGCACTGGAAAAGCATAAGGAGAAAATTATTTCCTGTGAGGGTGCTGGAAACACTAGAACAGGCTGCCCAGAGAGCTTGAGGAGTCTCCTTCTCTGGAGAGATTCCAAAATCACTTGAACAAGATTCTGGTCAACCTGATCTGGGTGATTTTACCTTAGCAGGGAGGTTGGACTAGATGATCTCCAGAGGTCTCTTCCATCCCCTGCCATGCTTGGATTCTGTGATTGTTATTTCAGGAGGTTGGTTTATAAACAGCTGGAGCAAAGGGGTCTTGGCTATCAGAGAAGTTAGCACTGCAGGCAACCCTTGCTGCTGAGACAGTCACCACCAATGCCACACACCAGCTACAGTCCAAGGGAGGAGACAGGGAAGGAGGGAGCTGAGCATCACCTTGCACACTGATCTGGTGCTGCAGTACAGCAACAGTACCTGAGCCAGCATGAGGACACCCACGTGGAGCCACCTGGAAGCCTGGCAGCTGCAGTTCCTTGCAGGATGGCAGCCAACATCACCAACCTTTAGGGTATCATGGTGCTACTGTGAGACCAACTTCAGCCTTCACAGATAAAAAGTCACCCTGCCACTTCATAGGAGCTGTTGCTTTGTACCACATACACAGAAGCTTTATCACAGAAAGTCCCCTAAGGCCAATTTAAAATCCTGGACAACTTTTAAAGCTGCTCACAACAGGCACCAAGAAAGAAGCTGAACTTCCCAATTTGTTTTCTCCACCCACATAGCTCATGAAAAAAAAATGGAGGATTTATGCCACAGCAGCTGGAGAAAGCTGAAAAGCAATATACAAATAAGGCATGAACATCAGACATTCAAAGTCATTTGTCAGTTCTGAGCTCAAAATGTTGTCTTTTTTCCTATTTTTATTTGTTTTAAAGAAAAGATTACAAATACCTTTCCCAACTTGCATGTAACTTGTGCAAATGAAACTCAGCATTCATTTATTGCCTAAATCTGGAACCCTCACTCATACCTTTATGCAGTGACTTCTAGCTGGTTATATACTGCTAGGCCATCCTGTGTTCAGGCTGTGAGGGCAGGTAGAAGTTTTGTGTTTTCAGGGAGAAAAGTAGATGCTTTTGTTTTTTCCTCTTTTTGCTTTGTATTTTCCACTTCAAACCAGAGGGGTTCTTAGAACAACAAAGTCCTCAGCAGATTATTTTTTCCCCTATCAATCTGTGTATGACATTGAGGCTCAGGAGCTAGGAAATGCTCTGAGAAGGAGCATGCCTGGCACCTGTCCTGAGGGTAAGAAACACTTCTGTGACGGTCTCTGAGGACCTGACCTTTTTTCCCAGGAAATTCCATATTAAACCAAATTCTGCTATAAATGTTCTTTGTATTATTGCTTGAGAGACAGAGTGCCCTCGGGAGGTAAAGGCAGAAGGCTCTAAAGTAGGGTGTGAAGAAAAATGAGGACCTTTCACTTTAGCCTCTGGGATTCTGGCTCTGCAATGAGATCAAACTCTCAATCACAGAGTTGGACACTTTTCAAACACTAAATTTGGGAAGCTTCACTAAGTGATACCAGACCTGAACAGCAAAGCTACAGACACATCCCAAGCTCTGTGCGAAGGGCTATCCTATCAAGTTACTCTCTCTGCCTACTACCTCAAAAATGAATTTTTAACTTAGTGGTATTTTGAAAACCACTCTTCTCTCTCCTATAAAGGCAACCCCCTCCAACAACCCTAAAAAGCTTTTCTCCTAAATTGCTTCCAACATTAAGGTGCACTGTAGTTCAGTGCAAAGGGACCAAGAATTAATTAGGCACTAGACATTTTATTGAAGCCATCACAGAAACAGAATCAAAACACAAGGTTTTGTTGATGTTTGATTTTCTTCTTCTGATTAAAAGGGATTTCTGCTCCCAAATACGGGAGGGCAGGTACAGTAGCCAACCTGTGGGCATTTATTTTAATCAAACATACACAGGGATAATTGCTAATCTTATAATCCCTTCAAATTGTTAGTAACCCTCTTAATTAGATTACAAATAATCCAGCCCTAACACCAGCACTGTAAATACTGATCTCTTGCCCTTAACAAACATCTGTCTTGCAACAGGGTATCACATATTGGACTTCAAAGCACTCCAAGGTCACATTTACTTCAGAAAAACAATTCCTTTGCTTTGTGGAAAGAGTGCATCGACACAAATTCTAAGTAAACCCAAACAGTTCATGTTTACAACCTAAGTGTGATGATATTTTGAAAGGAAAAGCCATTCTTTCCCTTGGCAGCTGCTGATACTGTCCCTGTTTTACATGAGGCTCCTTCAAGATGGTCTCGGTGCTACTCACATTCGAAAAAGCTAAAAAGAATACATTTAAAGGAGCCTTTTCCAATCATGCTTTTTACATTGCAGACTTTTGTTAAGGATTTCTAACACCTTCAGCACAAAGCCTTGCAAGCCCCACAACAAATGGAAAACAAATCAAGAAGTGTAAGTAGCAAACCTCTACACTTCTTTAAGACATAGGCCTTCAATTACCGGTTAGGTGTTGGATCTGGGGCTGCTCTGACCTAAATTCAGCTCAAGCACTGCAGTGCACTTCTCAGCAGATTTGGTGTCACAACATTACATGGACAAAAGCCAAAACCACAGAAGTGAGGAAATGGGGACATTTCCAATTGGTTTTTATGCCTTTTACTTGTGTTTCTTCTCAGCTCAACACTGAGAAACTGTATGATAGGCTCCACCATGACATTTTGTGGGTGTCCTAGGCCACCTCTGACCCTCCAGAGAAGACCGTAGCCCATGCCAGTAGGAAACAAATGATGACAACAACCACTCTGAAGGATACTAAAACTGCTCACCTGTTCTTCAAAACTGAGACACTTTTAAAGGTGAATGAGTGATTCCCTACAAGTAGAAGGGAGTTTTACTAACTGCAGAAGAAATGCAGATAAAATAAGCAAATAGGAAGATATTCCAACTGTGGGGCAGCTTTGTAACTTCCTGCACTGCTTTATTTCATTTGTGAGGATGATTAAATGTTTCAGATGCATAGAGGGACTAAGAAACTCAGTTGCAAGAAAAGCTTTGATTCCACTGAGACTCACCCAGAAGCAGAGCTGTAAGGATGTAAGGAATCCTACTGAAGGCAACATGAGTTTGGAAATTCAATGGGACTGCTCACATGCTTTAAGGATCCAAACTGTGTGCAAAAAGTTTGGGTATTTGGAGACTCATTGAAGGTCTTTCCTTTAAGGCAAATGCAGGCCCTACTCTCTGCTTGTTGCAGCCCAATTCCAAACCCCATTTGGTCCAACAACACAGAACTGTAGAATCATTTTTGTTGGAAAAGACCTTTAAGATCAAGCCCAGCTATTAACCCAGCACTGCCAGGTCACCACTAGATCACCTCCCTCAGCACCACAGCTACGATGTGACACTGCCTGGCACGTTGCAGGTAGAGAAGTGGCTTTTTTATTCTGTGTCATCCTCCACAAATGTCATTATCTGGCTACTAAGAGTAACCTGTGGAGAGATGTTTCTAAAACCCAGCAGCTTTAGATACCAATCATTATCCCTCTCTCATATCTTCTAATATGTAATAAATGCAATTTCTTAATAGTGGTTTTAACTGCAGCAGTCACCAGCACACACTGCAGCACAAGCACTGACAGACTCCTCTGCAAGGTGAATCAAACCACCAGGAACAAGCCCAGCTCCAGCTTTACCCCAGCACTGTGGCACACTATGTTTTTAAGTATTTCTTAATGCAACATGGATGAACCTATGAGGACCCTGGATCCTTCCCACTTTCTGAGAAGTACTACCTGCCACACCAACCTAAGGGCTGGTCTGTGTGCTGTGGCTACATTCATTACTCTTTCTCTCACCCAGATTAGCACCAAACAGTCTTTAGAATGGAAAGATGCATTTTATTCTAACTTTCCCCACAACGTACATTGGAGTGACTGCAAGATCTGGGGCTGTTCAGCCTGGAGAAAAGAAGACTCTGGGGAGACCTTAGAGCAGCCTTCCAGTACCTGAAAACGGCCTACAAGAAAACTGGGAAGAGACTTTTTACAATGGATTGTAGTGATAGGGTGAGAGGGAGCAGCTTTCAGCTTAAGGAGAGTAGATTTAGACTGGATAATATGAAGAAATTCTTTACAGTGAGGGAGGTGAGTCACTGGGACAGGTTGTTCAGGAAGGTTGTGGATGCTCCCTCCCTGGAAGTGTTCAAGGCCAGGCTGGATGAGGCCTTGAGCAACCTGGGCTACTGGAAGGTGTCTCTGCCCATGGCAGGGGGGTTGGAACTGGATGATCTCTAAGGTCCTTTCCAACCTAAACCATTCTATGATTCTGTGACCAGCATGGTCACATTGCATCTTTAAAGGTACATATATATATACACACACACACACACATATATGTATATGCACATCTGCATCAGTGTTGAAGAGCTTTGTTCTGTTGTTTACACTACCTACCGAGCATCTGAAGGAATCACAAAATCACAGAACGGTCTGGGTTGGAAGGGGCCTTCAAAGGTCATCCAGTCCAACCTCAACATCTCTGAACCCAGCAGCATGAGGAAAATTATGGAAGAAGCAATTTAGACAGAACTATATCAAAATGGAAGCCATAAAAAAAAGAGAAAGGTTTGCTTATTTATAGCAGAAAGGAATTCCATCTGGACAGGTTGTGGTTTTTTTTCTCGTAGATGTTAAACAGGAAATTAATCTCCCTCCTCTCCCCTTTATAAAGCAAAGTATTTTCATTTCTGATGCCAAAAGCTTGGTATTTGTAGATTTGCCTGCCACCAGTCATTAATCAGCCTCGTGTCATTTACAGGTAGAAGGGTACCTCCTGATAGATATAGAAAGCAGATTTAGAACCGAAGCTGAAAATTACATAAAGGCAGATATCCAGATACACATTTGAGCACCCTGGAGTGCATTTCCAAAAATAAACCAGTCAAATGGATATCTTCCCAAAAAAGCTGATTGCATAAGCATAATTACACCAAACACAAGTACCTGCACTATCTCTCTGCACGTTATAAATAGTTCAAAGTTACATTACACAGCCTTATTTAAAAATGCTATTGTTCTAAGTTCATGCCTTCTCTCTCAATCGTCTCAAAAAAGGTCTTCAGCCCTCACTGCTGAGTACTATATTTTCCTGCTGTTGCTTATATAACTTCTGAGAATCCAAATACACTGTTTCCCCCTTGCAACCCACGCTGATTATCTGAAGAAAAGACTATTCCAGCAGTGAAGAAAGTGGCTTGATCACATCACTCTTGCTCTATTAATTGCCAGGATTCCTCAGCTTGCTCACAGAGTTTTAATTTTGGATTCCTCTGCTTTTAATTTTAACTCAACAACTTTCTGTCATCTTGGAAAAAAAAAACAACAATGGGGAGAGGATAATATTTCAGGATGCAGTTGATGAGAAGTGCTTGAGCAAGATCCTCTCCAGAAAACTTAAGATAAGACTGCTGTAAAGGAGACTGAGTTTGATCCAAGGATCTAAAAGCCCTCCTGCCACAGAGCAGCTGAGGGATGCACAACATGCAAGATGCAAGCTGAGGTGAGAATGTTTGTTTTTTTCCCCCTCCTCTCTTTGCTTTTTGACATAAAATCCATTTACTGAATTTGTGCAAGGAAGGGCAGAATTTCTTCTTAGCAGCACGCATAAAAAACACTTGTGAGAGAAAACGTTGAACTGGCAATGCCAAGCATTAAGAAGATGACAGAACAGTAGGGGTTGGAAGTGACATCTGGAGACCATCTAGTCCAATCTCTCCGCTAAAGTGGGGTCGCTTAGAGTAAAACACACAGGAACACTTCCAGGCAGGTTTTGAACGCCTCCAGAAACAGACTCCACAACCACTCTGGTCAGCCTGTTCTAGTGCTCTGCTGCCTTCAAAGTGGAGAATTTCTGTGGAACTTTCTGTGCTCCAGTTTGTGGCCATTGCTCTGTGTCCTACCTTAGCATGTAGCAGTGCTACTACAGTGCCCAGGCACCGCTATTGTAGATAACACAAAATACGTCTGTTTGTCATCGAGACTGGCAACTGCCTGGCACAAATTCTCATTCACCTGACAATTAAGGGTTAAAACTGCAGGGCAAACCCAACCCCAAGAGGAAGCCCTGCTGTCAGCAAGAGCAGCTTTGCTGCGTGACGCAAGCACGGCAATGCTGTGGCGATTTGCTGACAGCTTTGCTTAGAAATTGAGGGTGAAGATGAGCTGTAATTTGTACCACTGCCGATGGCAATCCAGATGGTATCACCTCTTCAGCTCCACTTCAGCATGTTGTATGGACAGTATGCAACTCTTCCTGTAAGGAGTATACTGAGGTGCTAGAGCATGCTCAAAGAAGAACAACAAAGCTGGCATAGAGCACAAGTCCTGTGTGGAGCAGCTGAGGGAACTGGGGATGCTGAGCCTAGAGAGAAGGAGGCTGAGGGGAGACCTTTCTTCTCTCTACAACTACCTGAAAGAAGGTTGGAGATAAGGTCAGTCTCTTCTCCCCAAGTACCAAGCAATAGGAGTTACCATCCCTGGAGATGTTCAAGAAGTATGTAGATGTGGTGCTTCAGGATTAGTGGTAATGGTAGCTGGATTGTGTTTGGACTCGATGACCTGAAAGGTCATTTCCAACCTTAATTATTCTGTGTGATTCTGTCACAAGAAGAAACAACCTCAAGTTGTGCCAGAGAATGTTTAGTTTGGACCTCAGGAAAATTGCTTTCCCCAAACAGGTTGTCAAGCCCTCAAACAGGCTGTCCAGGGAAGCGGTGGACTCACCATCCCTGGAGGGATTTAAAAGATATGTAGATGTGATGCCAAGGGATGTGGTTTAGTGGTGAGCTGGCAGCGTCAGGCTAACAGTTGGACTTGATGCTGGAAAGGTCTTTTCCAACTAAAACAATTCTGTTTCTGTATGATGATGAGCACGAGCACAGTGATTAAAAGCAAACCTGCAGCTGTTTCAGTGAAACTGCAAAGGAGAATCACAGAATGGTAGTGGGTGAAAAGGACCTCCAGCAATCATCTAGTCCAACCTCCCTGCTAAAGCAGGGTCACACAGAGCAGGCTGCCTAGGATTGACATCTGAGTGGGTCTGCAACCTCTCCGGAGAAGGAAATTCCACAACCTCTCTGGGCAGCCTGTTCCAGTGCTCTGGCACTCTCTGGCAGACCTCTTTTTGCCCCGCATCTAGCTTCTGAAACTGCTGTCTACCCATGTTTCAGGTACTGGAGGAATGAAGTAAATACACAGCTATGAGCTGATTCTGCTCACAGAGAAGTCAATGCAACAACCTCATCTTCTTCCCCAGCATGAAACCCAGCACACTTTGACTTTTCACATTTAAAGATCATCTAGTTGCAAGCCTCCTGCCACAAGTGGGGATAACGCCCACTACACCAAGTTGCTCAAGGCCCCATCTCATCTGCCTTTTGAAACACTTCTAGGGCTGGAGCCTCCACAACTTTTCTGGACCACCTGTTCCAGGTTCCTCACGGGGAGGAATTTCCTCCTAATGCCTAATTGAAATGTAGCTTTTTCTAGTCTGAGGCCATTGTCACTCCATGCCTTCACAAAAAGTCTTTTTCCCGCTACCCTGAAGCCCTCTTCAAATGCTTGTTGTAATTTACCTGTAAGGTTCAGCAAGGTGTGTAGAGGCTGCTAAACACAACACATTTGCAGAGTTAAGTAAGAAGTGGTTTCCTAATGTGCTAAGAACAATAAGATATTATTAAAACCCAGTATCATGATTTCAAATTATGAGAGCTGAGAGTTGCTGCAAGATGTATGAGGCAGCTTGAAATGAAGAATGAGACTAATATCAAAGAGAGGATGGTTTGGATGAGGAAATGCTGAACTTGAACTTATGAAACTCATCTTACAGAAAAAACCCAAAACCCAAGACACCCACAAGGATAAGTAGATAACCATGGATAAGAGAAAATGATAACTGCGATATTATCTTCATGGTGATCCACAGGCACACAGAGAACTACCGCAGACATCTACTGAAATTCAAATTAGCCAGCTCAGTTATGGAGAGCAGTAGATCTGCTACGTCAGGGCTTCAGCACCTGAGCCCAGCATTCTGGCTGCACGTAAGCTGCTTCTTTCTGATCAGACTGGTTAGGTTAATGGCAGGCTGGGTGTGTCCAGACAGGCTGCAATTGCACCCCTACTCTATGGTAAAGTTGCAAAGAACCTGAGAAGCAGTTGGCAAAAGGGAGAAACTAAGCTAAAAAAACCCTTCTGGAATATGTACATCAGAGAAAAGTTCAGACTTGCATATAGGAGCTTCTTTACAAGAGGTAGAAGCAGCAAATCAGAGCCATTAAGAGCTGATTATAAACATTATGTTCTTCAAAACATTTTGCAACTACATATATTAATGCAAGCTTTGATCTACTTCTTTTTCATTTACTACCTAATTACAACAGGCTTATAAGCCAAAATTAATGTAAGCAGTCACATGTTAACCCAGCAGAATTGTCAGGAAATCTTCCTTTGCAGTTACAGAATCATAGAATCACTGAATTGTTAGGGCTGGAAGGGACCCCAAGGATCATCTAGCTCCAGTCCCTCACACTAGATCAAGTTGCTCAGAGCCCCATCCAGCCTGGCCTCAAAAACCTCCAGGGATGGGGCTTCTACCACCTCCCTGGGCAACCTGTTTCAGTGTCTCACCACCCTCATGGTGAAGAACTTCTTCCTAACATCCAATCTGAATCCACCTACTTCTAGTTTTGCTCCATTGCCCCATATCCTATCACTAGCCAACATCCTAAAAAGTCTCTCGCCAGCTTTCCTGTAAGCCTCCTTAAGATACTGGAAGGCCACAAAAAGGTCTCTTTGGAGACTCTCTCCTCTCTTATGGAGACTGTCTCCAGAGGGTAGGAGCTCCAGCCCTCCGATCATCCTTGTGGCCCTTCTTTGGACAGGTTCCAGCATGTCCACATCTTTCTTGTGATAGGGGCTCCAGAACTGGACAAAGTACTCCAGGTGGGGTCACTGCTGTATGTTAATACCAGATCTCCTTACAGCTGTTTTCTTCTTTACACGTGCTGCAACCGACCTGCTGCAAGACTACGATTTCACAATACCCCCGTAGAGAAGCTTCCCTTCCAAGCTTCCCTGCAGACAGTAGCTCCGCCGCAACTCTTGACTCCTTCGAACTGGCAATCTTTTCGCATCACTAACAGCTGAATGCCATTATTTCCTAAGCGTGCCATCTCTGCTCTGCCTTTCACTCAAACAAATCTCTTTTCTGGAAGCCTCAGCGGCGAGCTGAGCTGCACAAGCTCTAATTTGTGAGCGGGATGTGACGTGCAGCTCGATCTCACCATGCCCCGCGGGCACGCCGCTTGCTTTCTCTTGCCTGTTACTGATAAGGCTGAGGTGTGTGTCTCAGTGTGCCTCTGTGTGCGTGTGCCTGAGCGGCCGGCGCAGTACCCACCCTCCGCCGCCTGCTCCGGCTTCCTCCCGGGGCTGGGGCAGGAAAGGCGGCGGTGGAGACGCGGGCAGCTCCCCAGCGCTCCGCCAGCCGCTCCCCAGCGCTCCGTCAGCGGCGCCAGCGCTGCAGCGGGTGCTCGGCTTGGCCGCACACACGTAGGTGCCTTGCAGAAGCAGACAGGAGAATGCGTTGCAGTCTGCATTTTAAAGCGGAAGGGATGGGTACTGGAAGAAGGCGGCGTGTCTGCCCAGGGGAACCGTGTGACAAGAAGCAAAGAGCTGACATTCAGGGGTTTATTCAGAGATGTTCGTGGCCACAGCACTTCCCCTGTGAGGACAGGCTGGGTCTGCTCAGCCCGAAGAAGAGAAAGCTCTGGGGAGAGCTTACAGCAGTGTTCAAGTACCTGAAGGTGACCTACAGGGAAGATGGAGATCGGCTTTTATAAGGTCATGCAGCACTAGAAGGAGCAATGGTTTTAAGCTAGAGAAGGGCAGACTTAGACTAGACATAAGGAAGAAGTTCTTCACGACGAAGGCAGTGAGATAGTGGAACAGGTTGCCCAGAGAAGCTGTGAATGCCTTATCCTTGGAAGTGTTTAAGACAAGGCCAGTTGAGGATTTGAGCAACTTAATCTAGTGGAAGGTGCAGAGGAGGTAGATATCTTGAAGATCCCTGCCAGCTCAAGCCATTCTATGATATCTTCTTGTATCATACAGTAAGGCAGCATCAGACACTTGGATTCTCAACTCAAGCAGCAACTGCAGACTCTTTGTTCAGTTAGAAACTTTCTTGATTTGGCTAGAGGCATTCAAAACCATTTCTGTACTACCAACAGAAGAGTCACTATTTTTTTTCCTTCCTATGCCAAGTGGTAATTCCTAAAAATTCTATCAAATATTTTTTCTATCATTTAATAAAAGAATGTTGAATGTGGTTGGAAATTGACTCTGGCACAAGAAAATCAATCAAAATACTTTCCTTAAGAAAAAGAAAGGCTGATGTCTGAATAGTTTGCAAACATTTGGCTCTGAGCTCCTGTCTTTAGCATTACTGAAGGAGTTCAGATGTAAATTCAACAAACTTTAACAGTTTACTGTTTCTGCTCTTTTTTTCCTTACCTTTTCCTGTTCTTAACATTACTTTTATTTTTTTTGGTGGTCTTGTCTCCAAGTTGCCTACAACATATTGACATAGACCCGTTGGAGTGGGTCCAGAGAAGGGCCACAAAAATGATCTGATGGCTGAGACACCTCTGCTGTGAGGACAGGCTACGAGAGTTGGGATTGTTCAATAAGGGGAAGAGAAGGCTCCAGAGGAGACCTTACTGCAGCCTTGGTAGCACTTAAAGGGGACTTAAAGACGAGGACAGTCCTTTTAGAAAGGCCTGCTGCAATAGGACAAGAGGTGAAGGTTTTAAACTAAAGGAGAGGAGATTCACTGAATCATAGAATTGTTTTGCTTGAAAAATAGCTCCAAGATCATTGAGTCCAGCCATAATTGGACTGGATGTAAGGTGGTGAAATGCTGGCTCAAGTTGCCCAGAGAGGTGGTAGAGGGCCCATCCCTGGAAACATTTCAGGTCAGGTTAGACTGGGCTCTGAGCAACCTGATCTAGTTTAAAATGTCTTTGCCTACTGCAGGGAGGTTGGATGAGATGACCTTTAAATGTCCCTTCCAACCCAACCCATTCTATAAATTCATGATATTGATTGAACACAAATGTGTAGCTGGTGGGTCAGATGAGGTTACAGCTCCTCTGACATCAAAGTATTAATCTCACACTTTCCAGAAGAATCACAGAGCCCTTCCTCCCATCTTTCCAGGAGTTGTGCTGTACTTGCACACCCAAGAGCTGACCTGTACCATTGTTCTTTCCAAAGCCCAGTGCTGGTTTGAGTGACTCTTCCCCCTTTCCATGGGAACAACCTAGTCAGGAGTGGCAAGGAGGTAACAAGAGGGACTTGTTGCACTCAAGAGTCCCTTTGTGCCAGTGCTGGCACAGTTGGCACTGATGCTTGCATTTGTCGTCACGTGTCTATTGTGTAGTAATCTCATCTGGCCCTTTTTTGCATAGGCTGCTGTTGTAGGGATATGGTATCATTCAGCTTTCTCAGGCTGACATCCTTGCCACTCTTTCACAGCTATTTACATTTACTGTGAGAGCAGCAAACACTCCCCCATTCCTCAGGCTCCTGCAAGAGCAATCCCAATGAATTCCAGACCTGGAGTTCATTAAAATCCATACCTCTGCAGCAGCAACACAGGAGGCATCTCCTGAGCAGAAGGCTTCCAGGATGAAGGGAAGCAGACCTTTTTTATCAACTGTCAACTGAAATGAAAACTTTTGACACGGGTTGGTCTTTTCTTCCATGCAACGAGTGACAGGACAAGAGGAAATGGCCTCAACTTGTACCACAGGAGGTACAGGCTGGGTATTAGGAAACATTTCTTCATTGAAATAGTTATCAGGCATCGGAATAGGCTGCCCAGGGAAGTGGTGGGGTCACCGTCCCTGGAGGGATTTAAGACACATAGATGTGGTGCTGAGAAGTGTAGTTTAGTGGTAGTAGCTTAGCAGTTGTGGTGGGGTTGTGAGCTGTATGCAAGCGGTTGGAGTTGACACTCTCAAAGGTCTCTTCCAATCTCAACAGTTCTATGACACCTTTTTTAACCTTCATAAAGGTTGCATCTCAACTGTGTGAGTAACAACAAACTGATGCTACTGACCATAAGCTTTAATGCCGTGGGCTTGACAGCTGATTTGAAGTAACAGACAGTTGTTATTACTGAGTTAAAACATGTTTGTGCCTTCAAAAGCATGTGGAGATAACGGAAGCCAAAGTAAACCTAAGTACAAGTTAATCTTTGAAAGGTTCACCGAATATTTACTCAGGTTAATGCATAATTTCTGAGGACAGATGCATTCCATACAAAACAACAACAAAAGAATCAAAATACCAATTCTGCAAACCTCACAGCTGAGTGTGCCAAGCCAGCAGGTGTGCTAAGAGCAGAGCCTGAGCTCCTATTGCTCTTCCGATTGCTGAACCGCAACGTCTGACAGGATGTGACAAGGACATCCCCTGCGCAGTGGCTCTGCAGATAGCTGCATCTGCTTCTGCGGTGCTCATGCATCTCCAGACATCAATTTACACTTGATAAAAGATATAGACAAAAGATGAAGATTCCTAAATAAGATGCCTAGTGGTAAGGACTGCACCAAGCTAGACAATGGGGCCCCAGGAAATGTGGAATTCTTACTGCGCTCCCATGTCTGCAAAATCTCCTGAAGAAACAGCCCAGCTGGTATGTTGGTGCCTTTGCTCCTCAGTGAGGCTTGGACTGGGGCTCTTTAGGTACCCAGCTTGTTTTCTGCCAGCGCCCTTGTTTTGTTTACAGCACATTGCTGGGATACTCCCTTTGATTCAGCCTGCCACACGTGATGCTCTGCCAGCTTCTGTTCTGCAGTGCTGCTGCTGCTGCACTAAAAATAGCTTCCACTTGCTTTGGCTCCACGGCTGATTTATGGGAACTCACAAAGAAGAAGGCCCCTGCTAGTGGGTGAGCAACATACGATTTTGCAGCTTGTGCTGATCATCTCACTTGGCCTCTTGTGATGCATCACCGAGGATGCAAAATTTCAGCCTGTGCTGAATGGTGGTTAGGGGGAAAGGAGATACAGCTGAAAGCATCTCATTTGTTTTCAAGGTGGTTTGATACTAAATTAGCTGGAAATGTGGAGGAGTTTGCCTAGGCTGTGTAAAAATGCCTACAATCACAGAATCACAGAACTTTGGAGGTTGGGAGGGATCTCCAGAGGTCATTGAGTCCAACCCACCTGCCAAAGCAGGATTACCTAGGGCAGGCCACACAGGAACACATCCAGGTAGGTTTCAAAAGTATCCAGAGAGGAAGACTCCTCTACAACCCACCTGGGCAGCCTGTTCCAGTGCTCTGTCACCCTCACTGTAAAGAAGTTTCTCCTCATGTTGAGATTAAACCTTCTGTGTTCAAGTTTGTATCCATTGTTCCTTGTGCTGTTACAGCACAGCTCTGAAAAGAGATTGGCCTCCTCCACTTGACACCCACCCCTCAGATATTTAGACATTGATCCGATCTCCTCTCAGTCTTCTCTACCCCGGACTAAACAGCCCAGGTCTCTCAGTCTCTCGTCATAGGAGAGATGCTCAAGTCCCCTAATCACCCTCATGGCTCTCCTTTGGGCTCTCTCCAGCAGATCCCTGTCTTCTTGAATTGGGGAGTCCCAAACTTGAATTTAGCAGATAAATTTACAGAGGGCTACTGGTGCCCACACTTGTGCAGGGAAGGTGCTGCGAGGATTCTCTTGCTTAGTTTGCAAATGGCAATAAAAGGACCAAGCTCCTGTTTGCTCTAACAGCTTTCAGATGTTCCACATTCTTCACTGTGCCATAAAGGTTATGCTGTAAGTCTGCCCTTCAAGAAATGCTGATTCTACAGAACCTGCCTCTGTGTGAAACACTATTTTGCATGCAGACCTCTACACTGATCTGATGTGTTACCTTGTTCTGAAATACTCAGAGCTGATGTTAAAATTCAAATGCCAAAGTAAGTTGAGCAGGTGGTTGTTTTCCCTTCCACAAAAGAAGAACTTTCATTTTCTGAAGTGGAACTTTCCAGGTTATTACTTTGTAGCATCATGTCTGGGAGTGTCACTGGCTGTGCTGGAGCTAGTTTGAAGTGAAAAGTGAATGGGAAAAGGGAAAGGCGTAAATCTGGTATCTGGAGTGCTGCACTATTTGCTTATGGCTTAAATCTGCAAAGACAGGGACACTGAACCACAATTCCAGAAGTGAAGAGGAAGGCCTGCTTTGTTTTAGAACAAGAAAATGAGGAATGGGGTTGATAAGGAAACTGGGATTTGGATTTTACTTAAGATCTTAGCTTTTAAATTAAGGAAACTTTAAATGGCAATCAGCAGCTTAAGCAGAGAGAGACTTTAATCTGGTAAACCCCAGCAAGTAAACTGCCTGGTTCTGTCCAGAAAGGCTCCCTGCATAAATTTAGCAGTCTGTTTGCAAGCCATCAATTTAAGGACTGGTATCTAAACTGTTATCCAAGTAGGGACATTACTCAGCAACTACCATGGCTAAAAAGGAATTTTCATAAGTCTCCAGAGAGGCTATGATTTATTGACTAGAAAACTCCCCAAAAAATCCTGAAACCAGTTTAGGCTGGCTACAGTTAGCTGCCTATGAGTTAAGTAATGGTCACAGTGAGTTTACATCAACCTATTTATCAAAAAAAACCTGAGTTCTGTTACTGTTAGGAAGGCCAAAAATTGAATAGACAATTGCTGACTTCAATGTGTCTTTCAGGTAAACATTTTTGTTTACATCCTCCCATGAGGAGAAAAAAACCACCAAAGGACAAATAAAACCCCACTGCATGCAGACACATTCAGTAGAAGAGAAGAATGAAAACCAGCAGCTCTGCAGTGGAGTTCTTGTATGCAGCTGTGTGTGATGGAGAGGGAGATGAAGAGCGTGAGGAAATGGTGTGATTTAAAGCTCACAGGACTGTCATTTTCCATTCCACCCTAACTGTTCAATTATTTTCAAGGAGTCAAACCTGAGGTTTAAAAGCCTCTTTTCACATCTAGGGCACATAAAAACGAAATTCTGTTTATGTTCTTAATTATAAACATGTATTGAAA
Organism: Pogoniulus pusillus; assembly: GCF_015220805.1. Lineage (NCBI taxonomy): Eukaryota > Metazoa > Chordata > Aves > Piciformes > Lybiidae > Pogoniulus > Pogoniulus pusillus. Next base: position 36,057,625 of record NC_087273.1, on the reverse strand, counting down.
AGCCCTGAATTATCTCTAACCCCAAATCAGTTTGATAGCATTCAAACCAATGTTTACAGGCAGGCACTTGTTGCCTTTGCAGCCTCAGCCCTTGTTTCTCTGTGCTGCTGGCAGAAGCATGAAGCATCGAGTCCCTCAGCCTTGCACTGTCATTGCTAGAAAGCAAACAAGAGATGGAGCGTAGCTCTAAGGAGCCTGGGAGAGGAGAGGGAGCAGAGGCAGCCATCCCTTTACACATCTTGCAGCCTGCTGTGTTGATCTCTTCTACCCGTGCTAGGATAACAGCACAGGAGTACAAAGCTTGGCCTTGCTTTAATAGAATTCAGAATGTTACATAAGTGCTTGATAAACAAAGCAGGCAGCTCGAAGTGAGATAACTCAGCCATGTGTATGTTCAGCTGACTGCTTGCTTAGATCCCCAGCTAGCATGCTGTGGCTGTGATACAGGGAAAGAAAATGGGTGCAAATACCAACCTCTAAAGGCATTCTTGGTTCTTGTAGGACACCTCAAGTTTTAACGTTGTGTGCTAATTATGGCCAGATTGCATTTCGTATTTCCTTTTTCCTCCCCTGCAGGAAGCATTTAAAAACCATTTTCCTATCTACCCACTGCTGCCCAGGACAGGTCACATCTTTAAAATTGGCTAAATGATGCTTCTCAGATTTGCAAACTGAACTCCAGACAACGAAATCCCAAGTTGCTGGATACATTGTCTGAATGTCCCACAAAATAGACGTACAATGTCATGAAAGATGCCAGAAAAAACCCTCTGACACAAACCCTAATGTGTATGGTTGGACTTGATTTATAGATTCATAGAAAGGGTTGGTTTGGAAGGGACCTTGAAAATCATCTAGTTCCAAACCCCTTGCCGTGGGCAGGGACACCTCCCACTAGAGCAGATTACTCAAGGCCTCATCCAGCCTGGCCTTGAACACCTCTCTGGGCAACCTGTTCCAGTGTCTCACTATCTCCCTATAAAGAATTTCTTCCTCATGCCCAGTCTAAATCTGCTTTTCCCAAGCTCCAGTCCATTCCTTCTTGACCTGTCACTAGCAGCCTTTGTAAATCGTCCCCTCCTCAGCTTTCTTGCAGATCACTTTCAGCTACCAGAAGTGCGCTAGAAGGTCGCTCTGGAGCCTTCTGTTCTTCAGGCTGAACAGCCCCAACTCTCACAGCCTGTAGCCATAGGGGAGGTGCTTCAGCCCTTTGGTCATCTTTGTGGCCTTCCTCTGGACCCACTCCAGCAATTTGATGCCCCAGTTGTGCTGGAGGCACCAGAGCTGGATGCAGTTACTCCAGGTGGGGTCTCATGAGAGCAGAATGGAGGTGGATAATCACTTCCCTTGCCCTGCTGATCTTAAAGGTCTTTTCCAACCAAACCAATTCTCTGTTTCTTTAGCTTTCCTGGCCAGGTGAGAAATACCATTTAAAGCAACATTAATTTCACCTGTTGTCTTATTGCTGAATGAAAACAAAAGCATGAGGCTGTGAAAATAAAAGCTGTGGAAACAAAAGCATGAAAGCAAACCGATCCAGCTCCACACAGCTGACTACTGAACAGATTCTGTTTCTAAGCAATAAAACAACTACTTATAAACACCAAAAATTTACAAACACCTTAAAACAAAAGCAGGCTGCTCCAGAACAGCAGCTAGAAAAGCCAGGGAAAGGAAAGAAAGAATGCATGAGAAGTGCTGATAAAAGTCCCCCAACCAAAGCGCAACATCCCAAGCTGCCCAAAATGAGACCTTAAACACAAGCTACGCTTCTAGAAACGTTATCTTAGCCATACTAAAAATACACATCAAAATGCCCACTGCTGCTATCTGAACCTCCCTTCTGCTGGGCCCTCTTCCTCTAGAGCAAACAAAGCCATAGTAATAGCTTTCCTCCAGCTTCCCCTGTGAACAGGATCTGCTGGTGGCTGCGAGTGGTCAACCACTGCCACTACCCCACAAACTTCCATGTTTCTCTAATCCTGTTCTCTTGCCTTACTCTAAGTGGTTTAACAGCACATGCCAGCATTTTTCATAACTCCTTGGAGGGGAGGCTCTTACTTCTCACCCATCATCATCTCAGGTCAGCCAGGAGGCACTGTCCAAAAGTTCTTCTTACAAAGTCCAGGAACAACAACAACAACAACAACAAGACGATCCTGATTTTTTTTGTATCCAGTATGATTGGATTTGAGCTTTCTCAAAATACTTGAGACCTACAAACAATTTTTGGCTGCCCCACACTAAAAAGATTCTGCCACCTGCCACGTGTTTCTCATGAAGAAAAGTTTTCAGGGACTTTTAATTAGGAAATAAAAAAATCTAATTTTTTATGTACATGTCCCTGCTTAATGGAAGGAAAATTCTTGCCATGTGCTCTTTGGCCACCTGCTCACCTGCTACAGAGCTGAGGTTGGTGAAGCAAAGAGATACATAGAATTTTTCAGCCACCTTCCTCTGTTGGGACCAGAGAAGAGCTTTATTAACCACAATTCCATGCCTTGGTTTTTACCTCAGGATCAAGAATGAGGAGAAACAGAGACCAAATCTATCTATGCATGAAATTTTAAAGGATTGGTATGGGTCATCTAACTATCTGCACCAGCAGTGGCAAGGAATCAGTGAGGACACAGGGAGAGCGTGACAGCTGGACACAGAGGGAGTGACTGTGTGAAGAGAGAATGTAAGGGGGCTGCTCTGTGGCTAAGAATACAAGAAGTGGTCCCCACCACAGCTGGTGGCTGGGGCAGATGACTGAGTATGTTTTTCCAAGGCCTTGTCTGCACTAGAATGAGCCTTTATCAAAAAGCCTCTTAGGAAGAGCCCTTGTATCAGTGCAGCCTTATTGATGAAGGGCTTGACTCTTCTTATGCTCTTCTTCCAGTAAAACCTTACAGAAAAATCCAAGAGTTTCTGGAAGGCACAGGACACCTGGGGGCTATTGCTTAGCATGCCTAAAATGGACAGATGGCAGTTGAAATTGTCATAGAAATTAATCAGCAGGAAACCAAGCTGCACATTTCATCAAACTGCATATTTCACTCTGCCCTGGTGAGACCTCACCTGGAATACTGCATTCAGTTTTGGGCTCCCCAGTTCAGGAGGGACAGGGATCTACTGGAGAGAGTCCAAGGGAAGGCTACAAGGATGATTAAAGGGAAGCAGAACTGTCCTACTGAGGAGAGGCTGAGGGACCTGTGGCTTTTTGGTCTGGTGAAGAGAAGACTTAGAGGGGATCTAATCAATGTTTATAAATATCTGAGGGCTGGGGGTCAAAAAGGAGGGGACAGCCTCTAGTTAGTTGTGCCCTCTGATAGTACAAGGGGTAATGGATATAAACTACAGCACAGGAAGTTCTACCTCAACATGAGGAAGAACTTCTTTACTGTAAGGGTCTCAGAGCAGTGGAACAGGCTGCCCAGAGAGGTTGTGGAGCCTCCTTCTCTGGGGACATTCAAGACCTGTCTGGATGCATTCCTCTTTGACCTGAGCTAGATTCTATGGTCCTGCACCTAGCTTGGCTCCTCTCAAGCATCCTTCACAGAAGATGGTCTTTGTAACAAGAGGAGCAAAGACTCATAGGTTTGGCTGGCTGTATTGTGCTTGTTTTACATAGTCCAAAGCAAATAATGTAAATATCTGCTGTCCCCAACAATCCCATAAGCATTATCATTAGTTGCAGCCTTGCCACCTATAGAAGCTCATTGGTGAATGCATTTCACAACAGACAACTTGGATTTTGTCTATGCTGGGCACAGAGGAAAAACACATCAACTACTCAACAGTTTTACTGTTGGTGTAGAGAGGACAAATGGTACTTAATGGTGTCTGAATTGGTCACCTTAACGACAAAGCTGTTGCTTAACCCTTTTCCAGTGTCATTTTTTCCCAGTGTGGACAGTAAGTTGTGCTGGTTAGGGAAAAATGTTCCTCAATCACTGAATCAGAATGGTAAGGGTCGGAAGGGACCTCTGGGGATCATTTAGTCCAACTCCCCATGCAGGGCCAACCACAGCAGGTTTCCCAGGATCATAATGCCCAGGCACTTTTGGAATCTCTCCAGAGAAGGAGACTCCACAATCTCTCTGGCCACCATGTTCCAGTGCTCTGGCATCCTCACAGGAAAGTTTTTCCTCATGTTCAGATGGAACTTCCCATGTTCTAGATTGTGTCCATTGCCCCTTGTCCTGTCATCAGCCACCACTGAAAAGTGTCTGCCCTCATCATCTTGACCTCCACCCTGTAGATATTGATAACCATTGAAAAGGTCCCCTCTCAGTCTTCTTTTAGCCATGCTAAATAGCTCCAAGTCTCAGCCTTTTATCCTAAGAGAGAGGCTCCAGTCCTCAGTATCTTAGTAGCCTTTGCTGCATTCTCTCTAGTAGTTCCCTGTTTTCTCTTGAACTGAGGAGCTCAGAACTGGACACAGTATTGCAGGTTGCTCCCTTGGGCAGAGTAGAGGGGGAGAAGAAACCCCCCTTAACCTGCCGACCACACTCTATTGCATGCACCCCAGGATACCATTTGCCTTCTTGGCCACAAGAGCTCATTACCAGCTCGTGAGGAATCTGTTGTCCACCAGGACTCCCAGATCCTTCTCTGTGGAGCTCCTTTGCAGCAGGCCAACCTGTCCTAGTCCATATTCCTCCCCAGGTGTGGGACTCTTGCCCTTGTTGGACTTCATGGGGTTCCCCTCAGCCCAACTGTCTTGCCTGTCCAGGTCTCACTGAGGCTATAGCTAAGTGGTGTCTGTCTCTTCTCCCAGGTAACCAGCAACAGAACAAGGGGACACAGTCTCAAGTTGTGCTGGGGGAGGTCTAGGCTGGGTGTTAGGAGGAAGTTTTTGCCAGAGAGAGTGATTGGCATTGGAATGGGCTGCCCAGGGAGGTGGTGGAGTCACCGTCCCTGGAGGTGTTCAAGCAAAGCCTGGATGAGGCACTTAGTGCCATGGTCTGGTTGATTGGACAGGGCTGGGTGCTAGGTTGGACTGGCTGATCTTGGAGGTCTCTTCCAACCTGGTTGATTCTGTGATTCTCTGAATGGCAGCACAGCCTGATGGGCTGTCAGCCACTCCTCCCACTTCTGTATTATCAGCAAACTTGCTGGGAGTTTTTTTCCTGATATTCTGCTTTCCCCTCTCCTTTAGGGGATCTTGCAATAACCTGTGCATGACAGATGAGATAGGCTGGTCCTGCTGCTCCGTTTGTGTCCTTCATTCTGATGCCAATGTTTTTCCAAAAACTTGAGAACATTTGCAGTGTTAAACAAAATAAATAAAAAGTTAAATTACTGAGTGGAACTGAAATAGTTTGTCTGCATTCATTTTGCTTTCACTACACCTGATTCATATCCCAGGTCTCACAGACTTGGAATTTGGTCTCGTTTAAAGCTGTAGTGAAATGGAGCAGGACTCATGAGATGTGCTGGACTTAGAAGAACTGACAATGACCAGACCTGTGTCTCTACTACACCAAACACTTGTCAGAATAATGAAGCTGAACTGATACTTTCTAGACAAAATAACGATGCTGTTGGCAGAGAGCAGCACTAACCATACTTTCACCGCAACTAGGAGGAGAGGAGAGGCTGAGGGAGCTGGGGCTCTTTGGCTTGGAGGAGACTGATGGGCAACCTCACAACTATTTATAAAGATGTAAAGGGTGAGTGCCAGGAGGCTGGAGCCAGGCTCTGCTCAGGGATGCCCAATGACAGGACAAGGGGCAGTGGATGGAAGTTGAGGCATAGGAAGTTCCATGGAAACATGAGACATTTTTTTCACAGTGAGGGTGACAGAGCACTGGAACAGGCTGCCCAGGGAGGTTGTGGAGTCTGCCTCTCTGGAGGTATTCAAGACCCACCTGGCTGCATTTCTGTGTGATCTGGTATAAGTGATTCTGCTCTGGCAGGGGGATTGAACTGGATGATCTTTTGAGGTCACTTCCAGCCCCCAACCTTCTGTGATTCTGCAAACCAGAAAGACTCCGCAGTACCTGTGACTGGACTGGACTGGAAAAGCTGTGACTGCTCCACCACAATCTTTAGCAGCAAACACAGCAACAGCTTTTACAAGGTTTTCAGGAGGGTGTTGCCCTTTTTGATTCTCAGATAAGTAAACTGAAAATCATGGATAAAGTACTCCAAGGCCAAACCAGGCTATTCTTCAATAAAGCTACATCCCAAAGCTTTTTTTCCTCATCTAGTTTGTCCTTTTGCTTCCCCTCTGTAAATAAGGAAGGAAAAGTGCTAAGAAGCTGCAATAATGCACAACAGATACCCAAATCAGCACGATGCAGGATTCCAGCCTGCTGTGAGCAGCTCACAAATTGAGAATTCAAACAATAGCACATGGGCTGCAATTTGGACGTTGAGAATTCCCTCGATTCCAGTTCCTATGAGCAAGCTATTGAGAAACACTGACATTTGGGCAAAAAAACCCCAAACACCAAAAGAACATTGATTTCCCAATGTAACTGCCATTGTAGTTTTCTGAGCTGTAAACCAATTCCCCCCCTTCCATCTCCACTCCTGATTTGTCATAACTTTTAGAACCAGTGATGACAACAGGCCATTCACATCACTGTGTACTGTCCTGCACAGTCTCAAACTGGTTCTTAGAAAGGCTTCTAACTGCATCCCAAATTACCAACGAGGAAAATATAAAGCATCACACCATCATTTCTGAAAGAGTGTGGGGAGGGGAATTGGAAAAGAGGAAGAATGCTTTCAGTTGTGTTCCATTCTTCAACTAGAACAGAGAATTACAACAGAATAGCCAGAAGATCCCCAAACCTGTAAAATGTCACTAAATGGGCTGACCTACAGGCTCTAAGTCAGGTCAGGTGAGTGAGAAACCAGCTTCCATACTGCTTTATCTCACTGTAATTGGACAACTCATACCACCAGAACAAAACCCAGCCTTGAGCTGTGTGAACAGAACACAATGCAACATCAGCACAGTCATTCTAAGAAACCAAACCCAATTTACCTCTAATTCAATCCTGCACAAGAACAGACAGTCATGCAGTGACCTGGAAGGATTTTTTGGTTTTGAAATGGACAAGCATTGCTGCTTGTGATGTTCTAGGAATACTCAGAGTACTGGACCATCATCCTTTGTTTCAAAGGCTGCAGAATGTCTCTGGCATTATCTGAAGCATGAAGCTGCAGATTTGGCTCTGTACCACTTCTCAGCATACTCCTTTGAAACGTATCAGCTCCAAGTAATCTGTGAAATATTCATGAGCTGGAGAATAAAGAGTGCCTGGGGCAGGGAATGGTACAGGGGATGTGACAGAGGGGACCGGAAGTCAAGATGATTATGACAAGCGTGGTTAAACACTGGCTCAGGTTGCCCAGAGAGGCGGCAGAAGTTCCATCCCTGGATCCATTCCAGGTCAGGTCGTTTGGGGCTCTGAGCAACCTGATCTAGTTGAAGATGTCCCTGCTGGCTGCAAGGGGGTGGGACTAGATGAGCTTTAAGGTCCCTTCCAACCCAAGCCGGTCTGTGATTCCGAGGGACTAAGAGGCAGAATCCCATCTGCTGCAGCAGCTAGGCGGGGGGGGAAGGAAAGCAGCTTATGACACCTTGCTTTCTTGAGGTGATAGCAGATCTGGCAGACATGACTCTTGGGAGAAATACTCTGTATTACCTGCACATGTGTTAACACATGCACTGTCACTCACACAACTGCATATATGGAAAACCATGGAATTTTCAGTACAGAGAACTTCAACTGGTAAGTCACTCCTAGCTCAGAGCACGGAACAAGGTATGCAGATGAGTGAGTCACAGCTCTGAACAGATACCTGCAGCTGTATTGCATTTAACTCAGAGAGAAAGGTCTTGAGTTTAGACACGTGACAGGTGGTGTAGGGCATGCAAAACCCAAGCTGGGGTCCCATCATGGAAAGAAAAAGACAATGAAACAGCCACAAATGAAGTGAAGCACCTCTTCTGAGCAGCCAGTTGCCCCTGTCATGCTGTGACTGTCTGCTGTCACATTCTCTGTCACCCAGAACCTTCCACTGTTAATGGGAAGCATTTTTGCTGCTTTCACTATTGTAACTGTTGAAAGTTAATGCAATTCAGTGTATTTTCTTTCCTTCACACTCCTTACTGGCCTCTAGCCCACAGCAAACAGAATATTATTTTCAATGCTCACTTCCACTTCGAGAAACAATTAAGGTTTGATTATTTCACATCTTAGCAAGAAATAACTGAGGAGTCCTCACATTCATCAGAAAGGAGCTCAAGTGCTTCATCCAACTGGGCACTTCAAGAATTTCAGCTGTGGTTATGTAATTGGAGAAGAAAAGCTCCTTTCAGTTAAAAAGGTAGTTTCTTATAGACAAAGAGTATTTCACACAAGAAATGTTTAAGAGGATTGTGGCTCTACCAAGTTTGTTTCCTGAAATCAGGTTCTACTTGTTACTTTCTTTCTGCAAGGTTGTCACCCCACTCAGACTCACAGAATGGTTTGGCTTGGAAGGGACCTTTAAAGGTCATCTAGCCCAAAAGCCCTGCAGCCAACAGGCCCATTTTCAACTAGAACAGCATGCTCAGAGCCCAGTTTAACTTGACCTGGAATGTTTCCAATGATGGGACTTTTACCACCTCTCTGGGCAACCTAGGCCCCCTTTAAACACAGAACAGAAGGGTCACAATAAGGTCTCCGTTATTGCGGGAGCCTCCTCTTCTCCAGGCTGAACAACCTCAACTCTCTCAGCCTGTCCTCACAGAAGAGGCATTACAGCTCTCTGATCTTTTTTCGTGGCCTCCTTGGACCCACTCCACCAGTCCATGTCTTTTTGATATTTGTTCAGTGAGCGTTTCTGATGGATTATTTTCCCTTCAGAAAGCAAGAATGGATTTAGTAAAGAATGAAAACATTTGCTCTGAAAGTAAGGTTCATCTCTCCCCTTCCACCAAACTGTTGATGCACTTTGTCTGACTACCTTTGTGAGGTGTAAAGACCTTGGGGTGTTCCCTGTACTATGAATTATCTTGTGGAAATGATTTGCAGTGTGGCTGAGAGTGCCAAATGCACTGTACTGGATCCTCTCAGGGACAGAGTTATGGTTTGCAAATGCCCACAACTCACACAAGGTTTTCCATCTGCCACTCCTTCGCTGTTGGATTTATGGCTGGCTGACTCCTAGCAGAAGGCAGAACCATTTCAAACAGCATGGAACACTGACTGTACTACTGAAGTCCATCTAAAATGCTAAGAAGTCCTTCCCCTTCTTCCTTCTCTAATCTAAATTTTGTGGTTCCTCTGCAAACAGTGTTCTCTCCGTCTTGCACATCCAGATCTAGCACTGAGCAAGTGAATCACTTTGTGTGATGGTCTCTGCCTTCGTCACAAGGCTGAAGAAGGAGCCACATGCCCAGGTAGAAAGGAATTGTCACAGTAAGAATTATGCAGAAAGCAGAGACCCTTACCAGATACTTTTTACAAAGGAACTAAGCCCCCAGTTGTGTTGGAAACCACAGGAAGATACAATTGCCTTACACAACACATGTATGAAGGTAATTTCAAAGTTAGGTCAGATGGGCCTGAGAATGGTCTCTTTCCTAATGAGATGCAGTAAAAAAATCCCACCTAAGAACTTCTTCAGTGTATCAATGCAAAGCCTTTTTTCCATTTGAGAATGTACAGTTCTCCTCAGAGGAGAGGCATGCCAGCCTGCTGAGCATTTGGGCCACAGAAAGGACCAGAAGGCTGAAACACCTCTCCTCTAAAGAAAGGCTGTGTGAGGTGGGGTTCAAACTGGAGAAAGGAAGGCTCTGGGGAGACCTTATTGCAGCCTTAAAGGAATCCATCAGAAAGGTGGGAATAATCTTTTCAGCAGGGCCTGTTATGATGAAACAAGAGGTGATGGTCTTAAACTAAAACAGGGGAGATTTAGGCTAGAGAGAAGGAAGAAACCTTTTACACTGAAGGTGTTGAGACACTGGCCCAGGTTGCCCAGAGACCTGGTAGATGTCCCATCCCTAGAGCCATTTCAGGTCAGGTTGGACAGGGCTCTGAGCAACCTGCTCTATTTGAAGACATCCCTGGTGACTGCAAGGGGAGGGCTGGAGTAGATGACCTTTAAAGGTCCTTTCCAACCCAAAGCATTCTGTGATTCATTGTTATTTTCTTCTTTTTAAGCAATCACAACAATACTGATGCAATGAACTGAAGTTTGCTGTGATTACTTCATACCTGTGCCTGCCAGTTCTGTAGAATGCAGCAAAAGGTTTGTTCATTGGTGTCTCTCTCTTTAAGGAAAAGCTTTTCCAAGCAGAATCCAATATGTTCATGAAGAGAATCTTGTTTATGGCAAACTTGCTGAAAGAAGAGTTTCTAAGATCTTGGCATTGTAAAACAGGCCAATTGACTATACAAACACAGAACTCACACAGGATAAAAGAAGAAAACCCCACAACCCTCATCTGCCCTGCAAGGTTCATGAAAAGAAACTAAAACTGAAAACTCTCCTCAGAAAATCACAGAATCACAGAACTTTAGAGGTTGGAAGGGACCTCCAGAGATCATCGAGTCCAACCTCCCTGCCAAGGCAGGATCACCCAAGTTCTTGATTTCACCATTCACCTTTTCTTGCACTAGCAGGTAAGTATGAGAACTGCTCAAGATGATCTCTTTTTGGGGTTACAAATAGGAGTAGAAAAATGAGGAAAGAACCAATTCTGGAACAAACCTGATTCAGGATGCCAGTTCCTTGGTGTGTCCATTAAAATGGAAGCCGACTGATAAATTTTAACCATATTTGCTTTCCCACTGCTGAATTTAGGCTCGAATTAAACTTTGTGTAAACCCCCCCCACCATTATAACAAACATTTCTAATTAAATCAGAAAGAATACCTTTACAATAGACACAACTGAGAGTGTTTCTCTAAAGCCAAATAAACTCCTTGAAAATCCTGGCAGCATCATTGTTGTCTTGTGTTAAAATGAACAAAATTAGCCCTAACTTAATTATGAGAAGAGACACCCTGAGACTGCTTAGTCTCCCAGACTGATTAACCTTAAAACTGGGATTACAACCACACTGACAAATACCACGACTCTATTTTGGTTTAGTCTGTGGTGTAAAATTTCTTTTTTCAAGCACTGGTGCTTAGCATTTGCATTTTTCCAATGCAGTATCAACCCTGTTTTATTTTCTTATTTCTTAACTTCTGCATTCCATCATCTTTCCTCTCTCTAATCTGGTGGTGAAGCATTAATTTAGACAAACATCACCACCCAAACCCTGGCTACTTGCAGAGCCTCATATAAACAAGGCTGTGGACATATATTAGTGTGGAGGAGCCTGCATATGCAGAGTCTGGCCAGTGAGTAGCTCCCCAAAGAAGAAATATGACTCTTGGCCTTTCTTTATCCTGTGATGTGAAGCTGTCTACTGGGGAAAAAAAAAAGATAAGTTTCCTTTATAGAATCATAGAATGGTCCAGGCTGGAAGGGACCTTCAAAGGTCATCCAGTCCAACCCTCTCTGCAGTCAGCAGGGACATCCTCCACCAGATCAGGCTGCTCAGAGCCCTGTCAAGCCTCACCTTGAGTATCTCCAGGGAAGGGGCCTCAGCCACCTCCCTGGGCAGCCTGTTCCAGTCTTCCACCACCCTCATGGTAAAGAGCTTGTTCCTAACCTCCAATCTAAATCTGCTCTTCTCTACTTTGAAGTCATTGCCCCTCATCCTGTCACTACAGGGCTCAGGAAACAATCTGCATCGTTCTTGTAGCCCCCTTCAGGTACTGGAAGGCTCTTATTAGGTCTCCCTGGACCCTCGTCTTCTCCAAGCCGAATAACCTCAGCTCCCTCAGCCTGGCCTTGTAGCAGAGGTACTCCACCCCCCTGATCATTTTCATGGCCCTCCTCTGGACCCTCTCCATGAGGTCCATGGCCTTCCTGTATTTAGGGCTCCAGAGCTGGACTCAGTAGTCCAGGTGAGGTCTCACCAGAGCAAAGTGGCAGAACTGCCTCTCTGGATCTGCTGGCAATGCATATTTCAATGCAGCCCAGGACATTGACCAACTCTAAGTGAAAAAATGCATGTGGCAATGTCAAATTCCAAGTGTAACTGATTCAACACTATCCCATACAACCAGCCATTACATTTTCAGTGCTCTTCTTTCCTTCTCTTTTCCTTTTTCTTCATCATTCAACTCATAAGTTATTACACAGCTCTATTAAACTTCTGATGTCAACAAGTGTTTCACAGTAGGGTAGGTTTAAAGCAACAGAATGTGGACCACACTTTTCTCTAGAGCATAATAAAAAGAAACAACGACCCACAGTAAAAATATAACATACATTTGTGTTGTATAATGATCAACTTATTGACAGGCAAATCTATTCTTTAACCAACTGCAGAGAACATGCACAAACTCAACAATGAATTTCAAGTGAACAGACTGAATGAAATTCTGCATCAGTCACCATAAGCTGGAGAAGTGGAGTAAATATAAGTGACTCTCAACATGCCTTGAAATATAATGAAGCTGGCTTTGGTCATAGTTTACTCTTTCTCCCACGCATACACTGGGAGAGTCCAAAACCAAGAACAGCATATAAATAACACCAGACCTGACAGAATGACCTACAACTTCCTTCTGAAACCCCCTCATAAATCCTGCCTGCAGATTCTAGATAACCAGCATCTGCACTTTTACTTCACTTGAAGACATTTTGAGATGCTGACACTGAGCTGTTGCTCACAAGCTGGACTTTGGGAGTTGAGCTGGATCAGCACTATTGTTTTAAGTGAAGTTGTTTCACTCTTTGGATAGCAGACAATACCTAAGTTTTTAGGGTCCTCTCTCCAGTCTGTACTATAAATGGACATGAAGTGGAGTCTCCTTCTCTGAAGAGATTCAAAACTCACCTGAATTCAACTCTGTGTAACCTAGTCTAGGTGAAGCTGTTTTACCAGGGGTGTTAGACTAGATAACCTCCAGAGGTCCCATCTAACCCTCACTATCCTGTGATTCTCTGATCAACTTTCAAGGCAGTTTTCAAGGTCTGCATAAGAATTCTGTTATTTTCCATTAATATATTTTAAAAAGACCTCATTATTACTTGTAATACAAAACATTCAAACAAAATGTTTCTTAATGAAGTCCAGCCCTTCCAGAGAAGAGGTTGTAGCCAGGTGAGGGTTGGTCTCTTCTCCCAGGCAACCAGCAACAGAACAAGGGGACACAGTCTCAAGTTGTGCCAGGGGAGGTCTAGGCTGGATGTTAGAAGGAAGTTCTTCACAAAGAGAGTGATTGGCATAGGAATGGGCTGCCCAGGGAGGTGGTGGAGTCACCATCCCTGGAGGTGTTGAAGCAAAGCTTGGATGAGGCACTTAGTGCTGTGGTCTGGTTGCTTGGATAGGGCTGGGTGCTAGGTTGGACTGGCTGATCTTGGAGGTCTCTTCCAACCTGGTTGATTCTATGATTCTTCTCCCTGCTCAGTGTCCCAGATTCTGGCCAATTTCACCAGCCACACTGGCCCACCGTACCAGTTCACTGACTCAGTGCTGTACCAGTACCTATTTTCTTTCATCCTCACTGCTCTGATATAAAATGAACACAGCCTTACTTCTGTAATGATAAATGTTACAGAATCATAGAATGCTTTGGGATGGAAAGGACCTGCAATAAGCAGGGACATCTTCAACAAGATCAGGTTGCTCAGAGCCCTGTCCAACCTGACCTGGAATGTTCCTGGGGATGGGGCTTCCACCACCTCTCTGAGCAGCAGGGTCAGGGTTTCAGCACCCTCAGTGTAAAAAATAATAATTAAAAAATATCTTCCCCTTCTCTAGTCTAAATCTCCCCTCTTCTAGTTTAAAATCATTGCCCCTTGTCCTGTCACAACAAGCCCCACTGAAAAGATTGTCCCAATCTTTGTTAAAAGGTCTCCTTTAAGTACTGGAAGGCCACAATAAAGTGTCCCTGGAACCTTCCCTTCTCCAGGCTAACAACTCCAACTCTCATCCTTTCTCTCCAGGAGAGGTGTTCCAGTCCTCCTTCATTGTTTTAAAGGACATCACTGCTTTAAGAGTGTATATACTGAGGGTGATGCTGAGTGTCTCGGCTCTCTAGCAGGCTTTTGCTGAGGCTCTGAAGCGCTTAGGCGTGGGCTGCAAATGCATGTAAGCCTCGGCAAGTCTGCAGTTTACCTTTGTAGAAAGGACGTGGGAAAAACCTATCTCCAAATTAAGCACAGGACACTAGCACAGAAAAGTAAACACAGACAAGGCCAGCTGATGGCCCTCGAATTTGTTTAATGGATGGTAGCTCCAAACAGGGCTGAGCTGCTGTGTTACACGAACGTGTTCTGTGCCTGCTATTACAGTGTGTGTGCAAACAGGCAGGGGAAAAAAATAAGACAACCATTCAGCAGGCATTCAGGAAGAACTGAAATATGTTGTTGACTAGGGAGGGAAGAACATTTCTTCAACAGCATCGAGTCAGCTTTGCTGTATTCTTTCAAAGGAAAGGAAAAAATACTTCATAAACCAGCTTAAAAATAGTCAGTGTGCTTTCATGTGTCTGTCGTGACTTTGCTTAGTTACTTAAATGGAGGTTAAGGAATATTGCATGTTTGTCTGCCCTACACTTTTAACCCTTTTTTTGGCTGTTCTAAAACCACAGGCAACAGACTGCCATGCACACAGAAGCGTGTGAGAAAATGTCTGCTTTGGTTTTCTGTTGGAGCAGCCCATCCAGGACTCCTCAAAGGCTATGCTGATGTTAACTAGTCAATAGGAAAAGAGATTTGTTGTATTCACTTTGACAAGACAGGGAGGGTGCTGAGTTTATTAACTCTCTTCTGCTTTAAAATGAATAGTACTATCTTCTCTAGGTGAGGAGGCTGAACCAGTGGGTACATGCCTGCATGCCATACTGGTTATTGGCAGATGGCACCTTCACAGAATGACATAGAATAGTAAGGGTTGCAAAGGACCTCTGGAGATACCTGATTCAACCCCTCTGCTCAAGCAGGACTACTCAGAGTGGGTTGCCCAGCACTGCAACATCCAGGTGGGTTTGGTAGCTCTTCGGAGAAGGAGACTCCATAACCTCTCTAAGCAGCGTGCTCCTGTGCTCTGGCACCCTCACAGGAAAGAATTTTTGCCTCATGTTCAGATGGAACCTCCTGGGTTCCAGTTTGTGCCCACTGCCCCATGTCCTGTCATCAGGCTCCACTGAAAAGAGTCTGGCCCCATCCTCTGCCCATCTGAGCTCTGCCCTTTAGATACTGACAAGCATTGAGAAGATGCCTCTCAGTCTTCTGGCTAAGGAGCCCCAGGTCTCTCAGACTTAGTTTTCACACTGTCACTTCTTCCAAACTGGAAACAAAAAGGCATTTGGGGTGCTTCTGCAGCTGTTTATTCCATATCTTTGTACTCAGTACTCTACCATGGTCTAGTTATGATTACCAAAATTAAGACTGAATTAAGTCTAATGATTTTTTTTTTTGACTAAGTTGGGGGGGGCGGGGGGAAATCCAGAGCAAGAGATGAAGTGGCTATTTCAGAGAATTCCCAGTGTGTATTTTAGGAAACCACAATTCTGCCTTTCAAGAGTGTGGTCTAGGAGTTAGTAAACAGTGAGAATTTTAAGCGTTACACACTGCAGAATGACTTTTGTCCTATCTGGCAGCCACCTCTGTTTAGAAGACTCATCAGTCTTCTGAAGTAATTACTCTGTAATTATAACCCCTCTATTTTTTCCCCCCCACCATTAAACAACGATTTACTGGTTGATTAAAGTTTATGCTTTAAATCAGGTAATTGGAGAAAGCTCATTTGTTAACCAAACAAAGTTTGCTTCTGACTTACGGCATGAATTTTTAGAGTTTAAGAAGGATGTTGCAGGAAATCTTAAAAGGAAAAATGAAGAAATTTTAGGAGCACAGCCCTGTGAGGAGAGGCTGAGGGAGCTGGAGTTGTTCAGCCTGGACAAGAGGAGGCTCAGGGAGACCTCACTGCTCTCTACAATTACCTGAAAGGAGGATGTAGCCAGGTGGGGGTTGGACTCTTCTTCCAGACACCCAGTGACACAGTCTTAAGCTGTGCCAGGGCAGGTTTAGGCTGGATGTTAGGAAGAAGTTCCTCACAGCAAGAGTGATTGGCATTGGAATGGGCTGCCCGGGGAGGTGGTGGAGTCACCATCCCTGGAGGTGCTTAAGAGGAGGCTGGGACTAAACCACTTAGTGCCATGGTTTAATTAATTGGAAGGGTTAGGTGATAAGTTGAACTTGATGATCTTAGAGAGGTCTTTTCCAACCTGGCTAAACCTGTGATTCTATGATTCTGAGTTGTTTATGTATGAACCAGAATAGAATTTCAGATGGAAGAATCATAGAATCATAGAATGCTAGGGGTTGGAAAGGACCTCAAGAGGTCATCCAGTCCAACACCTCTGCCAAAAGCAGGATCACCTAGGGCAGGCTACACACACCTAGGTAGGTTTGGAATCTCTCCAGAGAAGGAGACTTCACAGCTTCTCTGGGCAGCCTGTTCCAGTGCTCTGGCACCCTCACAGTAAAGAAGTTTCTTCTTGTGGTGAGGTGGAACTTCTGTGTTCTACTTTGTACCTGTTGTTCCTTGTCCTATTACTGGGCACTACCAAAAAGAGGCTGGCACCTTCATCTTGACAGCCACTCCTCAGACATTTAGGGACATTGATAAGATCCTCTCTCAGCCTTTTCTCGGGACTAAACAGCCCCAGTTCTCTCAGTATTTCTTCATAGGAGAGATGTTCAAGTCCCTTCATCATCCTCATAGCTCTCCATTGAACTCTCTACAGCAGACCCCTGTCTCTCTTGAACTGGAGAGCACAAAACTGGATGCAGTATTCCAGATGTGGCCTGACTAGGGTAAATTAGAGGGGGAGAAGAACCTCCCTAGACCTGCTGGACACACTTTTCTTGATGCACCCCAAGATGCCACTGGCCCTCTTGGCCACAATGGCACATTGCTCTCCCATGGATAACTTTCTCCACAGAGCTGCTTTGCAGCAGGACCACCCCTAGTCTGTACTGGCGCTTGGTGTTGTTCCTCCCCAGATGCAAAGTGATTATGGCTTTCCCTTATCACCATCAAAATTCATCTACACAAGGAATGAAACATTGATAGTTGATATTTCTCCTCGTGTTTCTAAACAATCAGTCCTATTAACCAAGTTACAAAATGCTAAATGAGTTAAAAACCCACTATGTTTACCTCCATTTATCATACATACATCCACATTTACTTCATCACCCATAATGATGAACAAAACTTCATTAAAGGCACAAAGCAAAGATGAAAGTGGGTTCTGAGTTGTTTCACACCTTCTGGCTCTGTCCTGCTAATAAAAATCATGTCTCAAACATGAATCTGAAGCCACAGTCATATGAAGTTACTTTTGAAAATAGATGCCCCGTCATGTGTAAAGGACTTCAAAAAGGTTTAGGCCACAGCTCTCCACTCAGAATGCAGGACAAATCTCTCCTCCTCCTCCATACTTCTTGAGCTACTCTTTCCCACTCTACCTCTTCTTCTTTCCCTTCCACCAAAATCCCCACGAGATTTCATGAATTCACAGAATCACAGAGTGGTGGAGGTTGGAAGGGACCTCTAGAGATCATTTAGTCCAACCCCTCTGCTAAAGCAGGCTCACCCAGAGCTGGCTGTACAGGATCACAATGTCCAGGCAGGTTTTGAATCTCCCCAGAGAAGACGACCTCAGAATCTCTTTGCACAGCCTGTTCCAGGGCTTGGCCACCCTCATAGGAGGAAGTTTTTCCTCATTTCAACATCTGCAATCAGTATTTTGTGGGCTTCCCTTTCAGGGAGCTGCCTTGCCTGCACACACATGTGCACAGAAACACCGAACAATCTTCCAAGTATGCAGAGAACAGAGAAAACAAACCCAGGACTTTGCAGACATGAGGCAGAACACATCATGCTGCAAGACACACATGTGCAAAAACCTCATTTACTTTCTTCCCTCTCCACACTTGATCACCTTCCCTCTGTTTCTGTTTTCTCTACATGGTCCTAATTGTCCTAACAAGAACCAGGTCTGGCACTGGGACTGTCAGTGTGCAGGCAGCGTGTTTTGGAGCAACAGGCCAACAAAACCTTTCCAAACACAGAGATGCCAGAGTGTCACACACTGCAGCACTCCCAGGTGGTTTGACAAAGCCAGATTTAAAGGAAATAATTTTGGAGTTCATCTTGAATTATATCATAACACACAGGCACCACTGCTCCTCTCCAGGGACAATATGAGCAGCTTAGTAAGCTCCTTAACATTTCTTCCCTAAGTGCTGCAGATCCTCCCATTATTGATCTTTGTTACTTGCTAGTTTAAACACAGACTTCTGGACTAATGACTTAGAATTACAGACTCAGTTTTGGTTGGAAAAGACCTGCAAGATCATCAAGGTAACTGTTAATCCAACACCACCATGGCCATTAAACCATGTCCCAAAGAGCCATGTCTACACATTTTTTTAACTGACCCAGGGCTGGTAACTCTGCCACCTCCTTGGGCAGCCTGTTCCAATGCTTCACAGATGGTACAGAACTACAGAATTAAGCAGACTGGAAAAGACCTTCAAAATCATCAAGTCCAACTTATCACCTAACACCTTACAATTAATTAAACCACGGCACTAAGTGCCTCATTCAGGCTCCCTGCCAGTGTGTTTAAATTAGAGCCCAACAGTGAATGCCAATGGAGAGCCCGTGATCAAGTACAGAAAGCAGAGCATAACTCCTAGATTTAATCTGATCTATATGGTGTGAATTATAAACCACACCTAAAATGCTGAGATGACAGGAAGCACCTCCTCCCTTCTCTTAATAAAGAGGCAAGCCCCAAAATTCTGCTGTTCCACCGCCAATGCTGGGAAAACTCCAGCCTCACACACTGTTAGAATAAGCAACCTGCTTGATACCATCAAGACAAAAGATGTTATCACCATGGCACTTTCAAAGGAGACAGATTTAAGAATGAACAAAGACCTTGGAAGTGAAAAGGTTAATACTGAGAAAGGTGACACTCTTGCAGGTGGCTTGGACTCATTGAGGATTAGTGGTGGGAGGGACTGAAGGAAAGATTTAGCTGCCATTGCCTCAACACAGCCTGTGTGTGACCTGTCTGTGTGAGAGCTTTAGCAGAATCCAATTTGGAGAATGATACAGCCAACCTTCTAGGAAAATCCCTCGAAGAAGCAGCACTGAGTATCGAATCCTGAGGCCAGGCTAAGTGAAAGGACATCAACTGCGCTGCTGCTTCTCCTTCTTTCCAGCCATACCTGTGGCCTGTACACACACCAGCATGCCAGACTGAAGAGCCACAGCAGACAAAAGCAGCAGGGAATGCCAAGGAGGCTTTCTGACCTCTAACTTTAAGAGGGAATTTAGATATCACTATGTCCATGCTTGTAATGAAACCTTTACAGAATCATAAGAATCATTTAGCTTGAAAAAGGCCTTTTAGATCAGCCTAGCACTGCCAAGGCCACCACTAAACCATGCCCCCTCAGCACTGTATCTATATGGCTTTTAAATACCTTTGGGGATGGATGGTGGCTTCACCACTGCCCTAGGTAGCCTTCTGCAGTTCTTGACAACCCTTCTGGGGAAGAAGGTTTTCCTAATAAGCTTCCCATGGTGCAAGTAGAGGCTGTTTCCTCTTGTCTTCCTATTGCTGTTACTTGGAAGAAGAGATGACACTTCTCCTTAGACTGAGGGGATGGAGTGCACTCTCTGTAAGTTTGCAGGTGATACTAAATTGAGTGAGAGTGTTGGTCTGCTCAAGGGTAAGGAAGTCTCTGCAGAAGGATCTGAACAGGCTGGATTAATGGGTTGAGGCCAGTGGGATGAGGTTTAACAAGGCCAAGTGCCAGGTCCTGCACTTGGATAACAACAACCCCATGCAGTGCTACTGCAGTGGAAACTGCCCAGCAGAAAAGGACCTGGGGGTGCTGGTCAATAGTTAGAATCATAGAATCATAGAATCAACCAGGTTGGAAGAGACCTTCAAGATCAGCCAGTCCCACCTATCACCCAGCCCTATCCAGTCAACTAGACCATGGCACTAAGTGCCTCATGCAGGCTTTTCTTGAACAACTCCAGGGATGGCAGCTCCACCATTGAGAAGATCCCTCTTCAGTCTTCTCTTTCCAGGCTAAACAGCTCCAGGTCTCTCTATCTTGTAAGATTTTGCTAAATGTAGACATCATGAGAATAGTTCAAAAGTAAGCTGAAGCTACCCAAAATATGATGTAAGATTTATCACCATAAGCAAAACCAACCTGCTGAAATCCAGGTAAGTCAAATGGGGACAACAACTAAATCAAATCAATTTTTCAAATAAAAAGCCTTTTTTTTTCTTTTTGGAAATTAACTTTGACATTTCACTTGAAAGAAAGATTAAAATGGAAGGCAGGGAAAACAACCTGCCAGCTTTATGGTATTAATGGCAATGAAATATATAACAGTCATTAAGGAAAAAATATGGCTGATGGCCATGCAGTACTTCCTCCTCTCAGAGTTACATAAATTATCTTGGTAGTTAGTGATAAAAAACAATTCAGATCTTTGCTGATGATATATTTACCACTGTCAGACCACAAGGTCTGACTTCTGGCTCAGTCACAGATTCATGTTTGTTACATGTATCACAACAGCACACTTAGGAGAAGTGCAGAGATATGGAGGGTCATGTAAGAACCTGAAAAGGGTCTAAGAAGCAGACCCTCATCCTCATTTCCATGAAGGAACAGTACCCTGCTAATTTGGAAGGGCATTAAAGATCAAGGAAAAGCAACTTTTATTCCCAGTGTAAATAAAACCTTTGCCTTTTTGTCTTTCTGCTAACTCTATTGCCAGCCAAATGTTTCTTCCACAGTCATAAAGAAAATTAGGTTAACTTTCAAAAATACAGAAGCTCTGTTCTGCAGCCAAACCCAGCTCTTCCAAAACACACTGTAGTTGTAACTCACTTAACAGTCAGCAAGTTGGATTGCTGACTTTATAATCTGCTAAGAATGCTTTCCAGTGTTTTAAGTCAACTTTCAGTCCAATATTTTTAACACATGGTGGGATTTTTGGAACTTGCTTTGTTTTGTTTTGTTTAGAGCAGATAAATCAATGGTGGCTTACTGATAAGAATTTAGCTGATGGTGTGGGATGCTTTCTCCCACAGCTGGAGTAATGAAAGCACGGCAGATGTTCCCAAACCCCACATTAAGCAGTTATGTCAGCACTACACTGCTTCCTTTCTTTCCTTCGCCAGTTAACGTTGACCATGGGCAGGTTCTCAGACAAATGCCACCCACTCCATCTGAGCCAGAGACAGTAACCTCATAATTAGTATCTTCTAAGAAAACAGATGTTTCCTTGAACATCTCCCCTGTGAGGAAAGACTGAGAGAACTGGGGCTGTCTAGTTCTGAAAGGAGAAGGCTGAGAGGGGATCTTATTAATGTCTATAGATATCTGAGGGGTGGCTGTCAAGATAAAGGTACCAGGCTCTTTTTCGTGGTGCCCAGGGATAGTACAAGCAATAATGGGTACAAGCTGGAACACAGAAGGTTGCACCTCAACATGAAGAGACACTTCTTTACTGTGAGGGTGACAGAGCACTGGAACAGGCTGCCCAGAGAGGCTGTGGTGCTTCATTATCTAGAGAGATTCCAAACCCACTTATATGTGTTCCTGTGTGGCCTTCCCTAGGTGATCCTGCTTCGGCAGGGGGGTTGGTCTAGATGGTCTCCAGGTCTCTTCCAACCCCTAACATTCTGGGATGTGTTCATACCAGAACTGGGTGTCTCACCCAGTCTCACATGCTCTCTCAGATACAAGGCACTAACTCTGAATAAGGTCCATCCAGTGCTAGCACAGAAATGTTCTGGGCAAAGCAAACACCACTGGCGCACAGTACAGAACTACATTCATGCAGCAAAGACACAGCAGCTTTATGTCTCCTTGCCATTGACTTTGTTGCAACTGTTTGAATTTTCAAGGCATGATGGAGGGACAGATAGAAGTTGTGTGCATTTTTCTTTCTGTTAAGATTACAAATAATCCTTATCTGTGAGAAAAAGGCTGTTTGATCAGTTTAGTGATGTGGCTGTTCCCAAGTTTCAAGTCTTCTGCTGTAAGACGGAAAGCTTGCAAATGTGTCACTTAGCTGTCATATTTTCAGGTAGATCATGAAATGGAACACACAGGTACACTCAAGAGATATTTAACTATCAAATTCTATTTCATAAATGTGTCCTAAAGGTGAAGAACTACAGAAGTGTAATGTTTACTGCTATAATAACTAACTTCAGAATAAAGACAAGACAAGCCAGTTAGAAGATGTGGAGGGAAGACAGAACAAAACTTGAATAATCTTTCTTTCAATTTTCAGAGGAAAGGGTAGTAGGATTTAGTTTTATCTTTCAGGATAGTAGACTTCACAGAATCACAGACTGGTTTGGGTAGGAAGGGACCTTTGAAAGGTCTTCTAGTTCAACCTCCCCATGGTAGGCTGAGACATCTTCAGCTAGATCAGGTTGCTCAGAGTCCCATCCAACCTGACCTGGAATGGTTCCACCACTTTCAGCAACTTGGGCCAGGGTTTCACCATACTCAGTGTAATAAATCTCTTCCTCCTCTCCAGTCTAAATCTCTCTCTTTTAGTTTAAAACCATCACCCTTTGTCCTGTCACAACAGGCCCTGTCAAAAAGACTGCCCCCTCTTTCTTATGGGTCATCTGTAAATACTGAAAGGCCACAATAAGGTCCCCTTCTTCATTCTAGATCCACTTTCTCCCCAGGTATGATTTGTTTTGGGTGTAACAGGATACTTAACACTGTTCTCCTTGTCACAGCCTGTAGAGAGGTGTCACTTTTTTAAAAGGGAAAGTATAATATCATTAATATTATAGATCAGTGTCTTCCTTTTTCACCTGGTCCTTTCAGCACCATTTTTCAAAGCAGGCCTGAGGGATGCATTGGTTTTTACTGATCACTAATGTAAAGGCTATATTAATTTATTTTAACTAGATGTCATTATTCTATTCTCTTGTTCTGATATCTTATTTGAGTGAAAGTAGGCTGTAGAAAGAGAGGTGTTGGTCTCTTCTTCCTAATAATGAGTGATAGAATAAGAGGAAACAACCTCAAGTTGCAGCAGAGGAGGTTTTGGTTGGCTATTAAAAGCCACTTTTTCACTGAAAGGGTTCTCAGATGCTGAAACAGGCTCCCCAGGGAGGTGGTTAAATACTCTCCATCCCTGGAGGTATTTCAAAGATGCAGAGATGTGGTGCTGAGGGACATGGTTTAGCACCAGGCTTTGTAGACTTAGATAATGGTTGGACTCAACGATCTCCAAGGTCTTTTCCAACCAAAACTATTCTATGATTGTACAGTCATAAACAGCCTGAACTCTTCAGCAAGCTTTGCTCAGATCTGTACCATGGTGGTGGATGTAGGTGAGGGCAGAGAGGAAACCACTGATCACCATTTAGGACAACTTTCTACTTGCCTTTTTGTGTACAACCACAGCTTTCATTTGCAGTCACTCTGGACTATAAACAAATGCCCAGCTTTGGCTAAATTCAGTCTGCTGAGGTCAAGTGAGTTCCTTCCTACGCATAAATCATTTTCCCTCACTTCCATGTGCTGATGAATCATTATTGGGTCCTTCTCTTTCCCAAAAATAGCCTGGGAAGAGGGAAAAGAAGAGATGACCTGCAGCACCAAAATTCCCTGTTGCGGCAGATGTGTGTCAAGCCCTTTTGAAAGACCTCCTGCTTCCTCTGCCTCAGCCCTGGCACCGAGAGCAGAGAGGACAGGAAACAAAGCACTGAGTGCTACCACAGCCTTGTGGCATCACTGCTGACCACACTGCCAATGACACAAATCACAACACACTGGAGCGTGCTCTCTGCAAACCCCAAATCACATAGCAACTCTAAGAATATACATTTTCCTAACAGCACTTCACATGAAATGTGCATTTTTGGGCTAGGTTATTACACAGGACAGTTGAGTTCTGCAGCCCTGGTATGATCATGGACTATTTCTGATCAATCTGTTTTCATGAATGCGCTTTGGTTTATGATTTGCACCTTTGCAATCTACTACAGCTCTCTTTTCAGGACAGGTCCAGCCAGAAGAACCTCTTTTAGGATGCTGTGTTGCGTACACATGTGCAGCTTCACTTGATGTACATGGGGCAGAGAAGACCCAAATGTATTTAATTAAGACTGTGTTTAGTAAAATAGTGCTTAGCATTTTTCTCCTCCAGAAATTAGCAATGCAGGTCTGCATCCAGTCAGGTAAGGATCTCAGAAGCTTTAGTGGACTGTGAAGACCTGGGACCATTAGGTAGTAGTAGGTGGGAGCTGCAGCTCTCCAGTCTGGGAAGAATCTCTTCCCTTGGACATGGATGGGTCTGGGAGGACACTTGCTATAACCCCTCTGCTGTCTTGACTTCCAGCCCTGGAGGAAAGGCTGAGAGATCTGAGGCTGGGGAAGAGATGACTGAGAGGGGATCTTACTGATGTTTACACATTTATGGAAGGGTGGGTGCCAAGAAGGGGCCAGGCTCCTTACAGTGGTGTCCTGTGACAAGACAAGAGGCAATAGACACCAATTGGAACACAGGAAGTTCCACCTCAACATGAGGAGAACCTTATTTGCTGTGAGGACAACAGAGCACTGGAATAGGCTGCCCAGAGAGGTTGTGGAGTCTCCTTCTCTGGAGACTTTCAAGATCCATCTGGACACATTCCTATGTAACCTGCTCTTGATGATCCTGCTTGGGCAGGGGGCTTGGACTCAATAATCTCTGGAGGTCTCTTCCAACCCCCTACCATTCTATGATTCTAATTTCAGTGCTGCCTGGGTCTCAGAATTTAAACCAAAGCATTTCCCTCTGATTGCCTCCACATTTCTTAAACTTTGTGGTTTAAATCAAACTGACTTTATGTGAATCTATTTCAAATGGAATAAAGATACTTCAAATTTTTGATATTTTTTTCCACACTCCTCCTTATTAGCTGTTAAATAATCGAGGCAGAATATTTAGTTGCATAATAATGGCAAGCTATGATAAACCAATCCATTCTTTTTGCTCAACATGCTTAGCCTGAACAGAGGATGAAAATGTGAAATCTTGCACTGCAGCCACAGCTTGCTAATTTAAATGTGTTTGGGGCTCTTTGCTCCTCCATGCATGATTATAAACTGAGATTTTCAGTTGTGTGCTGTAAGTGGAGAAGTGTGCCAAAACCCACTGTGGAGCTATCACATCTGGTTTTGAATGAACCTTCCTTCTGCAGAACAGGGGCTGGTGCCTGATGGTGCCCACGCAGGAGATCTGAAATAAAGTTCTGAAGATCGGAAATTGTAAAGTTCTGGAAACTGTAAAGTCATTTAGGTCTAGTCCCACTCTTGCCTGGTTTTGGGTGCTCAAGGCCTGACCATGAAGTCTGAACATTTTCAAGGACAGAGATCCCACAGCCTAAGTGGGCAATCTTTTCCAGTGTTTGACCACCTTTGTGGTAATGACTTTTGTCCAGGTATCCAATTTGAGTTTCCTGCACTGGCTTTTGTGTCTGTTGCCTTTCATACTATGACTACACACTTCCAAAAGGAGGCTGAGCTCCATCTCTATACCATCCCATTAGAGAGCTGAAGATAGCAGTAAGATCTCCCCTCAGCCTTCTCTTTGAGATACAGGACATGAGAGAAGCTATTCACCTGCATTCTTTCCATCTTCACCCGAGTATATCTGTTGGACAGCAGGGTGCAGATGCCCTTCCATACCTTATTAAGGGTGGTTCCAGTTGTGGCTGTGAGCTGCATGCAAAGCAATACTTACTACTGCGCGCAGTCGATCAGCTGGTACTCGTTGGACCTCTCGAAGCACGCCTTTACGCCTTCATCATCCCACAGCTTCTTCGCATGCTCAAAGAATTCCTGAGAATTGGAAACAGCACAGCTAAGAGGACGTTGCTCAGACATCCCAACCCCCAGTCTCTATCACAGAATCACTGAATGCCTCTGGTTGGAAGAGACCTCAGAGATCACGCAGGCTGTGATGGTTTGGGTGTCCCCTGCCCCCCCCCCCCACTTCAGCAATCACCCAGACTAGACTCAGCTGGCTCTGGAAATATGAGTGAAGCTTGTATTTACAGCTGGCACAATATACAAGCAGATATTTACAGTATATACAGTTATAGGCAGAAATAGACAAGATAAGAGGTAATACAGAAACACAACACCCCTCCCAGAAACCTGAGTGCCCAGGAGGGGCTCTCAGCCACCCCTTCACCTTCCCCCGACCCCTCTCAACCTTACCCCAATCCCAAGGAAGAATGGAGGTTTGGCCAGGGGGTTAGGAAGCAAAGTGGCTTAGCCCAAAATGGAGGGTGAGGTTAGAGAGCTGCAGCTCAGCCAGCAGCCCCAGTGAGAGAGATTATCTAATGTTTTTATTTCTTGTTCCTACACATCTCAGCAAGGCTGTGAGCGAAGTAGACATCCCCATTGTTTTCTTTCTACAGCCTGTAATCTAATTCTTCTCACCAAAACATTCTAGCCTGCTTCAAACTAGCACACAGTCAAACCCTCAGCCCAGCACTGAAGGGTCAACACTAAACCACGTCCCTAAGCACCAGCTCCATACACTGTGTTGCTTCCTTCCCCCCTTCTTCATGCTTTATACTTTCTGCAGAATGACAGATTACACCTCCAGAGAAGAAAAGGAACAGAATTTATTAGCTAACTGGCAGTAAAATATTATGAGCACATGGCTGCTGACAGCTTCCAGTAGGTGATAGGTAAGGAAGAGTGCCTTCAAAATTCAGTCCTCTCCATATATGAAATTTCCTATAAGCAGAAATATTACTGAAAGGAATGTCCACTTCATTTTCAACTGAACCTATGCTTCTCCCACAGGAAATGCAAAAAGCTGCTCAGCTTATAAACATCAGCTTTCCAGAGAAAAAGGCAGCCTGTAACTTTAAAAGGATTGTGTAATTTTCCTGAAAAACACAACTTTCCACTGCTCACTATTTTCTCAGGCAACACTTTTTGAGAGTCTTTGCTCAATGCTGCTCCCTGCAAGCAGCTGCCTGGCACAATGTGCTTTTCCTAGCAGCTATCCCAGGCAACCCAGTCCAGAAATATCTCCTGGAAGCCTTTTTTCAGAATTACTTGAAAGAGGAATCAAAGCAGTCCTTGGTGATGGTGAAGCCACAGCTCTGGTGTATAAAACACACACACGCATCTGATGCTGCCTGCTGGCTCCTCTGCTCCTCCAGCTCCTGCTGTAAAGATGCTGCAGCTCCTTTTAAAGCTGGGAGTCCATTTTATGTTCTATCATTCCATACCACCTCCAGAAGGATTAAAAAGATGTGTAGATGTGGTGCTGAGGAACATGTATCAGGAATAGTGTGGCCAGTAGGATGAGGGAGGTCATTCTTCCCCTGTACTCAGCACTGGTCAGGCCACACCTTGAGTGCTGTGTCCAGTTCTGGGCTCCTCAATTCAAGAGAGATGTTGAGGTGCAGGAAGGTGTTCAGAGAAGGGCAACAAAGTTGGTGAGGGGCCTGGAGCACAAACTCTATAAGGAGAGGCTGAAGGAGATGGGGGTGTGCAGCCTGGAGAAGGGGAGGTTCAGGGGTGATCTCATTGCTGTCTACAACTCCCTGAAGGGAGGCTGTAGCCAGGTGGGGTTGGTCTCTTCTGCCAGGCAACCACCAATAGAACAAGGGGACACAGTCTCAAGTTGTGCCGGGGGAGGTCTAGGCTGGATGTCAGGAGGAAGTTGTTGGCAGAGAGAGTGATTGGCATTGGAATGGGCTGCCCAGGGAGGTGGTGGAGTCACCGTCCCTGGAGGTGTTCGAGAAAGGACTGGCTGAGGCACTTAGTGCCATGGTCTAGTTGACTGGATAGGGCTGGGTGCTAGGATGGACTGGCTGATCTTGAAGGTCTCTTCCAACCTGGTTGATTCTATGATTCTATGGTTTAGTGGTGGCCTAGCAGGGCTGGGTTAATGGTTGGACTTGATCTTAAAAGTCATTTCCAACATAAATGATTCTGTTGTTCTACGATTCCTGGCAAATCAAACCACAGCTGAGTTTTTCCAGCTACAGCTTTAAAAGAATCAAATGAAGAGTAGCTAGAAAAATTAATATTTCCTTTATCACACAACTGAGTCTTTCCTCCCTCAAGCCAAATTGTTACAGTAATATGTCAACAAACACAGAAGCTGCCATCTCTTAGCACCTCAGCACTGCTACTAAATCACCAGAGCCCTCTGCTCAGTCATAAATCTGTGGGAGCTAACAAATTGCTTTTCCATGGTTCACTTTGGCTCCGTGCAGAATGGGCATCACACCACTATTCTCTTTGTGATCCTCTCAAAGTGCTGCAGAAGTATCTGATTTCTGAGGCTTTCTGAAGTTGTTGGCAGGTCCCTCCCCACACCTTCCCAGGATCAAAAACTTCTCCCAAAAGACAAAGTTCACAGCAAAAGATCCTGGCAGCGTGGTGAGTTCTGTATGGGTTTCCCAGCCTTGCATAAGACTCCTGTAAGGGTGCCCCAGAAGGTGAGACTCAGCTCCTCAGCAACTGCCTGTCACCTCCTGGTGATGCTCTCAGGGAGAGATGAAATAGGACAGGATTTTCAGAACAAATCAGTACTGACAATTACTTAGCTAAGCTTTGAAAATGAGCTACAGAGGTCCTGCATAACCCTCAAAATGCTTTTATTTCCCCCTTTCACTGAATCATAGAATCATTGAGGCTGGAAAAGACCTCTGAGGTCATCAAGTCCAGCTTATAACACCATGGCATCAGCTAAACCATGCCACCAAGTGCCACAACCAATCTGTTCTTAAAGACCTCCAGGGATGGTGACTCTACCACTTCCCTGGGCAGTGCCTACTCACCCTTTCCATGAGGAAGTGCTTCCTAATATCCAACCTAAACCTGCCCTGGCACAGCTTCAGACCATGCCCTCTTGTCCTGTCACAAGTTGCCTGGGAGAAGAACCTGACCCCCACCTGACTACAACTTCCTTTTAGGTAGTTGTAGAGAACGATAAGGTCCCTTATAAGTCTTCTCCAGGCTGAACAACCCCAGTTCAATTTCAGTTACAATGTGCACAGTGCAGAGAGGAAGAGGAAGATCCATTCCAAAGTTTAAAGATGCTAAAGCAGGTGTGAAAAACCTTCACAGAAAACCTTGGAGGAAGAAAGGAGGCAACAATGGAGACTGGCATATGCTTATACTGCCCTTGGAATTTATTTCCTCACCATCCCAAGGCCATGTTTATTTGCCTTTGTTACTCTAATGACTTCTACAATGATTGTTTAAAACACTGCAGATGCACCTTTTGAAGTTGCATGACTGCTACTAGAAACTCTCTGTTTCTACAGCAAAAGAAAAGTAAGAACAAACTCGAGAAGGGACAAGACAACAAAGTGAGTAGGAGAAAGGGGGACACATGTAAGAGACCACAACTTTCACAGCCTTTCAGTACTTAAAGGGGGCCTGTAAAGAGGATGGGGACAAACCTTTTAGCAGGGCATTTTGTGACAGGATGAGGGGTGATGGTTTTAAACTAAAAGAAGGAGATTCAGATTAGGTACAAGGAATATTTTTGCCATGAGAGTGGGGAAATCCTGGCTCAGGTTGCTCAGAGAAGCCCCATCCCTGGAAACATTTCAGGCTCTGAGCAACCTGACTTGTGGAAGATGACCCTGCTTAATGCAGGGGATTTGGACCAGATGACCTTTAAAAGTCCCTTTGGATCCAAACAGTCTGTGATTCTATTAGAAAAAGAAAAGAACTGGGTGTGTAACAATGATAAAGACCAGAAAGATGGAACATTCCTCAAACGTAAAGCTAATGCTTGGTTGACATTTAGGGCACCAGCCGAATGCATCTGACTTGTGGCGTCTCTGTCCAAAGAAAGGCAATGGCTCCCTAGTGGATAAAGCAAATTCTGGATAAGCATCAGGGTCCTGAGGGAGAGGGATCCAGCTCTGCCACCCTCTTCAAAGGGTGTGTGGACAATTCCAGCCCTCCCTCCTGCAGGCTCCCACTGCCGCAGGCATGGGGGCCAAGCACAATGCAGCTGCCTTCCCATCCTCACCACCTGCCCATAAAGCCATCTAAGAGGGGAATCTACATCTCCAAAATGTCCCCTACACAGCCCATGGGAAGGGGATGGGAAGAAGAGAAGGATGTCATTGTGAAAGCATCCTTCCCTGCAATGGGGGATGGACTGAGAGATGGCTGCTGGTGGAAATAAATAAGCAAATAAATCAAACTGCACAGCCACAGGAGTTTCTAACTTCACTTCTGTTTTTACATCCTCTCTATAAGCTTTATTTACTCTTAAAAATCTCTTCTAAGAAAGAAGCAATCTTTTCAGCTCAGCTTCTGAGAGCCTCCAAATACGCTGTAAATACAGGGTTTCCATATTATATGCCTCCAGAATTTCCACCTGACCATTATCTCTCAAAGCAGCCTATTTAAAACGACTTCCAGACTTGTAGATCAAAGCAAATCCTCTCAAATGGAGCAAATACACTTCCCTCATTAAAATGTACTGATCTGCTGCAGAGTACACTTGCCTGCAAATTGCCTCCCACACAGCTACCCAATCCTTCTTTCCCAGGTGACTAAAGCCTTCCAGAAAAATCCTGCTTCATTTCAAGACACCGAGTACCACGATCCAACTTTTCACACTTGTTTTTAATCCCTTTCTTGTCTGCTCTAACTTCTTCACTGTTTTTATTTCTCAGCTGCTGAAGGTTCCTATTGTACAGTCAAGCACACAGGATGATCCTGCCCACACATGCCAAACATGGCTGGGTCCCAACCTACTCTCCATCCTAGGACAACCTTCAGATAGCAGTCACCACATTAGCTTCAACCTCTACAACCAAGTCCCTTTTCCCCAAGCAACCACCCAGCAACTGCTCCTCACTCGCCAGCCCCCATGGCTCATTCCCATAGACCTCAAGGTTTGTCACCTCTTCTTTCCCTAGCTATGACCACATCACAGTGACCTTGTTGGCAAGCAGGCATTGTTAAGCCAATAAAAGTGCAGGCTTTGGGTTAAGCACAAGTTATCTGAGGGGCTGCAGTACCCTAGGGTGGCAGCCATGTCTGGCAATGCCTGCTGCAGGGAGTCACAGAAATGTTGCGGTTGGAAGAAACCTTTAAGATCATCGAGTTCAACCATTAGCCCAGCACAGCCAAGTCACCACTAAACCTGTGTCTCTCAGCACCCTTTTAAAATCCCTCCAGGGATGGTGACTTCACCATTTCCCTGGGTAGCCTGTTCCTGGGCTTCACAGCAGTTCTGGTGAAGAACATTTTTCAGTGTTCCAAGCTGGAAGAGACAAGGTAGTTCATGGGACAGTGAATTAAGATTTGCTCTGGCTGATTAAGGAAGATGGGCTAAAACTTTTCACTTAATATTCTTGGTGGACAGCAAACTATATAAAAACAGAATCAGAATCAACCAGGTTGGAAGAGAGCTCCAAGATCGTTCAGTCCAAACTATCACTCAGCCCTATCCAATCCACTAGACCATGGCACTAAGTGCCTCATCCAGTCTCTACTTGAAGATCCCCAGGGATGGTGACTCCACCACCTCCCTGGGCAGCCCATTTCATGACCTTGGGTTAGTACAACACAAATAAGGTTTAAGAGTAGAGTTGCAACCTTAGTGCCTTACATCCTGAGATGAACTAATAAATATTTCCTTAAAGGTCTGACTGCTGAAAAGTGGCTTTTCTGAAGCTCATAACAGTCAGGGTCAGGTCCTCTAGGAAGAGCTGGGACAGGAAACAACAGGGAC
Organism: Pogoniulus pusillus; assembly: GCF_015220805.1. Taxonomy (NCBI): domain Eukaryota; kingdom Metazoa; phylum Chordata; class Aves; order Piciformes; family Lybiidae; genus Pogoniulus; species Pogoniulus pusillus. The sequence goes on along the minus strand of NC_087273.1, from coordinate 36,025,746 downwards.
ATGGAAAATCACTGCTGCACTTGGTTTGCAAGCACATGCAGCTGACCTCAGTTGGATCCAAGTCACCAAAATCCTCTAAAAATCTTTAGTATCCTGAAGAGAAGCAGGATTAATGTCCCATGCCTGAAAGCAGGAAAGCAGCTGCATCATGACACATCTGTGAACATCAAACAGAGCTGTTTCCCCCAAACTCTTCCTTAGGGACAGAGCCACACAAATAGTTGCACCTACTACGTAAACAAACCCATTAATCTGTTTTTGGAGGGAGTACTTTTATTAGAGCAGTAAAATAAATGATGATGTCTCAGGTCTCAGGAGTCACAGGTCTTTTTGTTCTCCACACATTAATCGACACCAGTTAGCTAAGAATTTAAGTCAGGGCAATCCCAAGCACAAATATAGGCCAGGGGAGGAGTCAATCAAGAGTAGTCTCGAGGAGAAGGACTTGAAGGTGTCAGCTGCTGAAAAACTCACCATGAGCTGGCAGTGGTCACTGCAGCCCAGAAGGCAGCTGTGTGCTGGGCTGTATCAAAAGGAGTGTGACCAGCAGAGCAAGGGAGGGCAGTCTGCCCCTCTGCCCTGCTTTCATGAAACCCCATCTGCATTACTGTGTCCAGTTCTGGTGTCACCAGCATAAGAGGGACAAAGAACTGATGGAGGTCCAGAGGAGGATCACGAAGATGACCAGAGGGCTGGAGCACCTCTCCTATGGGGACAGGCTGGGAGAGCTGTGGCTGTTCTGCCTGGAGAAGAGAAGGCTCCGAGGAGACCTTAGGGCAGGCTTCCAGTGTCTACAAAAAAGCCAAGAAGGAGCTTTTTACAAGGGCTTGTAGTGATAGGATGAGAGGGAATGGATTGAAGCTTGAAGAGGGCAGATTTAGACTGGAGATTAGGAAGAAATTCTTTACAGTGAGGGTGGTGAGACACAGGTTGCCCAGGCAGGTCACTGGTGCCCCCTCCCTGAAGGTGTTCAAAGCCAGGTTGGATGAGTCCTTGAGCAACCTGGTCTGGTGGAAAATGTTGCTGCCCATAGCAGGGGATGGAACTAGACCTTTCCCACCCAAACCATCCTATGAATCCATTAGCCTGCACAACACCAAAACTCTGAGGTGATGGAAATGATAACACTACTCCAATATTTACTGGAAATTTTCTGCTCCTTCTGAGACAATCCAAAAGACTCATTCCCTGATCTTTTTCACTAGGAGGTAATTTTTGCTGTACTTAAATATTCATGGGCCATCCAAAAATAATCAAGTGACAAATAAATCATGATTCCTTGTTTTTTCTCTGTGAACAAAGCAAGGTAAGATGTAAGATTGCCCTCTACAACTACCTAAAAGGAGGCTGTCGTGAGGCTGGAGTTGGTCTCCCAAATTACTCATGATAGCACAAGAGGAAATGGCCTCAAGTTGCACCAGGGGAGGTTTAGGTTGTATGTTGGGAGGAATTTCTTTCATGGGCAGGTGGTCAGGCACTGGAACAGGCTGCCCAGGGAGGTGGTGGAGTCACCATCCCTGGAGGTGTTTAAAAGGAGAGTGGATGTGGCACTTGAGGCTATGGTCTAGTGATGAAGGCTGTTGGGATGAAGGTTGGACTGGCTGATCCTGGTGGTCCTTTCCAACTGTAGCTGTTCATGGTGGTTAGAAGTTGTGCTGAGGGATTTGGTTTAGTCAAGGACTTGTCAGTGTGAAACCAATGTTTGGACTCAATGATCCTGAAGATCTTTTCCATTCTAAGAAATTCTGTGATTCTGTACATAATGTAGAAATAGCCTGAGCTGGTAGCATGGAATCTTCACTACATTTTATACTGGTCTTGTGGGAATATTTTTACTTATCTATTCCCCAAGGTAACATGTTTAGGTTGAAAATAAAAGGAGGAACTGTATTCCTGTATAAAGCATTTAAAGGAACCACTAAAGCCAGCAGATGCAGATACACTACAGCTAAGTCTCAAAGCACTGCTTTCCAACTTTGTCCTACTAGAAGTTACAGCATGTTCTTGCGATTTCATTTTCCTTATTTTGGAAATAAACTTATTTATTGGTAGGTTACCTTAGAAACCTCCTCCCCCTTATAACTCTTACAAAAAAAAGGGTTTGTTGTTGTTGGTTTTTTTTTCAAGTAGCTAAAAAGTGGACTCGTTTCACTTTTCAGCTGCCTAAATTGGGAACAAATATTAGTGATGATTAAACAATGACATATCTCCACGAACAGCTCTTCATGTAGTTTGGATAGAGAACTTTTCCTCTAATTGCTTTACAAGCCACAGAAGTTCATGTGAGGTCAGGAACACAGTTTTTTTATTCTTTTAAAATTCCTTTCTGTCTCCCTTCCAGAGGCAGCATACAGTTAGCAGCTATCCTGTAAATCTCCCAGAAGCTGGGATGGAGAAGGCTCCCCTGTATTTTCTACTCCACCTATTTGCTCTCTTATTGTGTTGCAAAGCTGGAAACAGGAGCTCAGATCTAAAGGAAATAAGATTCATCTCCCTCAAGCCAAAACTTTTGCTATGGTTCTCCTGAGCTCCAGGAGCAACAAGGAGCAACAGCTACAAATTGGAACATAGAAGGTTTTACCTCAACATGAGGAGAATTTTCTTTACTGTGAGGGTGGCAGAGCACTGGAACAGGCTGCCCAGAGAGTTTTCTTCTCTGGAGACTTTCAAAACCTGCCTGGATGTGTGAACTACCCTAGGGGATCCTACCTTGGCAGGGAGGTTGGACTCGGGTGACCTCTGGAGGTCCCTTCCAACCTCTGAAGTTCCGTGACTCTGTGATTCAGGAGTGTTAAGTGCTCTTATCCAGAACACAGGTTACACCTGTTTGATTAGCCTGATTTAGAGAAGTGGCAAATGCTACACATTTTCATAGTTCTGCCACTGTGGGTATGAAATAAAAGCCATTGCTTCCGTTCTGTATCTCAGTTACTACCTCTTCCCTCACTCAACCAAAAAAATATAAGTAAACACCTCTGCTGCAAGGACAGGCTGAGGGAGCTGGGGTTGTTCAGCCTGGAGAACAGAAGGCTCTGAGCAGACCTAATGGCAGCCTTCCAGTTCTTGAATAAAGCCACATGGAGGCTAGAGAGGGACCATTTACAACACCCTGCAGTGATAGGATGAGAGGCAGTAGCTTCAAAGTAGAGAAGAGTAGATTTAGATTGGATGTTAGGAGGAAGTTCTTTACCATGGGTGATCAAACACTGCAACAAATTGACCAGGAAGGTAGTTGAGCTGCCATCCTCTGAGCCTTCCTGTGCTTGACTTTGCCATTGATTCCTCTACCTTCCCCCCCGAAGCAGCGCAGGGAGATGTGGAGTGGGGGCCGTGGTCAGCTCATCACATGTCTCTGTTGCTCCTTCTTCCTCATGGGGAGGACTCCTCACACTCTTCCCTGTGTGAAGTCCCTCCCATGAGAGACACATCTCCATGGTCTCCAATGTAAGTCCTTCTCATGGACTGTAGTTCTTCAATACCTGCTGCAGTGTGGGTCCCTTCCAAGAGATGTAGTCTTTCAAGAAGATACTGCTCCAGTGTGGGTACCCTACGGGCTCTTGACTCCTGCCAGCAAACCTGCTCTAGCGTGGGTTCTTCCCTGCAGGAGGTCACAGGTCCTGCCAGAGTGGGCTTCCCATGGGGTCACAGTTTCCTTCAGACATCCACCTGCTCTGGTGTGTGGTCCTCCATGGGCTGCAAGTGGACAGCCTGCCTTGCTATAGTCTTCACCAGACTGCAGAGGAATCTCTACTCTAGAGAATCTCTTCCCCTTCCTTCTTCACTGACCTTTGTTCTGCAGAGTTGTTTCTCCTGCATATTCTCTCATTGCTGGGCCAAAGGTTGGACAGGATTATCTCTGACTTTGCATACAACCCAATATATATTCTGTGATGATCTCACTCCTGTTCTTCAGGCTGTTGTTGTGCAGCAACATTTTTCCTTCTTAAATACATTATCACCATCACTGCTGGGCTCAGCTATAGCCAGTGGCAGGTCCATCTTGGAGCTGGCTGGCATTGATTCCATCAGACATGGAAGGAGCATCTAGCAGCTTCTCACAAAAGCCACCTTTGTAGAACCCCTGCTACCAGAACCTTGCCAGACATATTTAACAGAAGGGTTTTCTCAGTGTACTATGCCTGTCTCTGCCATCCAGATACCATCCTGACATCTGATGACAAACCACAACCAGATCCATCAGCCTGCAGCCAGAGGTGCTGAGCATGGCAGCAGTGGGGAGCAGCAGGATGCTGAGCTGCTACAGGGTGGACAGGCAGCAACACATTCCGAGAGAGGTGACCAGGGTGAAGGCCTCTAACCTTCCACTTTCTCCACTCGCCACTAAGCTGTGAGGAAGGCTTTTCCCATGCAGTGCCTGGGGGATGACCAGAGGGACAGCAGGAGGATAGCCACAGAGATGGCATCCCAGGTGAAGAGAGGCTCAGTTGAGCTCCTCCCTCACACAGAAAGCTTCTGGGGGCGTTGGAGGCGTGTGTGTGGCTGCTACGCTGGCTGCAACAGATGCCACAAATCCGATTAGCTTATCAGCGTGCCGCTGGGTTTTGTAGTGTAAGCCACGTAAAGAAACAGGAGAATGGCAGTTGTAAAAGTTTATATTTAGCCATGTAAAACCTGGAATTTAACAGGATCAAGTGAAAGATGCTTTTGGAGCTCCAAGACTCTTGCAAGCCTCCACAGTCTGCACTTGGTGCAAACGTTCTTGGACACTCAGATTAAGGCAATTTAAATGTCAGAGTTCTGCTCCTGTGTCCATTAGGTTCTAGGTATTTTCTCATTAATTCAAGACTTGTACATATGGAGTCTGAGACAAACTTTCCCAGCACTGATACTTTGACTGGGTTCTGCTTTAAATTTAACTTTCTCCATAACTCAAGTGCTGAGGATGAAGGGGGAAAAGAAAAGCAAGGTTATATAATGACCAACACACTCATCAGAGAGCTATGAATCTGGTCAAAGGGAGAAAATAATTTTACCCTGTGGTCGCTCCTGACACACCAGATTGGGTATTTCTACAGCCTACCATCACAGAATCACACAATCACACAGAGCGTTAGGCGTTGGAAGGGACCCCTAAAGGTCATCAGGTCCAACATTCCAGCCAAAGCAGGGTCACACACAGGCCATACAGGAATGCATCCAGACAGGTTTTGAAAGTCTCCAGAGAATGAGAATCCACAAATCTCTGGGCAGCCTGTTCCAGTGCTCTGCCACCCTCACAGTAAAGAAGTTTCTCCTCATGTTGAGGTGGAACTTCCTTTGTTTCACCTTTTAACTGTTGTTCCTTGTCCTATTACTGGGCACCACTGAAAAGTGGCTGGCACCTTCATCTTGACAGCCACTCATCAGGTATTTACAGACATTAATAAGGTCCTCTCTCAACTTTCTCTTCTCAAGACTAAACAGCCCCAAGTCTCTCAGTCATTCTTCATAAGAGACATGTTCAAGATCTCCAGTCACCTTCACTCTCTCCAGAGAGTTTTGGGGAGTCCAAAACTGGACACAGTATTCCAGATGTGGTTTCACCAGGGCAGAGAGGAGTTGGAGGACCACACCTGCTGGACACACTTTTCCTAATGCACTGCAGGATGCTGTTGAGCCTTCTTGGCCACAAGTCTGTTCCATGCTGCCCCATGGATAACTTGCTGTCCACTAGTACTCCATGGAGCTGCTTTCCAGCAAGACTACCCTTAGTCTTTACTGATGCCTGGTGTTGATCCTCCCCAGACACAGGACTCTAAGTTTGCCCTTATTGAACTTCAGGAGGTTCCCCTTTGCTTAACACTCTCCAGCCTGCCCAGATCTCATTGGATGGCAGCACAGCCTGGCAGGCTGTCAGCCATGCCTCCCAGTTTTGTATCACTGGTGAGGGTCTACTCAATCCCTTCATCCAGGTCATTGATGAAGATATAGAACAAATCTGGACCTAGTACTAATCCCTGGGCAACACCACTGGCCACAGGCCTCCAACTGGATTCTCTGCTGCTGACAACAACCCTCTGAATTTTTGTCATGCTTACCTTACAAGAGCATCCCTGAATCCCCAAACAAGCTGGTACTACTGTACCCAGTAGTTTCTTAATCTCTCCGAGCCTTTAAATCACATCTGATTATCTTTCTGTGAGATACACATGGTAGCTCAACAGAATGTAACCCAAGAGTGAAAAGCTTTTAGTATGGAGTGAAGAAGAAACCATCTGCTTCTTAAGAATTTATAGTAATACTATACCAAATGTATAATAAAAGTGATAAACAAGCAGAATGAATAAACTTGAGGGAATGACACCTGGGGCTTCAAGGTGAACAATGAGAATAAAAATAAAAGGCACTCTTATGCTATGCAATAAATCAAGTAGGCAGTAGGAAGATGAATTTAAGTCAAACAAACTACCTTTTACTGCAGTTAAAACAACAAAAAAAAAGTATTTATTTTCCATTACTCTGCAATGCAAGACTCAGGGCCTTAGAGAAACAAAACTATTCTAAAAAGCTTCCTGTATGATTTCGTAGAAGTATTGCATGGGCAAGCTCAATTTTTAGAGCCTGACCTTAAACTGGAATCTTAACTCAGTCTTCAACGGAGGAGGTTGCAAACTGGTGGTACAAGAAATCCAGAACAGTGAGTGATGATTTGGCTCAGTGCCTCCAATTATTGCTGCTTTGCTTATGTCTATTAAAAACACTCTTTACCCCCAAATGGCTACCAAGTGTGGCTGTAAGCTGTGAAAACAAACACTTTAAAGTGTACTTAATGCAGAAATTATGGGGTAAAGTACCAGGTAAGACACTCAGGAGAGAAGGAAGCCTGCTCAGTTACCTCTGCCACAAACAAGTGTGGTCTCTTGATAATCAGCCTCTTGTTTATGAGACCAAAGTGTCCCCTATGGCTCAGCCAGCTCTGCTTCTTCAGCCTTTATGAAATGTTCCGCCTAACAAGGGAGCTGTTTTGCTGTAGGTTTACAAAATGCAGCTGCTCAAGCTTCTAATGCCCACAACAAAGACAGGCAAACAGAGTAACCATTTAAAAACAAAAGCAGAACACACGACTGGAATTACTTCAGCAGCAGTGGCATCAAAACCTTCATTAGCACCCAAGCAACAGCAGGAGAAACATTGAAACCAGGCAGGAGAGGTCAAACTGGCACATAAAGGCCCTGCTTGACAGTAGGGTTCAGATGTTTCTAAAGCACCAGCACTTACCACAGGTGAATTAAACAGAAACCTTCAGAGAAAGTACAACCTCCACCCCCCACAAGGTATTTTCTGTTGTAATTTGTGGGTGTGCAATAATCAATGCAATTACTTTGCTAGTTAGTGATTCATTCTGATAGGCAAAGCAGGGCTTGCAACCCTCCTTTGAAACCTAACTTTGGATCTACCAAAGAAAGTTACAGTATAATATATGCAGATCTACCTTCTCTCCCTGCTCAATGGACTTATTTTGCCTTTTTCAGGCTGGAGGCAGCAACCTTGAAGCAGGGGCAATCTCCCCACTAAGCATTATGTCAGTGCAGTTGAACTGAACACAGGTGGATGATGGCAAACACCACCCTCACAGAAGACACTGGTGATGTGCCATCCTGTATTCCATGAGAACAAAACAAGTTCACTAAGTTCTAGGAGAATCTTACCCAACATGGAGACATAAGGAAAGAAGCTGGGGAATGAAGCAGCATTTATAAAGGTATAAAAGCACCATCTGCCACATGTCACCACACCTAGACAGCACACATATGAATGGAGGAGCTGATGATGATGTTCAAGAAACAGGAAAGCAGCCAGCACAATACATTCTACAGCCCTTTCCTGAGCTATTTTTGTGCCTTGATTTTCATAGAATCATGGAATGGTCTGGGTTGGAAGGGACGTCCAAAGGTCACCTCATCCAAGCCCCTCTGCAGTCAGCAAGGGCATCCTCAACTGGATCAGGCTGGCAGAGCTCTGTAGAGCCTTACCGTGAATATCTCCAGGGACGTGCCCCAACCACCTCCCTGAGCAACCTGTTCCAGTGTTCCACTACTCTCATAGTAAAGAACTTGTTCCTAACATCCAGTTTAAATCTACTCTTCTGCAATTTCAAAGCATTGCCCCTTGTCCTATCACCACAGGCCTTTGTAAACAGTCTCTCTCCAGGCCTTCTCCTCTGTAGGCTGCACAACTCCAGCTCTCTCAGCCTGTCCTTGTAGCAGAGCTGCTCCAACCCCCTGATCATTTCCATGGCCCTCCTCTGGTCCATGTCCTTCCTATATTGAGGACTCTAAACCTGGTCACAGCACGCTGGGTGAGGTCTCACCAGGGCAGAGCAAAGATTTTGAAGCTCTTACTCTATACTACATTTCCAAGAAGTGTGTACAGTTAAGGTATCAGCCTGATTGCCTTAGCAGCTCTATTTCTGTCTGCTAGAAAGACATTCCACATGCCTTCTATCTCACTTCGTAGAAACCAACAAGTTCACTTTCAGAGACTACAGAGCTCATCTAGAAAAAAAACCTGGGAAATGTTATTAAAACATTTTTCAAACTCACAAGTGTCAAATACTAAAAAAACAACAACAACAACAACAGAAGGTCTGAAAGTTCTTGAGATCACACTAACAAAAGCAAAAATAAAACCATGGCTTTGTGCTTTCACAATATTTTGAGGTCAGCACTGTGGGTAAGATAGGCTTTGAAGATAAAATTGCATTGTAAGTCAAAGAGCAGTTCCATGGGTCTTTTTATTTCACTACTTATTAAATAGTGGCTTCCCCCCCCCCTCTTTTTCTCCCTGAGCTAGACAATGAAGCTTTTATCATCCTTAAAACAAAACCCTCTGATTCAATCTTCTGGTTTCCATTTCAACTTTCAGTCTGCCATCACAAATCCTTGAATGCTGCTGCCTACTTTCTGTTTTGAAGGGGCCATCAAGCTCTCTACTAAAGAAAGTAGGAGAAATAATTAAAGGGAATTACTTAGTGTACAGCGTGCATTAAAGATGTGTAGTGCCAAGGATACAAAGCTCATGAACATTCTTTTTCTCGAAGGTATTTTGGTACCCTTCCTTATGTACCTTTGTACTTGTGGAGAATCTCCCTTGCGAGGAAAGGCTGAGGGACCTGGGGCTGTTTATCCCGGAGAAGAGCAGCCTGAGAGGGGATCTTATTGGTGCTGATCGGTAGCTGAAGGACAGGTTTCAAGAGGATGGGGCCAGATTGTGCCGTCTAGCAACAGGACAAAGGGCAGGGGGCACAAACTGGAACCCAGGAGGTGCCATGAAAGAAAATAATCTTTCCTGTGAGGGTGGCAGAGCACTGGAACAGGCTGCCCAGACAGGTTGTGGAATCTCCTTCTCTGGAGGCATTCTGAACCCACCTGGACTTTGTGATCCTGGGCAAGCTGCTCTGGGTCATCCTGCTTTCAGCAGGGGATTGGACTAGATGATCTCCAGAGATCACTTCCAACTCCCACCATTCTATGACTGTTTTGTCTGTGTTAAGACCTCTCCCTGAAGGCACATAAAGCTCTTAATTTAAAAAGAAGAACCAATTCTGAAGTTATCTGTGAAATCAACAACAGGTGGTTTACACAACCCTACAACATTGTTGCCCTTTGCATTTCTGCAGCTCTTTTGAAAAGGTAAGCATTGGTATAATTCCCTTGAGAATTTATGTGGGAGCAACAGGTGATGACAAAGCACAAGAGAAATCTGCAAGTGCTGACCAGTATAGGAAACTTGATGGTCACGACCAAACAGCAGAATCTCCAAAGTTTGGCAACAGGCAATTTATCAATATGATCAAGATGCTGATTGAAGAGGTAATTGCCTTGGTGGAGCACTCAGCTCTCAAACAGGAGAAATTACAGAGAACCACATAATCCAGTGTCAGCTGTACTGGGAGATGATTGCTTGCTCTTTATTTACTAAATCAGTGACAGCACTGCAAAAGTGTACAGACCCTGTAGGTCAAAATGTGAATCTGTGTCTAATTAGGCAAGACTAGGCAGAGTAGTGATTGTTTAGAGGAAAGGACATCAGCTTTATGACCGCTTCTAGTTCTGCTGCCACATAACTCATAGAATTACAGAATCAAAGAATCGTAGAATCAACCAGGTTGGAAGAGACCTCCAAGATCAGCCAGTCCAACCTAGCACCCAGCCCTGTCCAGTCAACCAGACCATGGCACTAAGTGCCTCAGCCAGGCTTTTTTTAAACACCTCCAGGGACAATGACTCCACCACCTCCCTGGGCAGCCCATTCCAATGGTAAATCACTCTCGCTGTGAAGAAGTCACTGTAACGTCCAGTCAGTGAATAGGTACAAAACGCCCAGCAAAGGGACTGTTGTGAAAGTGACAAGTACTGCTGTAACCTCTAAGGAACCGACTGCCCTTTTACACTTGGCACTGGTAAGGCCACACCTCAAACAAGAAACTGAGTTCAGGGCCACTCACTAAGGACATTGAAGTGCCAGAGTGTGACCAAAGAAGAGCAATGAAAATGATGAGGGCTGTAGCATAAGGTTTTTAATACCTCCTGGGGATCTCCACAGAAACATTTGAGGAGCAGCTGAGTGAACTGGGGTTGAGAAAAGGAGGATGAGTGGAGACCTCTTTGCTCTCTACAGCTCCCTGACGGAAGGCTGGAATGAGGTGGGGGTTGATCTCTTCCCTCAAGTAAAAAGCAATAGGACAAGAGGAAATGGTCTCATGTTGTGCCAGGGGAGACTTACGTCAGGTATATTAGGAAATATTCCTTCCCTAAAAGGGTTGTTAAGCCCAGGAAAGTCGTGGAGTCACCATCCCTGGAAGGATTTAAAAGCCACGCAGATGTGGTGCTGCAGGACGTGGTTACTTGGCAGTGCCAGGTTAATGGTTGGACTTGGTCTTAAAGGTCTCTTCCAAGCAAAATGATTCTATGATTCCGTAAGACATGTATTATTAACTGGAAAACTTCAGTCATTTCATAGCAAGAACTTTGATCAAGATGTCTTTTTCCCAACACAAGCCAATAGTAATTTGCATGCTGTAACATGGCGGAGAGGGATCTGAATCCCCTGGGGGTTTACATCTCGAGCACCGTATCAGATCACATCTTGCATTAGCTGTACAGGCAGGCAGTCAGCTTCTTCCATGCCATGATGCACTCTGGCACATATCAGTACAAAAGAAAGGGAGCTCCTCTGGTGGATTATTATTCCACTGAGCAATGAAAATCACATGGTTAATTCTTGCCTGCTGCTTTGGAGATAGAAAGCCAAATATGCACTCTGTCACCTTTGAATGTCGAGAACTCCATACCCTAGGCAAGTTACTCCTGTGGTGCTCTCAGCCCTTCTTACACGCCTGCCCTGGTGTTCCTTACTCAGACAGTGGGGATACCCCCAGGGAAGTCAGATGGCTGGAGTCAAAAGCTGAGGGATGTGGTTCTCCCTGTCCCCAGGCAGCTCTTCTGCCCACAGGGAACCAGCTCCTGCTGCTTCTGTAAATACAACTTCATAGTGAAGACAATCATCGAGCAAGCTGGAAAAACACCAGCCCGCAGCTTGCAGCTCTTCAATACAGAAAGTTTCTACTACTCACAGTTTCGACTGTTTTCCTTAAACCAGTTTTGAAGGTCATACATCAAGGAACTATTTCATGCTCTAGTAGGCACTTTATGATTTGTAAGTGATTTCCTACCAGACAAGTGGTTTGCAAGGACCCAGAACTCTCATTTCCTTTTATAGATTTGATTCGGAAATAAATGCTGGCAACATCATGTGACTAACAGGCAGCATCCACAACTTGAGCAGCTCTCCTAATTAAATTGGAAAGCTATGGAAAAGTCAGCCACTGCTGCCAGATCTGTTTAGCCTCCTACTCCTCTGCACAAGCTTTATCTAAATTCTTCAGCTTTATCTTTCCTCTTTGACACTTTTTCCTGTCCTCATCCACGTGCAAAAACTGGACGAGTTTCAACACAGCAACTTGTACACTCTGAAACATTTAGAACAGTAGGAAAAGGAAATGAAAGTCTTTATTGTATCTCTGTGACTAAACTACACAGAGTTTCAGCAACCAAACGCTTGGAAATGAACAACCACAACTGCAGATATACCAATGAGGATTCCAAAGGAAAAATGTTTTGCCTTTTCTATCCAACAGCTTTTGCCTTGAAGGCCTGTTCTGGGAAAAAAACTGTGCATAGAGCTACAGGAACTAGGAATTTGACTTTCTGAAAGTAGCATCCTGTAAGGGAATCCCAATGTTTGAAGGCAAGTGCCATGATAGATGCCCAGCTGCTGCATCTCATGATTCAGTAAGACTGAGCTGTCTCACAAGTACCACAGGTTCTTAAGTAAATCTTAGCCCCATTTTATATAGAACCACAGACTAGTTTGGATTGGAAGGGACCTTCAAAGGTCATACAGTCCAACCCTTTCTGCAGTCAGCAGGGACATCCTCCACTAGAACAGGTTCCTCAGAGCCCCATGAAGCCTGACCATGAATATCTCCAGGGAAGGAGTCTCAACTACCTCCTTGGGCAACCTGTTCCAGTGTTCCACCACCCTCACGGTAAAGAACTTTTTCCTAACATCCAATCTAGATCTGCTCTTCTCTATTTGGAAGCCAATGACTCTCATCCTATCACTGCAGGTTTTTGTAAACAATCCCTCTGCATCCTTCTTGAAGGCCCTCTTCAGCTACTGGAAGGCTGCTATTAGGGCTCCCCAGAGCCTTCTCTTCTCCAGGCTGAATAAAGTCAGCACCCTGAGCTTGTCTTTGTAGCACATGTACCCCAACCCCTTTATCATTTTTGTGGCCCTACTCCAGACCTGCTCCATGAGGTCTGTGTCCTTGTGTCAAGTGATGGATGCAGTACTCCAAATGAGGAGTAATTTTCAGCATTGTCCTCGTGCCAGACCCCATGACCCTAGTGCTGACGAGCCCCAGAAATCAACTTTTCTGGAGTAATTCACAATAAATTCAGACAGTGACTTCAGAAATGTAGAATTTAAGTTCCTAGTGTCTAGTTCTTCATTTCCATTCTGCAAAGGATGTCATTTTGAAGAACATCTTATTATGTATACTGGAGAAAGAATGTATATACACTACCAAATAAAACTGCTGAGACATCAGAACCTAAGTATTTGTTACTAGCCTATGTTCTTGCAGAAATTTATTAGAATTCCACCAAAATCTGTATCTCTAGGAACAGGAATCTCTCTCTGTATGAACACAGATTACCAAAGACAATGAACAACTGGTGGATGGGAAATTCTGCTGCAATTTCAGAGCTGAAAGTTGTTAAGAATAAGCAGCTTACTGGTATGTAGATGTTTCCAGGGTACCCAAAAAAAATGACTTTATATACACTAAGATAACATCTTCCCTTCCTTCCTTCTTTCCCTCCTTCTTTACTTCCCAGTATTTATTTACTATTCCCTGCAGGTTATTTCTCACTTCAAATGCAATCTAACATGGAAGCTGCTGATCAATATTGTAAACAGATAATTAGTGTCTTGTGACTGCCAAAGAACTGTTACTGAATCTCAATGCATGATGTTGAAGCAGGGACATGAGATAAAATAATTGAATTGAGTGAAATAATAAGACCAAGTAATTCCCTTAGCTTGAAAGGCAAATATAGCCAGAGCTCCTTAAACAGAAAATGATTCACGCTTGTCACAGCAATGCTAGGAAATACAGTTCTTTGGATTAATTAAAATCAAACTGCCACCAACTGAAGCAGAACAGAACCAGAGAGTTTGAAGTCATTGATACATGACTCTCCCCACACTTGTAGCAACTGAGACAAGACTTCTAAGCAAGTCTCCAAGAGGCCTCCGTGAACCTTCTTGTCCAGCTTTCTTCAGACACTACCGGTGCCATAGAGCTTGTCAGAGCCACCACAGGGCCATCAGCAAGCTCCATGAAAGATGGTTGGTTGTACTCAAATGTAAGCTGCTGGTTGCTGCACTGGCAGAAGGAAAACATGAACTAACTTAATTCAGTTGGATTTGGAGAGGAAACCACAGGTACAGATGTTTGAATTGGCAGCAAGGCCTCGAAATAATGCAAAGACAATTTGGACAAGGACTCTGTTTGCCTTCTGTTTCAGCCCCAAACAATCCAATCCTAGAATGAAACAGAGAAATAACTTCCTCCAGCAGCAATCACTCTACATCTCTAGAGAATCTCCATTCCACAGGTTTTTCAGATGTCTTGCTTATTGTGAATGACTAAAAGAGAAGATAAAGCTGCTTTACAAATCCATACAGGCTATTCCCAACTCTTTAAAGACCTCCTTGAAGACTGCTAGGAGCAGGAGAATTGCAGAGTACAGCCTTTGAGCAGCCATAAACTTTTTGAGAACTGAAGATACAAAATCATCAGTAGGTACTTTTAATTAAACAAACAAAGACATCCCAAACATCTCTTCCTCTCTCTGTGTTCACTGATCCACTGGTTATTGATGCAAAGTGTTTTTCATTTTCTAAGTTGAAATGCATTTCAGTAGTGAGGGAGTCTTCATCATTATTTCCATGAATGTCTATTTCTGCAGTTAAACCAGAAAATGTAAACACCAGAAGCTAAATTATCAGGTTTGGCAAGTTGTCCCTACAGGCTGAGGGATGATGTGATTGAGAGGAGCCTTGCGGAGAAGGACTTGTAGGTACTGGCAGCTGAGAACCTGGGCATGAGCCAGTAATGTGTGCTCACAGCCTAGAAAAGCCAACTGTGTCCTGGGCTGCATCCAAAGCAGTGTGGGCAGCAGGTGGAGGGAGGGGATTCTGCCCCTCTGCACTGCTCTGGTGAGACCTCATATGCAGTGCTGGGTCCAGCATTGAAGTCCTCAGCATAGGAGAGACATGGACCTGTTGGAGCAGGGATAGAGGAGGCCACAAAGATGACCCAAAGACTAAAACATCTCTACCATAAAGACAGGCTGAGAAAGCTGGGGTTGTTAAGTCTGGAGAAGAGAAGGCTCTGGGGAGACTTTCCTGTGGCCTTTCAGTACTTCAAAGGGCTGATGAGAAAGATAGGGACAGACTTTTGAGCAAAGCCTGTTGTGACAGGAAAAGGAAAGAGCTAAGAAAGGGAAGATTTAAACAGTGAGAGTGCTGAAACCATGGCCCAGGTTGCTTAGAGAGGTGGCAGAAGTCCCATTTCTGGAAACATTGCAGGTCAGGTTGAATAGGGCTCTGAGCAACCTGATCTAGTTGAAGATGCACCTGCTCAGTGCAGGGGTCCTTGAGTATAAGACTTTAAAAGGTCCCTTCCACCCCAAGCCATTCTGTGATTAACACTGCATAGTAGTTTGATTGAAGTGCAGAATAGCAACATTTAAAGCAAACAATACATTTTGAAGTACAAAAAGGAAAAGTTGTTTTATTTCCAGAAAACAAAAAGAAAAGGTCAACACCTAGGAGAACTTAAGAGTCTTCTCTCTATCAGTCACACTAAATGTAGAACACATTTGGTTAAACAGAAATGCCTCATGTACACTTAGAATCATAGAAACAACCAGGTTGGAAGAGACTTCCAAGATCAGCCAGCCCAACCTAGCACCCAGCCCTATCCAGTCAACTACACCATGGCACTAAGTGCCTCAGCCAGTCTCTTCTTGAACACCTCCAGGGACTGTGACTCCACCACCTCCCTGGGCAGCCCATTCCAATGCCAATCACTCTCTCTGCCAACAACTTCCTCCTGACATCCAGACTAGACCTCCCCTGGCACTACTTGAGACTGTCTTCTCTTGTTCTATTGGTGGTTGCCTGGCAGAAGAGACCAACCCCCACCGGGCTACAGCCTCCCTTCAGGTAGTTGTAGGCAGCAGCCAGGTCACCCCTGAGCCTCCTCTTCTCCAGCCTAAACACCCTCAGCTCCTCATAGGGCTGTGTTCCAGGCCTCTCACCAGCCTTGCTGCCCTTCTCTGGACATGTTCCAGTACCTCAACATGTCTCTTGAATTGAGGAGCCCAGAACTGGACACAGTACTGAAGGTGTGGCCTCATCAGTGCTGAGTACAGGGGAAGAACAACCTCCCTCATCCTACTAGCCACACTGTTCCTGATACAGGCCAGGATGCCTGTTTCTCTCTTGAAGGTGTGGCTCCCTTATCTACCTTTTATAGATCGAGCTTCATTTTAAATGCAATATATTTTAACTAACCATACACTTGATACACATTTTAAAGCTATTTATAGATAACCACATGACAGGTTCGCTTTGTAATCTGAGGAAATTCGCTTCAAAACTTCCCTTTCATTATTTGATTTGCACAGGATTACACTTTGGAACTGCATTCGTGCTGCACTTAAAGCAGGAACTAAATAATAAAGCCTTTTGCCTATTATCCTCTTGTTAAGAGTGCCCAAAGGTTTTGTTATGTGACACTGGAATAAGTTGTGGATAAAGAGCAGAGTGATCTTCACTCACATGAAAATAACGATCCACAGGATGGAGTTTTGTGACTTCTCCGTTACTAAAGGACACTCACACCCCCTATATAAGCAATGATTTTTGTCTCTCAGACATTACTGTAATGAAGTTAATTCTCTAACATGTTTGTTGACTTGTTACAAATTGTCTTGAGATCCGGTACACAACAAGTAAATCATTAATTGGATCTTCAGTGCACTGAAGATTCCTACAAGTTCCTAGTTTTGTAATGTTTACAGACTGGTATTTGGCTCTGCCCTTCAGTGATTCAAGTGGCAAGTAACAGGAGAAGAGGAAATGGCCTCACGTTGCTCCAGGGGAGTTTGGATATTAGGAGAAACATCTTTCCCAAAAGGGTTGTCAAGCCCTGGAACAGGCTGCCCAGGGAAGTGATGAAGTCACCATCTCTGGAGGGATTTAATGGAAGTGTAGATGTGGTACTGAAGGAAATGGTTTAGTGATGGAGTTGGCAGTGCTGGGTTAAGGGTTGGATGTGATGATCTTAAAGGCCTCTTCCAACCAAAATGCTTCTATGATTCTATCAGAAGAGGTGTGGGGGAGCTGCTTGATTCCTCCCCAGTTTCTTCTCAAGGAAAGGCAGTTATGGACACTTCTTTTCAGGACAGTCTTGCATTGTTGCAACAACAACATCTTAAAAGCAGGCACTGGCCAAGTACCACTGTTGGCTTTTGGTGACCAGATTGGCAGAACTGCCCTCTGCACCCAGCCTGGGCAGCACACTGGTCTGCCCTGAACAACTACCAAAAGCTTAGTGAACAAACTGGATTCTTCCAACAGCATCTGAGTACAACAGCAGTCTGAAACTGCTGCTGATGGTGGCTGATTGATGGACAGCTATCAACACCTTCTTTCTATAGCTCTGGTAGAAACAAGAGGGCAATCATATTGCTCCAGCTGATCAACAACAGCTACAGAATCCTGCCTACGGAACGAGAAAATGTAGGTGTGCAAGGAAACCTTAAAATAGCATAAATAAACAGAGTTGTCTACTGTCAATAATTGCTCTGTGATGGTATATGTTTGTTATACACTTAGAAATTACAGGTCAGTGCTGATAGTCCCTAACTGCACAATTACTGCCTGGCTTCATCACCAGACATGGCACGAGCTGGTAAAGAAACAATCTGAATTATCAGGAGAATACTGCAAAGTGGCTTCCTTTAGAAACAAGCAACAAGGTAAACACATCTGCTTCTGCTGAAGCAAGCCAGCCAGCAGGACTCCAGGTTTTGGGCAAAGTAACAGGCAGCCAGAAAAAAAAAAGATGGTTTTGTATTTGCCACCTTTCAATTATATACATCATAAAGGCTCGTTCTAAGCTAAATGCCAAAGGTGAGATGGCTACGTGAACTGACTTCAGCAAAAAGATTAAGTGGCTCCTGTCAACTGCCTTCAGGTAAAGTTCAACAAACTAAACACTTCCAAAAGGAAAATTGTATTAAGTTTCTAAAAGGTCTGTAGACAACAACAGCAAAAGGCACCCTTTTGACAGAAAAAAAGGACTACAAAGGTATGATACCATTAAATGAATGCAAGATATGATGTGATATCATTAAATGAATGCAAACTTTGAGATTAAATAGATATGGCATCCTGGGGGGGGGTGTATTAGAAGGAGTGTGGCAGTAAGTTGAGAGAGGTTCTCCTCCCCCTCTATTCTGCCCTGGTGAAGCTGCATCTGGAATATTGTGTCCAGTTCTGGGCCCCTCCATTCAAGAGGGACCTCAGGAACTGCTTGAGAGAGTCCACTGCAGAGCCACGAAGATGCTGAAGGCAGTGAAACATCTTTCTTATGAGGAGAGGCTGAGAGAGCTGGGGCTCTTTAGCTTGGAGGAGAGGAGACTTAGAGGTGACCTCATTCATGCTTATAAGTATGTGAAAGGTGAGGGTCAGGGAGACAGACCCAGGCTTACTTAGTGATGTCCAATGACAGGAAAAGTGACAATGGCTGCAAGGTGGAGCATAGGAGGTTCCACATGAACATAAGCACAAACTTTTCACTGTGAAGGTGACAGAGCTGTGGAACAGGCTGCCCAGAGCGGTTGTGGAGTCTGCTTCTCTGGAGACTTTCAAACTCTAGGATCACTCCAGGTGATCCTGCTCTGGCAGTGGGGTTAAGCTTGATGATGTTTCTAGGTCCCTTCCAAACATTAGCATCCTGTGATTCTGTGATCTTTGTTAGGTAACAACCACAAGAGTAAGTTTTTTAATGTATTAAAAAAACAAGGAAACAAGAACGTTTACAGCAGAGTTGTAAATTATCTTCTGTTTGTTGGCTTTTTGTTTTTCATTTTGGAAGCAAAGATGACAGAACCATAGAAGCCTTGCTATAATCACTGCACCTGATTGGTGTGTGAGACATTTCTTGCTGTGTAAGCTCCAAACCCTTGATCTAGATGATCTCCAGAGCTCCCTTCCGACCCCTACCATTCTGTGAGCTTTTAATAGCATTATTCAAAAACAAAGTGTGATGATGATGGTGGAGAAACTCCTTTGGCCAGAACAGACAGCTGTGCTACCTTGACCCATCAACACAGAGACGCTGGCAAGCACAGATGAATTGAATTTAAGAGCTATCATTCAGCTGGCATCACATTTTCCCATACCATGCTCCCTGTGGCTAGGTGTTATGAAGGGGACTAGCTGAAACCTGAGCTTGGGGTAAAATGCAATGAGGCCGATTTAAAAGTTACTAAATAGTTATTAATATACAAAGATAATTCCCCCCAACTTTTTTACAGCTCTCCACACAAGTTCTTGGATGCAGTAAGCAGAACTATGTTATAGAATGTCTCTTTTAGAAGTGTCCTTTGATAGGGAGCTTGGCAGCTTCATTCGCTGCTTGTGAGGTGCATTAAAACCCTTTAGCAGCTGGAACAGAGAGTTCAGAATACTCACTGGGCCTGATGGCTGTGGCCCAGAACACAGGCAGGGAAATGTCCAGCACAAGTCCTGTGGAGAATTCCACCTGGGCTGCAACGTGGAGTCAGCTGCTGCTGAGGCGGCTGAGGCGTTTTGAGGCGGTTTGAGGCGGTTTGAGGCGGCTGAGGCGAGGGGTGGGCGAGCAGCAGGTGAGCGAGGAACAAAGGAGCAGGCAAGCAGCTCACTCCCCTGTTCACCTCCATGTACAGGACAATGGCCGAGGCCAATGGTCTCTCTGGCCACACAGGCACCCACTCACCTCTGGCAGTCACCCAGGTAGACCCAAAATGGCAGAACCCACAGGTGTTGTCTTTCTAAAATGGAGGCGCATTCGCCTTGCACGTGACAGGGGCGTGGGCCCTGTGAAGCCCCCCTCGGGCGACCGGATTAAACCGGACTGGGTTGCCTGGGTCTCTTTGTCCTGTTTTCCCGCCTCTGGCTGCCATGCAGACAGGCAGGTAAATATGTGTGGACAAGACAGGACATGCTCAAGCCCATTTTCTGCCCTTTGGGACTGCTCACCACACTGGGATGAAATGGTTGTCACACGATGCAGTGAGATGGTGACACTGATCAAGGCCCCTCAGCAGTCCTACATCCTGCAGTCTGGGTTTTCTATTTACACAGTGGCTTTTTAGCACAGTATCACCAGGGCTGGAAGAGACCTCACAGAGCATCAAGTCCAACCCTTCACCACAGAGCTCAAGGCTAGACCATGGCACCAAGTGCCACGTCCAATCCTGCCTTGAACAGCTCCAGGGACGGTGACTCCACCACCTCCCCGGGCAGCCCATTCCAGTGTCCAATGACTCTCTCAGTGAAGAACTTTCTCCTCACCTCAAGCCTAAATCTCCCCTGGCACAGCCTGAGGCTGTGTCCTCTTGTTCTGGTGCTGGCCACCTGAGAGA